>NC_051137.1:15844309-16196467 GCF_014839805.1 Manduca sexta | reverse complement strand
CCGCCATCTTGATTACATTAATTTATTAAACTAGTGAACGCTGGCCCCAACACAACAGTACCGAATTTGAAATAGCGCTGCGAATATCTCGCAATTCAAATTTGGAACTCGTTTGAATAAACTTTTTAAAAATATTTTTTAACTGCCAGTGGCCAGTGCCTGTGCCTGTGCAAATTAAAAAAAAGGATTCATTACAGTCGGGAGCTAAGCTGTTAATGGACGGTGCCAACTAGACCCTTAGTTCGGGCTAACTCATTTTGTTAACTGACTAACTTGTGAAGCGTAAAGCCCCATTTTATTTGCCTCATATAAGGGTAATTGTATACGTTGCCAGGTTAATGGAAACGTTTAAAATTTCCATTGTAGTGTTGACCGCTTGAATTAAAATTAGCAAACTTGGATATGTTGTATAAAACTAAAATTATCTATGGCTTTATTTTTTCTTGCGTTATATCATTAAAATTGTAGTTTATGTATCAAAAAAAGGTTGAATATTAATATTCCTGTATCACAAAATAGAAACATCACAGTAAAATTCACAAGCAAAACTCACGAGAAAATATAAATGCTATCATATTTTCTAGAAAATTCCAGTGCTATTATTGTAAGGACTCGTAAAGATGAGATATTTTCTTAAGACGTGTGTATTGTATTACTGATATTTATCTTACTAATAAATGTTTGGAGCGTACCCATTTGAATAATTACACTATTTGTAAGAAACTTACTGTTGGATGGCTGCACCAGCGTAATTCTACTGGAATAAAAGAAAAGTTAAATACAACTTTGTTACTAAGGGATAGTGTTGCTTTTTCATGAAAGAATATTATTTACAATCGGTTTAGTGCCTCCAGAAACTATTTCTACAAACTTGTAAACTAACTTTTATTTATTGATATTATTTTATTTCGTAAATATCAAAGTTTGATGGGGCTGAAATGGGGGATAAAAAAAATCTGGGAATCATTTATGTATACTAATAAAGCTGAAGACTTTGTTTTTTTTATTAATCGATAATCTCAGGAACTATTAAATCGATTTTGCCATTTTTGTCAGTAATAGTAACCTACATGACTCCCAAGTGCTATAGGATTTTTATTCCGAAAAATCATTTACCGTGGAAAAAGGACTTCAAGCGGCCGGAGCCACAGGCAAAAGCTAGTATTAGACTTAAAATCGATTATTGTTGTATTATTCATACTTTATATCGTTCCTGTATAACTATTATTTTGTCTGTACAATGTACATCCCTTTGTTATTAAGCCCTCGATATATATCTCATGACATTTTTATTTGGTAGGACACCCCAAAACATGTCTGCATAGGGTAACACTGGAATCGATCCCACGTCCCCTCATTCGTAACCGGCTACTCGCCAGCTGTCAAGAGGTCTTCGCGAGGTCTTTTATTATTACGATAAATATTAGGCGTTATAGTAATGGTAACGCGTAGGTCGCTTTAGCGCAGTGGGTGAGGAGAGGGCTGTGAAGGGACCATAAATACAAATCCTGCAATAAAAAATATTTAATGAGGTGTTATGTTGATACTTTTATTTATTTATTTTTTTTTGGGTAAATGGCTGTTGTGTTGTTTAAGCTTGTGATCCTTATCTTGTTTTTCTATGTGGGGTTAACATTTAATACAATTTTAGATGTATTCATTATTAATTGAGACGAATTCCCTTGACTCGGGATTTTATTTGGTCAACTTTCTGCTCCTTTACAACTGTAGGTTGTAAAGCCTATGTTTACTGATATTTTATTTAAATTAATAATTGAAGCATCAAAATATGTTTAGTTATTTAAATGTTCGAGAATTAATGAAGACTCGTACCTAATTACTGTTTATTATTTTTCGAAACGGATTTATCTGGTACAATCATAGACAATACAAGAACGATTCCTTAGGGTGCATTCACACGTACCACGTACATCGCAGCAAAAAAACGTGGGCCATCAGACTCACCGTTGTGGTCGCGATGTGGTCGATATACGACAATAGTTTTTAATTATCAAAAAATGCGGTATGTAGATATAAGACATAAAATTCATAAATCCTCAATATAATTATGAAAACAACACGTAATAGTAAAAAATACTATGTAGATCTTACGCCGTATTGACTTTCATTAATGAATACTAAATATGCGTAAGAAACGATAATTTAATGAATGACGATTTTTGGACATAGTCAAAGCTATCAAGTTGTATGAATTGACTAATGGACGCTAGAAAACCAGAATTATGAATCAATGTAATTTTTTATCAAAAATTTGTATAATTTTATGGCATCGTATATTTTTTTGTGAAATATATGTTCATTAAAATAAAAAGAGCGCTATTCTTATTTTTGGTAATTAAAGTAAATTGTGCATAACTTGTGTGAAAATGAATAGTTCCCTTCACCGGGGCTAAATTTTGCTACCGAATTCTACCGCGAGGGTGAAATCGACCACGTAACCACAATTTGTCTCAGCGTCGTTTTGGTTTCGGTACGTGTGAATGCACCCTAAGAGAAAAAGCCTTTACATTATTTGAATAAAGAACCACGGATAAAGCAGCCAATAAGAAAGCGGTATAAAAAGGGTGAAAAACAAATGAAAACAGATATCGTTCGATCAATGGCCGCCGTCTTGTAATAAAGCAACACGAACTAGAAGCTACGAAACACGAAGAAGCTATATTGATTAATATTTATTATTCTTTTTTGTATTGCAGCTCATAAAAAATATGGCATTAAGGGAATATGATTTATGTAAGTATGTACAGAAAAATATTATAATTTATGTGTGTACACTGTACGTGCATAATTATTATTATAAGAGTTATACTATCGAATCAGTGGTTTTACAAAACATTTCCCAAGTATTAGTTAGGTTTTTTAAGGTTATCTTTTTTAAGTATTAGTAAATGAACGGCATTTTGAGTTAAATAAAGCCAAGTTTGACCTTGGATTTGAATTAATAACTGCAATGGTAACAATCTTGTAAATAAAGCCATGACAATTTATGATTGTTATTTTTGGAGGGTCGCATTCGGCTTCCAAATTTAAATTTGTACAGTTCGTTTGATAGGGCAACATTAAATTTGCATTTAAAAACGATTATTTAAAATTATTATTCTATGAGTGCGCGGCTTTTATCCGTTCCACTATAGTATTCAGCTCTTTGTTATACGAGAGAGTAGGTATTTTAGGATTTACTAAGTTACTATGACATGATGCATGTAGCAAGTGAGTATAAAAATATATTTTTACAATAATTTATAAATATTTTAATGTTGGGAATAGATCGAGATCTTTGTGTTATTGGTAAGACCAAAAATATAACAATTAATCAGTTTTATTGTCGATTTGTTAGCTGTAAATAATAACTTAAGAATTGAAATAAAACTATTTTTCGGGTTTTAATCGCGGATTTTTATATAACAATTTTCTGCCCACGTTTCGTAAACTTTGCAGCCTTCGTGGTTAGGGAGAGGTGGCGGGTCTCTGAAGTTTTGGTCATCAAAAAAGATATTTTACAATAATACATTTTTTTTGTACCTGTTGACGGCTCGATCTACGCAGAATGAGCTCAAAGTTTCTTAAAGTGTGGCAGCCGGTCTTTTAGAATCCAATTTGATTAAATGTACTCATAGAACGGGATTCCATGCCTTTGCAAGCTTTCAACCATCTCTATTGCATTTTTAATGTTTTTTTAATTTCAATAGCCATGGGGAGGATGAAGACCTCATCTTTAGCCTTACTATTGGAGGTTGATTAATTTTTTAAATATTTTTATAGGCATTGGTGTTTTTAAGATCAAAATCAAAATAAATAGAAATAATATTCATGTAATTCTTACTCTATATTTTAGCACCTCTGTGAGCAATACTGTCATTACTTATATAAAAATATTCCTTCAGCAATATTTACTTTATGCAATGCATTGAGGTTTTATTAAACACTAGCTTATGCCCGCGACTTTGCCCGCGTAAAATCTTAATCCGAATTAAATGCATACTGGGTTTTATAATTATTAATTATTTATTTACACACTTTCTATCTATAAATGTAAAAACGCGAACTTAGTGCTGAATGCATTCTCTATCAGAAAACCTTTGAGTGATGCAGAGATGAAACAATCATTATTTGTCTGTCAATGAAATTCTGTCAATTTTTTAGTTATAGATTAGTATAGACTTAATAATGTATGTTCAGAGAGACAAGAACATAAAATACTATGTGATTATTTGGTAAATTTATTGGTATCCCTCTCAGTAGTAGAGGAGGCCCGTGCTCAGCAGTGGGCAAGTATATAATACAGGGCTGACATTATTATTATTATTAATTGGTAACGTGGGAAAAAATTTAATGAGTTGTATACATGTTTATTTCTTCTTTGCTCTGCACCTGATGGTAAGTGCAGTGGTGTTCAATAGAATGACGATTGACAAGAGATGAGTAGCCCTCGACAGTCGACCCAATTATGCCGGCCTGTTGGAATCGGATATACTCAGGCTGATCCCGGAACGCGACACTTACGTAGGTCACTATGGCGGGTTTTAACACCTTGTGTACGGTGGTCGCTATCCGGGCGGATATATAATATATCCTATCATAAACACGTATTCATATTTATCGGTGCATGTATTTATTATTAAGCTTAACTAATGGAATTTGCGGAACATAAGGATAAAGAATTAAGGCGTAGGCGGTTTCAAAGTTTTTGAGACAATCATTAAAGCTTCCAAATCCTTTATTGTTGAAAAAAGAATAAACAATAATACCTACGTATTAAACCATTGAATATATGTACATTTAATGTACCTATTTAAATAAATAAATAAGTTTTTTTAAACAGACATACACTTTATACATTTATATAGACGCAACTTCCTAAACTCCATTACTAGATGGATATCGTACAAAACCATTTTTGCAAAACCTCACAGTTATGGAATTCTACAATAGAAAGAATGGAAGCCATGTGGCTCGCTTTCAAACAATAGGAAAAAGGACTGGTTTTTCTAATATTTTAACAAATAGATGACGCAAGGGAAAAGCTTTTCGTCTGATAAACAACATAAAACAATATTATTGTCACAGAACTGGAAATTACAAAGGACTTAAAGGTGTTAAAACCCGCCATATTGGTCCACGTGTGTCGCGGTCTATGATCAGCCTGTGTATATACGGTTCCTACAGGCCGGCATAATTATGTCAACTTACGAGGGGTAATCATCTCTCGTCAGTCGACATTCTATTGAACTCCACTTCACTTACCATTAGGACCGGTAGAGTCACTTTGCCGTATAAGATGCTGAGTCTAATATGCTCATAATGCCCATTAATTACGATGGTTACAAAGTCCTTCAAACCGGAACACAACGGTGCATTCCCACTGCTGCTTATCGGTAGAAATAGACATTCTGATGACACCTACTCACACGGCCACTCGCATACAAGATACCTTGTGGTACTTGTATAAAAAAGTGCGCTTAAAAATATTCGAGAAATCCTTCACGCTCGGCCAAATCAGGCTAGAGTTGTATAGAATTGCTCCAGCAACAATTGACAGGAAATGAATGTAGGAGCGTGGCGAATAATGCACGCGGCCAGTCGCGTTGATATTTTCCATCGGTTTACTGAAATTGAAAAGGATTTCTTGATGGCCGTTAGTGGTTGAAAGGTTTGGACTGCTGTGCAATCTATTCCGTGTGTTGGAGCTGTATCGGTTCGCGAATAATACAGAATAAATTATAAATAAATTCCTCTAAAACACGATTAAGTTTATTATGAAATTGTGATAACATTACTGACTGCTGATCGCTTACCGAGCAGCAGGGTAGGTGGCGGTAAAAACAATTGTTATATTCGTATAAAAAGTGTCACATATTTGTTGGTAAGAAAACACAAAACGAATTATACCAAAGATCATTTATAAAACCGAAATTAAATATTTATTATTCAGCAATTCTGTATTTGAATATGGTGTTACAAACTTAACTATTATCAAAAAGTTTTTGTGCCGTCGTTACCAGAATGGTAATATGCTACTAATACAAATACAATGTGAAAATATTCGGACGCAAAACACGGACAGATACACCATACCCGTATTGACGTTATAGCCGATTATTCCACAAAAGTACAAAGACGAACTCCCATGAAACATAAGTGAAGCGACGAGTCAAACCTAGCAAAATGTAAAAAATACTTAACCACCAAAACTTCTCATAGAAGCACACATCAGACGATACAAAAATCGCGTATTGACGCTTTCGACAGGTTCAATGGTCAAGAAAATATCGTAAATCGTTTCCTTGTGGCAGCGTACGAAGAAAATATATCGCTTGAGGCTTGTAACTCAAAGTAAGTTCTTAAGGATTCAAGCTGTGGTCTCGCGCTACCTGGCTATATGAATATTTTATAGAAACAGACAATGCCTTAAATAGATAACCTCATCAATTAATCAAATAGTTTCAAGCCATTTCCAACTATGATTTCGTATTTCCGTACCATCTATTGTAATCCCCGTAGGGTAAGTACACTGCGAGTAATAAAATGAGCCAATTGGACACGAATACGAATTCTGGAAAACCCATGCTTTTTGAAAAAATCGTGGTCTAGGAAAAACAAATATTGATCAATCGGTGTACGAACAATTATGCGTTTCTAATGTCGCGCCAAATATAAGTGTACCAAAAGTACGGTAAAATTTACTGGTAAAAAGTAACAGTTATTATATTAAAAAAATATAATCCAATACTTCCAATCTAAAATAAATTTATACACATCATATTCGCTAAAGTAAACTACAAAAAAAAAACTAAAATTTTGAATCAGAATTCGTTATTCATGGATAATTTTTGATACAATGTTAGCAGAGGTAAAGACGAATATGTTTAGTAACGCAATGTAAAAATGACCCTTATATTCACAATACAATATATCCGTTAACAATGCACTTTACACGCTCTTGCCAAACTTTGCACTTACTTCGAATCCACCATTAGAACTTCTCTACGTCTTCAGGCAAATAGGAATACATCCCATTGTATATTGTTAATATTACTTGTTTGTTCTAGAGCTGTTTGGAAATGTTTATATAGGAACTCATGCCCGTTTCGATGTTTGCTAGTTGAAATTGGACTTTAATAAAAGAGAGTTTGAACTCATTCTTTGTAGATCTGACCGTTGACAGCTAAAAATTAAAAAAAAAATATAATTGTAAAATAATATAGGTACTTTTCGATCGATCGATTCGGTCGACTTTTCTGAAGACCAACACCACAGCCCCCCCTCCTGTAACCACGAAGGCTGCAAACTTTTCGAAACGTCGGGAGAAAATCATAATATAAAAAAACACGCTAAAATCCGTAAAATAATTTTAATTTAATGTTTGGTGAGAGTTTACGATTTTTCTTTTTAAAGTTGGCCTTTCAGCACTAATGGCTCTACGTTCCGATTGTTATTTTTAGATATATTTATAATTCTAGAAAATATGTATTTTACCTTCATTCTTTGATCGTTGGAGTTGATAATAGTTGTACAACCATGTAGCATTTTTCACGAAAGGACCATTAAGTTTCTATCAAACGTGGCTCGTCTTTCAAATATGCATCTGTACTATAAATACAAGCTTTATAGTAACTGAGTATAGAGTTCTATACTGTCTAAAATGTGAAAACAATTTACCAATACTAACGTATTTTCTTCGATGTCCACTTCTACTTACACTCCATCTATTACCGTGCCTTAACTCTGTCACTGAGGCACACCTGCGAACTATTCTTGAATTTAATGTCCATTCTACAAACAAATCACAAGAAAAGCCACAGCTTAGGTAATATATTACATGTTACACCCAAATAGTAAGGACACAATTTACCTTTAATAATAATTACTCACCGTTAAATCGAAATTTAAAATGAATACTTAATTAGTATTAATACTTTTTGGATACCAACACTGACTACTTCGGTGGTGTAGTTGTATACGAGTGCAGTACTAAGGTCTCAGGTTCGATACCAGGGTAGTGATATTGAGTTTTTCTACTAATCAGCCCAGAGTCAGGAATTTTTGCCTGATATTGCGAATGGCTCACCACCTATCACTACTTGGGACGAAATACACATGGCGGAAAGTACGTGGATCATATCGGACGTAATTTTATTTTATTTTTAATGGGTTCACAAACAATTGTTACACTAATAAAAATACACAAATATATTAGTAGTTATTTAATTAATTGCACAATATAAAAAGTGAACACTTCATACAAATAAAGAGGACGTTGACCTCAAAACAAGAAACCATAAAAATTACATACAACAAAATTCAATGCCCAACTCTACATTGTCTTTCAAGGTCCATCAAGAATACAACAGTATGCTCTATGCTTTTTGGCTCCACTAAAAGAAGCTGCATTAACCATAGATGGATTAAGCATTAACTTTTACTTTAGGAACGGATGATGACGCTGTGAAACTTGATATCTTATAAAAATGTCTCCTCGCCGCGTCTCTCCGAATGGAACAACCTCAAAAACAATGCATGGATTACAATGTTTGGTATGAATATAGTTTATGACCCTGGGAAGGATATAGGCTACTTTGATCTAGGGAAAATATATAGCGGGACTTTTATCCAATCCCAACGCTACCACCAAGCAAAAGCTAGCTTATAAAAACAGTTTTTGTTTCTATACCACAATGAAACAATAATTTACTAGACAATGTCAAAGCCCACAGATAAAAATACATAATTAACTTCTTTTCATTCCAGATTCAAACACCATTTAACAATAATTACGCAACATTTAACAAAAGAAACGAAGCTCCAATTAGTAATTACAACTTTAGCCTCATTATTTTACGAAAGATATTCCGGTGAAGTTGGTTAATTCTACAAAGGCGCCTTGTCATGCAAATGCAATGCCAATTTGAACAAGCTCTTTGAAGGCAGCGTGAAGTGTTGCACTTTCCTAGTACTTTGGAGTCGGGAGTTCCTTTTATTTCAGAGCACATTTATTACTTTCCTTAGAGAAGTTCTGAAGCAAGGCTAGTCAAAAAAATAAATAAAAAAAATTGTTTAAGGATTCTTTTTTTAAATAAATATACACAAAGAACCGCGTTTTACTTTTTCAAGCGGAAACTGAAGTCCAACATAAAATTTTCGCCAAATATATGCGTTCACGTCATAGAAGGTGACAAAAGATTTAATTATGACTAAAATGTATTTTATACAGAGCAGTGTTCATATTATATACAGTATCGTATTGGACAAAACTCAGTGTTTTATTTTGAACTCTCCTTGCCGCATTTAAGATTGAAAATCAGACACCAATAATATAAACTAAGTAAACTCTGGGATCTCACAAGGAGCCTAATCTGGCTAAACCTGGCATTTCGCCAGGTGCTTCGTTCCTCCATCCACTTAGTCCACAAAAACCTGTAATCTTTGACTGGGTGCTCAACAAAACATTATCCCGAAGGAAATTGCATCGCATTAAAGCTTTTTCGAGGGTAAATCATTTGATCTGAAAGCGGTGGCAGTTAAGATAACTATCTGTACCCTTGTAATGTTATTTACGATCGTTAAGCAATAACGGTACCTCGTGGGGACCAGAGGAGATTGGGGATAAATAAACTATGCTATTCATTAAGGCTGTTTTGTTTTTGACATGAGTGAAGTTAGCGGCAGGAATTTAAGTCTAGTTTTTAATTGCATAAAGAACACTTTATTGTAACATGCAGTAATAGAGTTTTTTTTTGGAGTATATACCCTGCTGTCAATACCGGGGGAAAACGGCGAATGGGATTCTAGGTTCCCCTGGCTTAGCGACTATACGGCCCTGGAGGAAAAAGGGAGAGGAAGAAAAGGGAAGGAAGTGAAGGGGAAGGAAGAGGAACCATATTAGGATGGGCGAAGCGGATAGGGAAGGGAAATATTCACGTATGTAGGCCTCAATGTGATACAACTATGAGGTATACACGCTGCACTGTGTGCCTAGGGCCGCGACAAATGTCCCTCCATTCATGGGCGTGCATTTGATGTGGGTACCAAGCGTACAAGAATTACCTCTGGGTGAGGCAGTAATAGTGTTGTTACAAGCTAAAGGTGAAGGAGCATAGGGAAGGTTTTTTTTACTAGCCTTCGAGGAGAGGAGCGGAGATTAGGGAAGAGAGCGCTGTGGTTTGGCGGTATATCGGAAATTTTCATTTTAATTTTCAGTGGAACAGTGATACAGATCCGGTCATATTGTAGGCAACTGTGTGTATACAGTGTACCTCTGTTAATATCCATGGGCTTTAAACAAGAAGGATGTGTAAAATCGTTAATGTTAATAAAAACAAAAAAAAAAATGGAAAAGTCATTATATCAACAGAATTATCTATCCACTTTTGTCATTTTCCCTAACGCCTTGAACCCTAATTCTTTCCCTAATGAATTTTAATTATCGGTTATATTGGAAATTGGAATAATTTTTTTGTTCCAATTTTTGGCGAGCCTAATATAACGTATATTACTAAATATATACTATACTAGCTTTTGCCCACAGCTCCACCCGCGTTATAAAGTTTTTCGGACTAAAGTTTTCCGTTATAAACATCACGCTATATATTTTCCCGGGAGCCTATGTTTTTCCCAGGGTCTTAAACTGTCTCCATACCAAATTTATTCTAATACGTTGGGTAGTTTTTGAGTTTCACATGTTCAGGCAGAGAGATGCAGTGGGGGACTTTGTTTTATAATTTATTTTTGTAGAACTTTTTAAGAGGAACAATCCTGTCATACCACATTGTTGCATAACTTTAACCTTTTACGCAGCGCACGCAACAGAAGCTCTCAAAACCAATAAATTTTCCCCGTTTTTGCAACATGTTTCATTACTGCTCCGCTCTTATTGGTCATAGCGTGATGATATTATAGCACTCCACGAACAAAGGGCTATCCAACACAAAAATATTTTTTCAGTTTCAACCGGTAGTTCCTGAGATTAGCGCGTTCAAACAAACAAACAAACAAACTCTTCAGCTTTATATAATAGTATAGATTTAACGTAGTATATTTACAGGATTACGATTATTACTTCATCTAAGTGTTGCTTGCTGCTTTGCCCGCATGAATAGCCTTTCCACCTACAAAAATCACTATTGCTATTCAAAGCGCCACCTATACAATACTAACGCCATCTATTTGAAAACAGATTAAAAATATATTATTTCCTATGGACGCCAATTACTTGGATAAAAAGTAAGTAGTCTACCCATGTGCCAAATTTCATCTGAATTCGTTCAGTTATTTTTCAGTTTACTCTTAACATACAAATAACTAAACATATTTACAAACTTTTGCATTTATAATATTAATAAAAAGTAAAATAACATGATATCTATTTTAGCCTTCGATATTTCAATATTCGTAATAATAATAAAAATGACCCGTGTATTATGCTGATCCATTGCTGGATTCGAGTTTCCTTTACTAAAATAATGATAGATAATTAAAATGATAAATGATAACGATAAAAAACCGTATCATTGTTAAGATATGCTATAAATTAAAAAATGAGGACACGTAGACGACACGACAAATTTTATATCAACCGCATGAATTATTTATGTATTTATTTATTACACTTTATATACAAAGAGTATTACTTTATTGATACCAAAATTAATAACTTTTTGATGCAACTCCCATTTCGAAAGATATAGAAATACAATCACGTTCCGTATCCCCGGATAGTTAGCAAACCAAGTTAAATTGAAAACTTCGTCTAGACCTCACTCTAGGAAAGAATGTTCAAATTGTAAATCTAAGATAAATACCTAAGATGAACTCCACAAATATCAAATAGTGACGGGGATTCTTTATAAGACAAATTTTAAATATTATGGGTGGTTGATGACGCGCAGAACACGGAGAACTAAAGTAACTGACATAGCCCTTAGAGTTGCGAAACTCAAGTGGCAGCGGGCAGGACACATAGCTCGTAGGACTGATGGCCGTTGGGGCGGAAAAGTTCTGGAGTGGTGACCACGAACCGGAAGACGCAGTGTAGGCAGGCCCCCCATGAGATGGACCGACGACCAGGTGAGGGTCGCCGGAGACAAATGGATGAGGGTGGCCCAGAACCGGGCCCTATGGCGCTCAATGGGGGAGGCCTATGTCCAGCAGTGGACGATTCCCGGTTGAAATGATGATGATGATGATGACGCGCATGTCATTTAATATAAAAAAACACGTCGTCTGATATTGGAAATCAACTAGACGATATTATCATTAATGTCGTATCTGGTCAATAGATAGAAGTGATAAGGTTCCTGAAACGCAATCACTGGTAATCGAATTCGTCATGCGAACAAAACAACCAATGGGCTCTTGTTTCTACACAAAACGAAACTATTGCAAATACAACAATTTTCTAAATGAAACCATCGTTGAAATAACATGTAATATTTCTAAATAGTGATACGCATGAAACATTACCAAAAGTAAGGAGCTAAATCATTAAGCAGTGGAGTTATAGCGCAAAACCCTGCATCGCGCTAGTGACATTTTACTCGCGCGCAGCATATATAGCAGCCGAAAAGTTAATACATTGCCACTGGTGCAAATAGCCTCTTCTGGGCCTTGCGTCTACCGACCCCTAGTTGCGGATCGACCCGCGGCAGTGATCCCTGTTGGTCACGGACGGCCTAGGTTTCATTGTTTAACACCTGCTCTCCTCGGGTACCGTTCGGCGTCCGTGGCGCTTCAGCGATCGCTAGTTGTCGGGAGGTTATTGTCGTGACCTGTGGTGGCCCCGCTCCCGGCGGAGCGCGGGCTGGCTGTGCTCTTGAGTCGTTGTCGTGGCGGCCTCTATACTGTCGTGTTGTGAGGACTGCGCCGGCCCCGATTTACAGGAAAACCAGCGCTTGGAAGATGTGGAACCCAGAGGAAGCATACCTAAGATTACGTTAGCCCACGAATCTCAGTGATAAACGTAAAATAAGTAGACTCTGAGTTTCACATCCCACATGCATACGTAAAAAAAAAATTTTCACGGGTTTGCCTAGAAGTATTTCGTCTCGTCGAATTCTCGTTATTCAACTGCAACGAAATAATATTGGAATAAATTTTATTCTGGAAGAGACGACCAAAACTTATCCTAAATATTATAATGGAGGTCTCTTATATGTGAGAGTCCGTCTGGGTAGGCACCACCGCAATGTCTATTTCTGCCGCGAAGCAGCAGTGTATAGTCTCTGTTATGTCCGGATTGAAGGACATTGTAATCAGTGTAACCGGACATAATAATACTTAACATCTCATGTTTCAGGATGGCGAGCGCAGTGGAATACCAAACAATACTTTGTAGTTTAAGGTGTTGGATGGTGTTTCTACTGTTTACGGGCGTTTGTATCGCTTACCATCAGGCGAACGGCAAGCTCGTCTTGTCATACGAAGCAATAAAAAAAACTCCAAGATCCTAAATCTACGAAATTAAAATTGGACCATTCCGAGCCTATACGAAATCCAGCGCAATAAGAGTTAAAACGAACCACGGGGTTGTTAAATAATCGTTGACCAAATACAACAAATAACCTCTCTTATTAGGAGTCGGATAATTACAATTAAATAAATGGAACAATCTAGAACAACTAGGTACCAGAAGTACATAAATTGATGAAGCCTACGCTTCAATTATGACTCACTCGTGTTAAGAACGTTTCGTCAGGGGCTTCAAAAGCCTGTAATTACACACAATCCCGATACATAAAGCATATTGGAATTGGTGTGCCAATTGCTTTGATATATTCACAGTTGTTTGTTGACTATTTGCTTTGAAATCTTGGCTGTTAAGCGCTAAATATCATGTTTTATGCAAAATGTCATAATAAATGGTAATTAAAAATAAGATAGAACTATATTTGATAATTTACACAGTTTACTATTGACAATTCATTATAATGTGGTATATTTGAATTACCTGGTATCGGGCAAAGGAAATGGTAGAGAAAACACATTTATTCACCGGCCAAATACAGTACAGCTTTTACTTATTTGACATGGACCAATTAATGCAAAATGTGTTTACTTATTTATTTATTTACAGCATGGAAAACTTACAGCTATATAATTATATTAGAAATAGCAACAATTTAGGTGTCAGAAAGTTAATAACAAGTTCTCGCTTATAGAGATAAATTAAGATTTTGATTTAAATATGTAAGTGAGTTATTAATTTAGTTTTATTTTTAATTTCTCAGCAACCAGTTTGTTGGTCAGGTTGTCCTTCGACATAGGTCTCTCCTCTTTTCAACTCATCTCTATCATGAGTTAATCTTCTCCATTCTTTTCGTAGGTCATCTTCCCATGTTTTAATTTGTCTTCGATTTTCTCATTTTCCATTCCCAGGATATCATTCTGTTATAACTTTTCCCTATTCTTCTACGCTCAAAATATAATATACGATGGCATTGGACAAAGAAAATTCTAAAGAAAACAAAATAAATACTATACAAAAACTTTATATACTAAACACTTCAATTATAAATGACGCCTGATGTAACTTAAGCCTTACTAAAATACTAGAGTCGAGTAAGGTCGGATATCTCTAATAGGATTTCACTCGAGTTAAATTGAACGAGCTGTACTTGTACAAAGTGTTTTTTTTTCTGCAGTCTCTTGCAATCGGCTTAGCGTTCGAAGATTGAAATTTTGTAATTAATTTCTCAATAACTAATTAAAAGGTCCGCACTGTGAGCTTAAGAGGTGATGGAAAGATCATCAACATGCTGGAGTGTGGTAAGTCTTATGGTGTTAAATGGGGTAGTTACCCATTTCAACCCCTAATATTTATACATATTATAAAACAAAGTCTGTCTGTATGTGATCGATCTTCTTAAAATGTACTGAACGAATTTTGTACAGTTTTTACTACTAGAAGATAGTGCACTTCTTGAGTAAGGTTTAAGTTAATAGTACAATACGGTTTTATTTAAATTGACTGAAATATAACGATTACTTTTGAAGAGATTGCGTGGTTGTATAAAATCTCGTGGATCGGGATTTACGCGGGAAAAACTTGGTGACACACTGATTTATTCGCGGGGGAACCCGCGGGCACAGCTAGTATGTTATATATTGTCTATTATAATGAGTCGTATAGTATTTAATATAATGGCGGCAACATATTAACATGATCGAAATTCACACACTATACTTAAATTGTAGGCACAGTTTAACTTGGAGAAATGTGCGAAACAGTAAGGGGCTTTGAACAAAAGTATCGCAAACTCATGAATGCTCAACCCCAGTTTAATATAAAAATCAAATATCGCGTCAAAATGAATTGACGCCTGACTTCTTCGGGAAAATCAATTTCCCTCCCAAAATAACGAGACAACGTGAGAGAAATCGCGTGGAAATTGAACGAAAGAGCGGCGTAACTTAATTAAGAGTTGGTTACAAACAATATTCTCTGTTAGATTCATATTTATGGGAACAGTTTTGAAATGTGCATCTATTAAGGTGTGGGTATGAGAATTGAAATAAGAAATAGTTTTATAGTTCCTGAACATACAGGTTTTTTAGATTTAAACATAAAAAGAGCTAAACGGATTTGGATGAAATTGGGCATATAGTCGCAACATATCTTTTTCTAGATTAATAAAACAAAACCTATATATTTTTATTACTAAGAGTTTAGGCCTCAGTCCACCACACTCGTTTAGGGTTCGTAGACTTCACGTACCTTTTAATTTTTCGTCCATTCTCAAAACAACGTAAGGAAACCAATATACCATTCTTAGGTATATTGGTTGCCTTACAATGTTTTCTTTGCCGTTAAAGCAATGTACTAACAGAATCATTATAAGAAAAGCATATCATACGGCGAAGTTAGAAAATAAACTTACAATTTAATTATTAATCATGACCTATTTGATCAAACAATATCATACATTATGTTTCAGTCTTCCATTGTTTGGTAATTCTATGGCAACATTAGCAATATTCCTCAGATTTACCAGCTACCCCCAACCTTTTTGGTCGGCTAGAGTCGAGTTGCGTGACAGCTATTGTTTCCAGATATAAAGGGTGACAGAAAGTGTCGAGGGCGCGATAACTTCACAAGGAGATAACTAAAATCCTGACAAAGACGTACTGTATGTTTATACATATGACATTATAATTACAGAATACAATCAATTGGTCACTAGAAGTAATTACCCACCGCCCATAAACACACGATGTCAGAAAGATCATGGACGCGCTGCTTAGCTTAAAAGAAGAAAAAAGAAATTAAAAGGTCGGAAGGAAGGCTTTAGGAAATTTGATTTTACGAAACGCAATGATGTCATTTCATTCTGGTTAAATTTGTGAGACAATGGTACCATTTCGGTAGAAGGTCATTCATGACGTCATTACCCGTTATGTCTACAATATCATAATATCTTAAAGATAAAATATGATATACGCTCCCACAGTTTGTGTTTATAATAATTCCGTGCGGAATTTTCGGTTTTCACAATGAAACCATCGCGAAATAGCCTTGCGGTAAATTGATTAACACGGGTATTTGGGTGTTCTGTGAATAGATGGACATAAATTAATATTCTATGTGGTAACCCTAAATAATTTATATCCAACAGTCGTAGTTATAACGTTAATGTTTCCTCCCTATCTTTCTATTTGATTGATTTCGCTGCTAGTTAGAGATATATTAGTACTCTCAGAGATTTGTCGAGCTTCACCGCTAGAGTCGTAACTGCGTGCTACTGACGGTCTTGTTTACAGACGCAGTGGTGGGTGAAAATAATCTTGTGATATTTGCATCGTATTCGTATGAGTTTCGAATTGATAATGAATGGGTGGGCTTCTAAAGCATCAAAAGCTAGATTCCTTACCATGCTATTGCATGTGGATAGTATATTCACTATATTTCTCCTAGGTCCGTATTAAAAAAACAATATTTGAATAGGATCTCACGAAGACAATTACAGTCTTATTCATAAATTAGTTTTAGCGTTAAGAGGTGCTTAAGATTGCTTAAATAGCTGTCAAAACATCACCGGTTCCTAGTTTGAACCTACTTACGAAGCAAGATGGCGGGTTTTGATTTACAGCTTTGCGAATTTTTGTAAGTAAGACTGTTAATGTATTGAACTATTTAAACCAAGCTTAAGCCTTCACTTAAGAGCTTGTTCTCAGCTGAGTCGGCGTTATTTAATAAACAAAACTAAGCTGCCAAATATGCTACGGCTTAAAATATCGGTTGAGATATGGTCGATATCTGTTTAGTAATAGTGACGTTAAGATGCTGTTCTTAATTTGATAGTGTATTAGCTGGTATTGGACCTCAGAGTAAAACTGAATCGCACCTATTAATAATGATCCTAGATATCCGCTAGTCTACGTTTAACAAGTTCCTCAATTACTGCCTTGTAAAACTTACACTGATATCAAACACATTAAATTATATAGTTAGTTATAAATCGGCCAATAGGGCCAAATTTTTGCTCCAAAGTTATTACCGATTAGTAATAAGTCGCTGTCTTGTTTGAAATGTCTGTGTAACAAGATGTCACAGCGTCCTTAGATATTAATACAAAAATAATATCATTACTGAAAATATGCTAAGAAAACGTGCAAATCATGATCTGGAGAAAGTAGGAAGTATTTTACATTAATGTTTTTGCTATTTCACACCAGATTGAGTAACCATCACATAAGCGCATTTTTGTATGACAATCTTCCCAATATCCGCTCTATATGTATGTATGATCTTAGAACTCTTTGATTGATACAAAACATTTGCGCATCATTCGAGATTTCACGTATCAAAATCAACAACAATTATTGAATTAACTCAAACATTATATAGTAATGTTTATTGTACTTAAATGCTTTCATTAAAGACATTAATTATTTACAGTTCTGCGTGCGTCTGCTTGGACCCTAATAAGATTCACCGCAGACGTTTATATTGAAAATTGAATACATAAATTGTCCAATGTAAGCGTAGGGAAAGTGGGGTAATGGCGAACACCTAAGGGAGAATTGAAATAATACAGCAGAATAGTGACGAATGCTTTATTATCATACTTTTTGAGCAAGGTAAACTATATGAGTAACAATTTAAAGAATCAACATTGATATTTTTTATATAAAAGGTAACATTTTAAGCGAATAGCAAAACCCTTGCTGTTCGTATTTACCCGACATGCGTAGGGTAAACACGAACGACAAGGGGGGTAATTACGAACTAACATTAATCATCTTTAACCAGTCTTCAGTTTGTCAAATTTTCCATCTACGACATTTGGCAAATCCTATCCTATCTATTAGGTACGACAGAGATTTAATCAGTCTTCAATTAGGTACGACAGAGATCACATTTATAGCCTGTTGACGTTGATTGTTGATCGGTACATAGCTCATGAGCCCAATTCTTGCACACATAACACATTATCCAACTTTCAGAATTGTTATATTTTTCGTTACAAAAAATACAATAATATTCATCGTTTTTGTTCTTTTCTTTTTCCGTTTTTTTATATTTCTCCTTCAAATGGCCAAAGTCTTCAATATTCTTTAAAATTTTCCGTACTTTTCTCGTTTCCTTTGTATTTTCATCTTCACGTTTCCGTCTTTTAGCTTATTAATTATATCAAAGTTATGAGGCAGTTTATTACGCTCGGCAAATTATAAAACTATTTTGCGAACCTTCTTGATCGTTAATCCATGAAATAATTTACTATACTTATTTCAAAATATAGTCCTCGAGTTCCAACTCCTGTGCCTCAGTAAATAATGGCTTTCCTCCAGTTTTCGGTACTCGTATTACATCCTTTTTTAAATGGTCAAAAATTGTAGTAATTGGCACTGAATAAATCTGCGATGCTCTTCCTGGACTCGTTCTGTTGGTTTTGATAGCTTCGATTGCTTTTTGGAGATTTTCTAAGTTATATTTTGTTGCCGTTTTTCGTACGTAATGTCGAGGCATCTAAAACAATTAAAAGAAAAATAATGAGACACCGTACAAATTACAGAGGGGTAATGCCGAACGTTCGCCATTGCCCTTCACGGTCTGTTCGCAATTGCCCCACAGTATCAAAAAATACAAATGTAAAAAAAACATAGGTTATGTTTGCATTTGCGGTAGGCACTATTCCCATTGGAAACTTTGATTAGTGGATATTCTAGTAAATAAACGTTATATTTCATACTGTCCATGTAAATAAAGCTACATTAATTTATTTTTATGAAAAAAAATACATCAAAAACACATAAAAAACTTAAAAAATCATACCTTGACCCACGCTTGTGGCCGATTCACCTGTATTACTGACTGGCACTGAGAGTGGCGTGATTTCAAGATGGCTGCTAAACAAACATTAATATCTCTTACTAACATCGCAGAACTGATGTGTTCGCAATTACCCGGCGTTCGTGTTTCCCCCACTTTCCCCCAAAATAACAAAATTTTAATGTTTAAACAATCTAATAAATGAAAATACGTTATGATAGAAGATCCTAAATACATAATTCCCTTTCGAAGTAAATGGTTAATCGATCAATAAGTTGTAATATTGAAGAAGGTTCGTTACAAGGGCTGCCATCCATTGACGATAGGTATTGAACAACCTTCGAAGTGTAACTGGTTTGTTTTCTTCCAGGAAATAGACTTGTCAACCTGAAAACGATCAATCTAAAATTCACACAAACTCACGCCTTTTTCCAGGGCAGGGTAGGTAGATAGATAAATAACGCGCAGTTCAAGTATTTTTTTAAGATGGCGATCTCAAAGTCAAGTACATCTAATTATTTTTTCGTACTCGTCCTGGGAGTCAAACTCAGAACTAGTTTACAAGTGAAATTGAGTCAATCAATAAACCATTAAATATTTAAATGCGAAGGCCCCTAACATTGGTTAGGTTAGATTAAAAACTATAGATATTGCATATCAAGTATTTATAGTTACATATCAATATCTAATTCATAATTATAGCTCACGTATCCTAATAAATAATTCGACTTGTTTACGTACGCACACATTCATACACAGACTCACACACGGACGATGTGAAAGAGATGACGTATTTAAACAAACACAAATAATAAAGACAACTATAACCTATCATCCACACGTAGTGTTGCAAACGTACTAATTAGAAAAACTTCCAGTCTTCTGATTGCGCGTGTTACCGCCCCTTTAATAACGATACTAGTCGCTTTGTTATCTATCTCAAAAATAGGACCATCAGAAATTTTTTTTTTTTGACAAGCTTACAAATTAGTTATTTTAATTGGCTTATCCTCGGAATCGGATTGAAGATTGAAATTGGGATCGATTATTGAAAACGGCTGTTAATGGTATACCTACCTTTATTATATTGGATTATATATTCTATAGTCTTCCTCGATAAATGGGCAACATGAAAATATTTTACAATTCGAACCAGCAGTTCCTGAGATTAGCACGTTCTACTGGCGGTAGGTCTCACATATGTGAGAGTCCGCCTGGGTAGTTTAATGTCTATTTTTGCCGCCAAGCAACAGTGTGTAGTCACTGTTGTGTTCCGGTTTGAATGACATTGTAGCCAGTGTAACTATTGGACATAATAAGATTTAACATCTCTTGACTTAAGATGGCGACCGCAGTGGAATATCAACAATAATTTATAATTCAAGGTATTGGATGGTGTTTCTACCATTTATGGGCGGTCAAATCGCTTACCATCAGGCAAATGGCGAGCTAAAAATCATTGTTGCCAACAATTTAATCAAAAAAGCCGCTGCTGATTTAAAACACCAACATTTAATGCAAAATGTATTGGCGAATATTCACCAAACATTTGACCTGAATTTCCAATTTCGTATACAACTTGTGGCAGTGCTTTTAACCAATTTACCGCAAGTACTAAACGACTTCAGATATTGGGTACAACGTTTAACGTCCAAGCAGATATAGATTAAAATGGAATGGGGTATCCTTTCGCTACACCATGTGTTTTGGAAATCAACAAACCTTCGATGGATGGCAATGTGCGAACTGGATCTCGATCGGATTTAATGGCAGATATAGATCCATTCATTTTATGAGAACATCTATACATATAATAATAATAATAATATCAGCCCTGTATTATATACTTGCCCACTGCTGAGCACGGGCCTCCTCTACTACTTAGAGGGTTTAGGCCTTAGTCCACCACGCTGGCCTAGTGCGGATTGGTAGACTTCATACATCTTCGAAATTCCTATAGAGGAACTTCTCAGATGTGCCGGTTTCCTCACGATGTTTTCCTTCACCGTTGAAGCGAACGATAAATTCACAAAGAATACACACATGATTTTTTAGAAAAGTCAGAGGTGTGGGCCCTAGGGATTTGAACCTGCGGACATTCGTCTCGGCAGACCGTTCCATATCCAACTAGGCTATCGTCGCTTTTTTATCTATACATACTGTAAAACAAAGTCCCCTTTAATGTTTGTCTGTATGTTATCGATTTTCTCAAAATCTACAGAACGGATTTTTATGAAATTTGGTATGGAGACAGTTTGAAACATTGGGATGATTATAGGCTACTTTCTATGCCGGCAAAATATAAAGCAGAACTTTTATTCCGGAAAACTCGCCACGAGCATAAGCTAGTTAAAAATATATTCTTAATCGTAGAATTGTAATAGCATTATTGGAATTAAATAAAAGTACGGAACATCACGTTTAAGGAACGGCAAAATGAAATAATATGTCAGTATGACCCGCAAATATTTATAATATAAAGCTGATGAGTTTGTTTGAAAGCGTTAATCTCAGGAACTACTAAGCCGATATTTTTTTTACTTTTATAGGAAACTATATTACTTCTGTCTGCTAGTTTTATCCCGCAAAAACTTTTTCACACAGGTGGAGTTGCCGGCAAAGCTAGTAAGAAATAGACTGTATATCTGAATTAACTCTTAATTCTTGTTAATGTCTTTAGGCTTTTATATACGTTTAAATATCTTGGTCATATTAATTAAGCTTATATAACACTTGCGTTGGTAGTTAAATACAATTAATCAACATTGTCTCGCCTCGAACGCATTTTTTTTGCTAATCTTACTTGTGCTTATAGTCTGAAGTTTGAATGAATATATGTGTGTGCCTAATAGTGCTTATAGTGAGAGGTCAATGCAGAAATTGATTAAACAGATTTGCATATAATTCTTATAGATAAACCATATTCTGGACATTCCAGGGTTTTTTTATCCCGAAAAAGTACACAGTTATAGTGAAAATCTTTTACGCCTAAAATCTAAAAATATATGTAGTCATAAATCATTTCATATTCAATTTGGTACTAATTAGTATAACCATAAACGCTAACCACATACGTTACGTTCAGACTTCCATTCATTAACCGTCGGGTTTTGCGTTTGACGATCCATCAACCGCTAATACCTAATCAAAATTCGCGATTTCCATTTGAAATGTGTTTTGTATTTACAAATAAATTGGATCATTTGTGTACATTACTATGTAAAATTCAACTAAGCGTCTGCGGCGACCTTATTAGGCGCCACGCAGACGCAGCACTGTAAATAACTCATGAATTTAGTTAAAGCATCAAAGTACATACATACAGTACACAGTTATACCTGAGAAATTTTCGAGGGTGTGCAAAGTCTACCAACCCGCACTAGGCCAGCGTGGTGGACTAAGGCCTAATCAGCCCTGTATTATATACTGTCCCACTGCTGAGCACAAGCCTCCTCTACTACTGCGACTTGAGAAGGGTTAGGCCCTATTCCACCACGCTGGTCCATTACCAATGGACAGTCTTCACATAACCTCAAAAAAATTAACTTTATTATTATTAACTTTATTGTTAACTTTTCAAGTATGCAGATTTACTCCCGTTCCTTCAATGTTAAAACAAGTGATAATTCACAAAGAATATCCACATACCTTATAAAAAAGTCAGAGGTGCGTTTGGGTTTTGAACCTGCCGACATTCGTCTCGGCAGCCCGTTCCGCTCCCAACTAGGCTATCACCGCTCAATAATGAACATGTTACTTCCTCGTATCAATATTTTCCTCCTCAGACAATGATTGATGAAAACACCATGTAATTCGCACGCCTGTTCCGACCTAATCCATTAATTGCGGAGGCAGATGAACGCGTGTCGGTTGGTAATACTGAGCGCTTGTCAATTGCACACAACTGTAGTAAGGCTTAATCGATCAATATGTATAAATTTATATGTATATTATATATATTTTTTTATAGCTTTGAATGACGTGACGAGCTTGCCGTTCACCTGATGGCAAGCGATATGACTGCCCATAAGCAGTAGAAACACCATCCAACACCTTGAATTACAAAGTATTGTTTGGTATTCCATTGCGCACGCCATCCTGAGATATGAGATGTAAAGTCTTGGTATGTTCAGTCGTTACACTGGCTACAATGTCCTTCAAACCGGAACACAAAAGGTTGTTAGAATTATAATAATACTTAACACTTTAATACTAGTATTATAAATGCGAATGTTTGTAAAAAAATTTGTATGTGTGTTAGAAGTAAATACGGTAACCAATATACGGATTTGGATGAAATTTGGCACATGGACACACCACGTACTGTATTAACACATAGGTTACTTGTTATCCTGCTAATTTCCACCTTTGGGATTTAAAAAAAATATATTATGTATTAAAAGATGGTGCGAGCGTCGTATACCTAGATGGCGCTATGATCGCTACAGTAATTTTGTGAGTGTAGCGGGAAATCGCTTTTCACGCCAGCGATAACGCAAAATAGTATTTATAAAAAAATGCAATAGTACCTTTATTAAAAAACCTACTTTATGTGTTGAGTATTAAAACTTGCTAAAATATTTTAAAAGTTTGAAAAAAAATAAAATAAATGTACTTTTTTATACTACGTTTAAATATAGTAATAACATAAAAGAAAATAATTTTTATTCTTTCCTTCGCAACATCGTGCTCATTGTAATAAACTTGCAAACTTAAAGGATGAATAAATTTTCTCACATACCGCCAAGATTTGTTATTTAAATGGAAATTCTTTTTTACATTCAAATTAAAACTCATAAAGTAGCAAAATTATGGGTTTTTGCTTATACACTACGTAGGTAGTGTGAAAAAAAAATGTCTACGCGTATATGTTATTGTTGAATTGTAGCATTTAATTTAATTTTAATTAAATTTTCAGTGTTATTAATTATAAAGCAAAATATGTCATTTATTAAAGTTATTCTCTATTTTCATTAACTCTCTATATTTTTTCTTGACAGTTTCTGTGGCACAGCGTGAAATAAATTGACTAAAAACTACAAAAAGTTTAATCAAGACTCGAAGCCTAATATCATATGAGGCATTAATTTTAAACATTTTGTTCATTGGAAATAAAGTTTATCGCTACCACCACTAGGGGTGTGTGGAACGGCTATGTTGGTTTTATCCATCTTACGGCCCAATGTCGACGCTGGGGCATGTGGACCCGAAAGAGCATTAGGCCAAGTTCCTATGTCCACGCTATACCGGCATACCAACTAAGAACCGCGGTGGTTTTCTTCGACGGGTAGAAGACGGTCTCAAGATGTCCTGATGCACTAAGATACCTGCGTGGAGTCGTTTGCCCTATGCCCTTTGCCCCTTTCTGTACGACGAGGCTAAAGATGCCCTCGAACATAATGACACTTTAGGCATTTACGACGGCAAAAGACTAGCCACCTGCATTGTCGTCCATCTCAGGGTCGCTTAACATGAGTAGGTGAGTGATAGCTCCACCCTACTTACTCCGAGATACCGTCAAAGCCCCTATTGATCGCCTTTACGACAGACAATACTGTGGCGGAATTGTCTACATACTTCAGATTAACACGGCACACTCATTAATCAGAATCAACTCAGAAATATTTTGGAAAACTCACATTGAATTTCCTCATATAAGAATCAAACTTAGAACCTTACGATTAGCATTCCTAGAACCCTACCAAATGATACAGTGATATAAACATGAAACATTCCCCAGAGTGAGCTCATCTAAGGAACAACGTCGGACCCGGTTCAATTAATTGTTAATTAAATAAACTTGACAGCTAACAGACGTGAGTCTGACTGATTCCGTCTTCAATCCAGAGGTTAGCCAGGCTGCAGATTCCCTGAGGATCTAAGTTGTACAAATTGGTTTCTATTACTTGTTAATTAGGTCTAAAGTGGGGTTTATTCAAAGCGCTCCTGGGGCCGTAGCCATGATGCCTTTTTACAATCATTTACGATAGTAAAACAGAAAAATGAATGAAGCGACAGGTGTGAGGTGTATTCCTATACTATTTACATTTTCTCTGCCCGTATAAAAAAGATTATGAATGCAGTAAAGCAATGAATAGTATGCAGGTAACTAATACAAACTTGGACTAACGCTCCATTGAAACGAGTAGACTTTGTAACTTGAACTAACGTTTCATAGGTTTCCTTCAAAAGGGTATTAAAGTCCCTCAAGGGCATTACGGAGTATGACGTAATTGCTGTAAATTCTACGCGGAGTGATGCTATGCGTTTTTCTATTGATATAATAAAACTTCTTTATTAATAGTTTTCAATAGCTAATATTATAAGCGTGTTATGCCTTTTAAATTAAACTATTTTACGAATTTTATCGCGGTTTTAATATTTTACTATTCTCCCGACGTTTCGAAGACTTAAATATTAAAACCGTGATAAAATTCGTAACATATAACATTCGCGTAAACTTAAGAAATCATCTTGTTATGCCTTTTGTTAAATAATAAAAAAAATATTATAATACTGGTAGGGTAGCTAGGCTAGGGCTCATGTCCTCACCGGTGAGGATCGCGACAGGTTAGCCATATATTTCCCTCTACCTGCTAACCTGAGCTGGCTACTTTGTTTTACCTTATGCCTTTTATTCCATAAGAATTTTATCCCTAATTTAAAATATCCGTAGTTATATAAGTGATCTTGAGTGTTATTCAGAAATAATAATAATTATTCTTATAATCGTTTTGACGTATCATAAGAGCAACTTTGTTCGCCTACGTGATAAAAAAAAATAAAGATATGGAAGGGCATTGTCTGCTAATAAAAGTATTGTAATACTTAAAATATGACACCAAAACCTATAACTACACAGATTTAATATATAAATAATATCAGGCCTGTATTATATACCGTTCCACTGCGAGGCACAGGCCTCCACTACTGAGAAAAATTAGGCCTTAGTCGACAACGCTGGCCTAGTGCGAATTGGTAGACTTCATATAACTTCAAAATTCTTACAGAGATCTTCTCAAGTATGGAGGCTTCCTCACAATGTTCTTCTTCGCCGTTAAAGCAAGATAATTCATAAAGAATACTTACAAATCTTTGGAAATGTCAGAGGCCCTAAGTTTTGACGGACGGACATACGTCTCGGCAGTCCGTTCTACTCCCAACTAAGCTATCGCCGCTTGGTTCGCACTTCGTTCATAATTCAGATAGGTAGTAATCCTGATATTAATGCTTTTAAAGAATCTCTCGCTTTCACCAAGTAACTTGCCGCGATAGCCATTAAACTTAAGATTAGATCATAATGTAAAATAGTTCTTACGAAGTTTCAACTAAGATTGATTGCTGCGTACGTCATCGAATTTAAGTATACTTAGTAAATATTTACCTATTTTAAATTTTATAATCGCTTATCTACACGTATTATGTTTTTATAACAACGCTATTTTTAAATTGTTGGAAGTAATCTCTAACTACTCATTCGATTTTGAAAATTCTTTCATTGTAAGGTAAATCTTTCTAAATGCGATTGTTGACATATAATCGTTCTTAGCCTCCAATTCTTGATTTCGATTTTATATTTTTCTGTTCGCTTATTAAGTATTTATTTTTGTTATTAACTTGTTTTAGATGGTCTAAAATTATCTATAGAGACTTCTTCGCCTTCACACCCACCACTACAACTCCTGTAAGCTAGGATCAGCAGTGGCACGCATTTTATGACACCGAGCGGTGAAGCTCGGCAAGTCTCAGACACCAATTTGTCTGTATCCCGCAACGAAGTTAATCAAATAGAATATAGGGAGGAGGTGGAAATATTAACTGTCCATTTCCCTCCCTAGCGGGAGACAATATAATGAATTAAGAAGGCATTTTAACCTAAAGTATAGAGACGTTTACAATTAGATAAGCCAGTTGTATAGCACCACGGATAAAAGTTAAACCAAAGGGTCCTATCACATGAGCTGTTAGATTTGATTCCAATAATAGGCATGGCAAAATGATGAAAAGCATGGTATACATGCATAGCACATAGCAGTATAATTGAACAGTATATGCATTATTTTAATGAAATTATGTTTCATTTTAATGAATACTGTGTACACCCTTATGTTGGTTGTATGTACATTAGTATATGAGCATTGTTATACTACGCCTATAGCCTAAAAATAATAAAGTTTTATTAATATTTTTATTCCGGTAACGGTCTTAATGCGGGCACAGACAGAAGTAAAAGTAATGCTTATCATAGCAGAATATAATAATATAACTTGTACTGGTGGTAGGTCTCTCATATGTGAGAGTCCGCCTGGGTAAGTAGCAATGTCTAGTTCTGCCGCCAAGCAGTCACTGTTGCATTCCAGTTTGAAGAAGTGTAACTACAGAACATAATAGGACTTAACATCTCATGTCTCAGGATGGCGAGCGCAGTGGAATACCAAACAATACTTTGTAATTCAAGGTGTTGGATGGTGTTTCTTCTGTGTATAGGCGGTCGTATCGCTTACAATCAGGCAAGCTGTAGCCATTTAAAAAATAAAAAAATATATATAATTACGTAAAAGTCGTTTAAATATTTTCAATCTACCTCGCGTGAAAATGTCGCGACTCACCGAATTCCTGTGACGTATCACTAACATCTTTAATTTAGCGGCTTATGTTCGGTTCCGGGAGGGTGTCTACACTTTAGGAATTATATTGTGGGATATTTTGGGAGTAACTTTTGAAGAACACATCGGTGACTACTTTTTTTTTAATACCTACAACTAAATAATAAGTCCGCCAAGTTGTTTACTTAATAGTCAGACGGCCGCCTATAAACAGTAGCAATATAATAATGATAACAAATAAACAAACTAAAAGATGGTATTACACTGCACTCATCCTCAGATGCAACATTATCTCCCAAGCGTTATGACTTATTAAAACGAGGTTTAAAAAGATTGTTCACTTTCCAGTAGGTAGTGGGTCTGGTGTGCCCTCAGCATTCTTTAAATCATTAAGGTGACTCAGGTGAAACCTAACTTCCTAGTTGATACGGAGTGGTGATCTCAAATGAGGCGTATACGACAGTACAATTAATTTAAATGTTTTAACATTAAAAACATAGAACTATAGTGTGTGAAATGACGCGCTATGATGTACGCACTAAGGCACCATTGCATCATTTATACCGTATAGGTACGCTGTGCGCACTTTTACATCCTGTGCCATGATCGCTCATACCGAGTAGGAATGCTATGTGCGCACTTTTACACGCAGTGTACGACAAGTCCATTGACGACGGAGGGCGCTCACTATAAAGTGGATACTCTTATTGTGGCAATAAAAACATAATGTGAAGACTCATAAAGGCCTCTGACACTAGCTACAATAACTTGTACCTTCTAATTCGATAACATTCCTCAAAGTTTGAGCCCATAGTCACCCGAAAGCATTAGAGCCCGTAACCGAGCCCGGCCTAATTCACGTCGACATGTCACGATCCATAACTTCTGCCTAACGAAGTCTGGCACGCATCGTGCCACCATAAGCCCCCTCCTCCGATGGAAAATTAATTGATTTCTGGCAATTTGTATCATTGTCAGGTGAACTTGTAGGGATTTGGTAGTGTTAGAGCGTTCTTTGTTTTGTAGTTTCAATAGAGTGAATTTAGGGGTTTATTGAGTAAAAGTATTTAATTACACAGTACTTAAATAGTGTGTACACATTTAGCATTTTATTTGCTGGTGTTTTGGGTATTTTACTACACAGTACATAAATACTGTATACACATACAGTATTTTACATGCTGGTGTTAAGGATATATTTTATATCCATGGTACACAAGGTTTTAGAACCTGCCATAGTGGCTCACGTAAGTGTGTCGCGTTCCAAGATCAACTGTGCAACATCCGATTCCAACAGGCCGGCAAAATTGTGCCGAATGCCGATAGGTAATTAATTGCTTATTTCTCGTCAGTCGACATTCTATTGGACCCAACTTCACTTACCATCAGGTGCAGTAGAGTCACTTTGACATGCACGTATAATAATAATATATAATAATGTCAGCCCTGTATTATATACTTGCCCACTGCTGAGCACGGGCCTCCTCTACTACTGAGAGGGATTAGGCCTTAGTACACCACGCTGGCCTAGTGCGGGTTGGTAGACTTCACACACCCTCGAAATTCTTTTAGAGAATTTCTCAGATGTGCAGGTTTCCTCACGATGTTTTCCTTCACCGTTAAAGCGAACGATAAATTCACAAAGAATACACACATGATTTTTTAGAAAAGTCAGAGGTATGTGCCCTTGGGATTTGAACCTGCGGACATTTGTCTCGGCAGTCCGTTCCACACCCAACTAGGCTATCGCCGCTTTTTTCATGCACGTATACTTAAACAAAAAAAAAAATATATATATAATTAGTAGTTAACAAATCTCCAATATTTTGTCAATGGTAAATCAGGAATAAATAAGTTAAAGTATTGGTCAGTTAAAAATTAATTGCACTAGTGGCAACTTTCGTAGTTAAGAACTTTGAAACACATACAAGGCATCCCAAGTAGTTTTAAGTCGACTTACCCTTTTGTAGAAACCGATATCTACCAAGAATTTACCCAGCTTTTGGAACATACCGCAGCTCGCAATTTCCAAATAAACTTTTAAACACTTTTTGTGAGCAAGGCACGCATTGTGAGGAGATTCCTTACTTTAAATCCCTTACCACTGGTGGCTTGAGTCTTGTGCTTCAGTATTGGACGGTCATTCATTTTGTTTATATTTTGATATGAATTAATATTTTTAACATAATAATATATATAAAGAGAAAAATAGTGCTTACTTTCTGTATTCAAACAATACACAAAACAAGAAATCAAATTCTTTGCCATATCCTTCACAGAAACATTAAATGAAACGCTCAACCAAAATCACTAGACAATCCTATTGTAAACGCAATATTTGAGTAATAAATAAATACCATTTACCCCAAACTTACTATTCTTACCTCGTCCGAATAATCAATCGTAAATTAATTTTAATTGAACAGTGGTTGAGTAATTACTGAGCTCACTCAATATTGTAATGACCGACAGCTTCTGTTTAGGAAATCTTATTTACTGACTACCCTCGCATTTAGTGCCGTTACCCCATTTTCATTGAAAATCACTTTAAACATTTCTATTAGATTATTTTGAAAATGTAATTAATTTATTTGGTGAATCGCTTTAAATTTATTATGTACCACAATATATCAAAATATAAATAAAAATATGCTCATGTCTTTACTCTGCTAAGAGCAGGCAAAGAAATATTATTCATCAGCATCCTCATAATTCATATATAGTATTTTCGATGGCTCTATAGCACTTAACGAATCATTATAAAACAGAGTTTTAGTTAAGCGACAGAGTTATCAGACTAAGCCATGTCCGTGAAATGATCCACGGATAAAATCTTATTTAGGGAATACGATTTCCGTGGCATTTGGTGGCTTTACCCCAATTTGGGAGTTAAGGTGTTGATGAAATTGCTAGCCTTGTGCCCACTATAGTTTATCATATTATAGATTTTATTCTATTATACGCAAAATATAATTTTCAATTATAGTCTTAATATAATATTAAATAGAAATCCTAATATTTACGTTTACATTTTAAATGTCTTACGCTCTATATTAAATAAATTTTCGAAAAAAATAAAAGATTTAGGCAGATACCAAAATGAATATCCATATTGCATAAACTTTGTTAAAGTTGGCTGTATTGAAACGATGTTACGGAATTTGTATTTTTCATTGACAATTTTTTCGTAATTAAGTTATATTGATGTTTGATATTGGACGGATTTTTATGAATTTGAATTAATTTGGAAATCGGCCGTATCTGTAGTTGTTTGAAAAGGATTTGAGTTAAAACAAATATGTTAAAAATATGTTGGTGTTTATTTTGTATGATTGTGTACGCTGCTGTTAATCTAATTAGTGAATGCCTGATATAAAACAAATTTAATATATTATCGAACACACACTCCCACCTTTTATCCCTAGAGTACGTGGAAGGGCAATTTATGTACCGGCTTTTCGCCTTATGTATTTCGCCTCATGGTGTGATAGGGGGCGAGCCTTTCACATCATGGGACGGATCAATCAACATACTATTAAGTTTATACGTCACATTTTTCATAAACAGGAACTAACACGTCTATATAGACATATTTTATAACACAATGTTAGTACCATATCAAGAATGTACAAGGTTGGCGCAAATCCCCTCAAAAACCTTTCTGTTCCAATACTTTCCGTCTCCTAAGCCGTCAAGGGCCGCTCTAAGCCCCGTGCTAATGTGTGTGGCATAAATAATGATATTATACCCTGAATGTGTACCCACGCAGCGGATAGACCGGCTTTGGAAATAAATAAATAATACGAAACGTTCGGATATTCTATTTTGTATTTCCATGTTTTTTTTTTATCTAATAACATTTCTATTTCGATAGAAAACTATTGTAAGTAAAAGTAACACTTAAAAAACAGATTTTCACGGCAAAAATGAAAATGTAAAATAAAACAAACAGTTTGATCGAGATCCTTCGAAAAAACGATATTCAAACGAATGTTACGCGGTATCGGAGGCCTAGCTACGGTATGTAAACATTTCTATACACCCGTTTGGCGGTTTATTTTACCTGTATACTATACCTTACCAAACAGAACGAGGTAATATCGGACGAGAGAGAAAATGTCAACACGTAATCCGTTGGTAATCCTAATGGGGTGAATTCTTCAGGCTTTTTTGTTGATCTCGACAAATAGAATTATGTTGAGTTTCTTGTATACTTTTTTTGCGTGGCACGGTAATATTGTTTTCGTAGAATAATGTATTTTTATTGTTCTTGACAGTAATACTGCGGAGTCTTGAATGTCTCGTACGTTGAATGATTAATATTGTCAAATTGTGAAATATATCCTTTAAAATACCTTTGTCGTATTAAACTAGATTAAAATACCTCGAAATCTAATTACACTGACTGCGTTTTAAAGATTTTAAATCCAACTTTACATAACCTGAATTAATATATATCAAAGTTTCAAAGCTTACAAAACTTATATCTCGCAGTCAACGTTCTTGTAAACTTTTCTTTTTTACCCCAAAATAATTTCTAATTAAATAAATTTCTCCCCACACTGCCTACACTCCTACTGAGCAAACATTACCTTTACTTACCAATTTAGTGTGCTAATTAGTCTCGTAGCACAAACCGACAGTAAACTTTAGGGTGAATGTTCTTCAACCTCTGCAATTAGTTATGTGGTTTACAGTTTGTAGAGTAAAGTAGATTATTTTCACCCAGAATCACTGTAGAGTTCATTAATTGATAAAACTCCCTGTAATATTGGAGGATATGGCATAGATTCATAATTAATTTATAATTAACAATTACAAATGTATGTTATTTCGTACCTGTTGTGTATTCAAATTTATGCAAACAATGGCTAGCAGAATTCGAATCAATAGACAATTTAATTCACCTCATAAAATTTTAATTCCCGTGTACCCCATAGGGTACTGTGATACCTCATCACACACTATAACAGCTACACAGCCTAAGATGTATACAGGATCATTTTTAAATAACGTTACTAAATGAAACCACGCACTTATCTTCTTGGAAATAACACTTTACAATAAGTAACTTGAGCCGTAGATGAAAAATAAAAGAGTGTAAGTGTCGAACAAAATAAATAATAAAAAAATATTTTTTATTTTATGAGCTTTGATGCCACTACTATAAGAGAATCCGTCGCAGCGGCAACATTATAGTTTCAGTCAGAAACCACTCACTCACGCACAAGCCACATTCGTAATAAGCTACAAAATTATCAGAAAATTAAAACCACGATGTTTGGTGTAAATATTCATTATTAATAGATGACTTTTGGCATAATGTCAGCAAAGGTGAAGACGAATATGTGGTTTCATATAGTAACGCAATGTTAAAATGACCCTGTATAAAACATGAATCGCGTAGATATCCCAATTAAAACGTACTTTATAGTTTGGAGGCAGCGATGGCGAGTTTGTTAAGATTTATCCAGCAATTAGTAGTTGGGGAACTCTGACGTCCGACGTTTACTTAAGGAGTTCTTTTAAAGCCCACAGAAGTGCTATTCCCAATGGATGTTTTAAATTGTTTGTTTATTTTTCTAACAATTGTTAGTGTTAATTGGTTTCAGTGTTTGGTCTTTTTAGTTATTTGTGTAGTTATATTGGCTTTATCGGAATATGGAATTACTTTGCTATGTTAAACCTTAGCGGGATACGTCAGCGGTATTAAAAAATAATATCTGCAACAAATGATTGTTTCATTAAAAAATATAACTGTTTACACATCTTGTGCTATATCAATCGCGTCCTATCACCCCATGGGATGGAATATACACGGCAGAAAGTGGGTGAACCAGTTGCGTCTTTACCTACCCTTCGGATAAAAGACGTGAGTATGTTCACTTTTACCCTGGTAAAACTTTCATAAAAGCAGCGCCGCGATCAAAACAGCTATTTAATCATGTTCAAGATAATATTTATTAGGTCTCTACATATGAAGATATGCTATCCATAGTTATTTGCATCATATGAATTATCTACGACACTACACGATCATAAATGTTGCGACTGTGTTGTGTAACATCTGGTGTTACAAGAGTTGGGCTTTGGGGTAAGTGTACATTCTTGTTATATGGGGTAAGCGGGAATGATATTTCATATTTCAATAATAAAGCTTAAAATTAAGTGTTTTATCAAATTGTATCTCTATTGAAATTTATTTAAAGTCTTTTTGAAACACAGTAGCCTGTATAAACGTATCTAATGTATAACTGTTTGTTTTTCCTCAATAAAATAAATAAATAATTACTGAGGATTATAATATTCAATGACTTATGTTTTCAGGTGACGAAAGCATTAACTCAGGTAACCCCTTTGACTCCTTTGCAGGTTTACGTAAAATGGTCCACGAAGGTCGCCGGGTTCGTAAATCAAAGCAACACATAAATAGTCATGACGTTTACTATCAGTACCCCAAACGCACGAAACGTGTTGTCGTATAGTTAACGTAATGGTTTTGATGAAGTAAATTATTCTATAGGAATTTAAACAGCGTCCCGGTGAGCATATTTGGAACTTAAATACGACAACGTGAATATACGTGTAAACTTCGAATGCTAAATCAAAAAAGCATAGTAAATGATAATAATAATGTCAGCCCAGTATTATATACTGTCCTACTGTTGGGCAATGGACTCCTCTACTGCAAGAAAAAGAAACCATAGTAACTAAACATAAAATGTATCGAAGTCAAACAACTATAGAGAAATAAAGGTTAACTGACTCGATACGAATACTATACGATATTGCGTAATTCCTGCTAGGGGTACAAGGGAACAGTTGTCATCGTTATTCGGTTAGTTAAAAGAATTTAATTTTATGTAAGACTACATGAATATTTTGAGGAAATTCCGCCTCATTTTCACATTTAAAGAGAGTGTAATTGGCATGAGAGCACTTTATAACGATGGTTTATGAGTTTCGACTGTTACTTTATTAATTTTCGTGTAGGAATGCAATTTACATTTCATTCCAAACCAATTTATTTTGTTTGGCTGTATCACTTATACGACAATTCTGCCAATGTCAAGTTTGAAAAGCAGTAGGCACACGTACTATATGTATTAAAAAAATACATTTAATTATTGTTTAAAGATAAATATTGACATCAAATGAAAATTCAGTTTTTTTTTCTGGCAAGGAAATGCGTCACTGATTATTTGACGTTAAGTATAGTATCGGCTAAACGTTATAATGTTGACCTAGGGGCATTGCGATATTTGTCTTTATAATGCTGGCTGACTTTATTGTCTATATATCGATTATAATCGATGTTATTATCGATTGAGCCCAGAACGCCTTTTCGAAACAAATCATTATGGCGGGCTCTTCACCATATTATGTAGAAGCTATCTTATCTATTCTGATACAAAATGTATCGGGTATCCTCCTATCAACGAATAATGCAGGCCAACCTCCCGATTCATTCATCAATGATTCATCGAAGCTCGGGAGAACACTCACGATTGTTTGATTTTGTTACGGTTACCAGTATTATCTAGTTTTATGGTCATTATATAATTGAAAAAATGGCTGTTCGCATTAATTAAGATATTAATTTATTTGTACATATTTTTAATTATGACTAAGACCTTTTTAAATAAAAAAGTAGGGTCAAGTAAACCTACTAGCCTTTGACTAGGTATAGCGAATAAATCAAGATACGATCCCTTAAGTTCGAGTTAAGGGATAAACGAACAGGCCAATTACGTGGATTCGAGCGATAAGACTCGTAACTAGGCATGTGAGTTGTCCATTCGTAATCGATTATTAGAATCGATTCTGAATTATTAAAAATATTTGAGCTTATTAATAATAATAAAGCAGTTTCAGTGAGTCTCTACTATGTTGAGTTCAATTTGAATCTGTTGACATTATTAATTAAAAATAAAACAATATTCGCCGTTAAAATACAAGGTACAGGCCTAGTCTAGTTTGGGTACCACTGGCAAATATGTTATTATTTGTTTTTAATATTTTCTTGTAATATGTAACTATTGAAATTGTAAACAAAACACGGTTAGTTAAAAAAAAGCATTATAAAAATCGAATAACATTTTATTAATTTCAATATCGATTAAACTCCGTAGGTGTGAGAATTGATTAAATATTTACAATTACCTTTCAAAAGAATCCCCATCACTATTTGAAACTTGCGGAGTTCAACTTGGGTATTTATCTTAGATTTTCAATTTGAACATTCTTTCCTCGAGTCGGGTCTAGACGGAGTTTTCAATTTAACTTGGTTTGCTAACTATCCGGGGCGACGCGAAACGTGAAGACAGATAAGTAGCCGTGATTGTATCTAGATCTGACGAGGTGGGAATTGGAATTAAGAATATAATGGTTTTATAAACGTAAGTAATATTGCATTGATGCCGTGGAGAGATGGCGTATGCGTTACAGAATTTAATTATTTTTTATTTACTTATATGGATCATACAGACTTGGTCGACTGTAATAGTGGTGGCGTATAATGTGTACGCGGTGCGAAGTACGAATATTGCGCTGAGGTACTGGGATCGAATACCGGGTCGGACCGAAAATAATTGTGACTAGGTTTTTCAATCTTATAAATTACTTATTCTTAAATACGCACAGTGTATATACATAAAAATACATGTCGTTTTAATTTCGTTTAGAACATTTCATTTATTTACCTGAAAAAATTATAAATATCAAATCCCATATTCATGTGAATTATCGCTTGCTTAACGGTGAAGGAAAAACATTGTGAAGAAACTTGCATACCTAAGAAGTTCTTTATAGGAATTTCGAGGGTGTGTGAAGTCTACCAATCCGCACTAGGCCAGCGTGGTGGACTAAGGCCTAATCCCTCACAGTAATAGAGGAGGCCCGTGACCAACAGTGGGACAGTATATAATACAGGGCTGATGATGATACACTCATAAATCAAGAAATAATTTTATAACATTAATTCTCAATACATTTACTAATAACTTATCCATTATGCTATCATCTTCGTGCATATTCTGTGCACAATATAACCGTATCTTACCGTGAGGTCAGGGCTATATTGAGTGTTATTATTTCCTGGTTAAACCCCCGTCGTTCGGGAACCCTCTTACCTGCCGACGTACTCCCTTATTTATATACGGGTCCCCTTTAAATTCCTTTTCATGTGACAATATGTATAATCAATGTAAACAACTCTTATCATTAGCTATTATAGCTACTATGGATCGCACATTGTTCTCATTACTTTTGTCAACGTAAATTTATGGTTGTTAAAAAAGAATCAGTAGTTATATAGACCCGTATATCTAACAATGGCTCAAAATATACAGGGCTTATGTTAAGAATATTTAAAGATATATTTAGTTGAGTAATAGTAACAAAATATCTTCAAAATCGTAATGAAGTTGCCATCAGTTGGGACCGTAAAGAAAGAAAAAGGAAAGCGGTAGAAATATCAAAACGAATATAATATTTCTATACCAATTATTTTGTATTTTATCGTGGCATTCATGTGTAATATTTATCAATTAAATTTCAGTTGAACGGTGAAGGAAAACATCATGAGGAAACCTACAGACCCAAGAATTTCGAAAGTATGTGAAGTCAACCCGCACTAGACCAGGGTGGTGAACAAAGGCCTAAAGCCTCTCTGTAGTAGAGGATGCCCGGGCACAGCAGTAATACATATATCAGACATTGTTCACCACTGGTACGCGTGCCACTGGCTCGTGACAAAATAATTCGAGCAAACGAGTAATATGTTAAGCAAAAACATAGTTAGGTTATAATAAAGTTGCTAAAAAGGAGCATTTTCGATAAAACTGGTCCTAGATGGCACGTTACAAGCCATAGTTTTATATAATAATAATGCCACGTTAACCATTAAAGGTTCGCTATTCCTGACATATATAATGTAGGCCTCATATGTTATTTATCACAATATATCAATTGGTTTTACTCCGCATTTATGTGTTTTAGCTCCTTACAATTTTTAGAACGCTAAGTTAAAACATTTAGTAGAACAAGATGTATACAAAGCCGGTACAGACCCGATCATGCGCTTTGAACTCCAACTCGAAAAGCGAGACGAAATTGAAATTCCTACAACGAAACGTCTTTGTCAAAGTGTATAGGTTAACATGCAATTGGCGAATTGCATTTTAAAGAAACTGATCTTGTTTTGTGTGTTCTTTGTTACTATACTTTCACATAGGTAATGAAATAAAGTTAGTTTATTGAGTATGCAGGTAGAATATGAACCAGTCTTATAATTCAGTAATAGCTGTGAAATAAGAAAATCCATCAAACGGCTATAATAATAACATACCTCCGCTCAAGCTTTTTGTCACCGAAGGGGTACGCAGAGGTGCAATTGGTACACATACTTTACTTTCCATGATGTGACTGGACGCGAGTCTATCACCATATCGGACACAAATTCCAGACTCCGGGCTAATACTGAGTAGAACAACAATATCATTTTGAAATCGTACCCGAGAACACAGCACTGCAGTAATACCACAATACAACTAGGCCATCGAAGTCAGTTTAATTATTCCCCTGTTTTTATCCAAAAATAAAGTAATTTGAGTGTCAAAAAGCAGATATTAAATTATGTAATTAGTTATAGATTGAACATCAAGGCCAAATTTTTGCTCTAAAAGTTATTACTAATTGGTAATAAGTCGGTGGCTTCTTTGAAATGTCCGTTGGACAAAATGTCACAGCGTCCTTAGATATTAATACAAAAATAATATATTTACAGAAAATATACTAATATTCGCAATAAAAACGTGTAAATCATAATATGGAAAAATAAATATTTTACATTTGTGTTTTGCTATTTTACGGTAGATTGAGAAACCGTCACATAAGCGCAAAATTTTTGAAGGATCAGCTCTATATAATCTTAGAACTCTTTGTCAAAAGGTCAATCGATATTTTGAACTTTTTACGCATCATAAAATAAACCGTAAGGTAAAGTAAATAAGACAGGACATTAAGCGTGACCTAACACTAAATTGCCCTAAATTACTTTGTCGTGTTTCTTAGTAAAACTTTTTTATTTGGGCTAGAATTAATTTCTTAGAAAAATGTTAATGGCCACTAAAACTTAATTTGGCAGGGCTAAGTAGTTTAGTTTTTAGGGAAATATTATTTATGTAAAATAAAAACAGTTATTTTTGGATGACTTGTAGATAGGGTACAGGGAATTTAAAACTTAAAGACGTATAGACAGCTTATTATGTAATAATGTATTCAATTCCATAGTTTGGATAATTGTAATTTAAATTCCGTTGACAATTAATTTTACCACCTGTTCGAAATGCTGTTGCCATCAGAGTAAAACTGCCTAGAAACTCTAGTGTTGCTTTCTTTAAAATTTGTTTAAAGATAAAATAAAGTTTACATTTAGTGCAAGTACAAGGGAAATTTACAAATATATTTTTATTTTGTTTAGACCAATTTATTTACTTTTAAAATATTTAATTTTCCAGACGAGTGCACAATTCTTTCAGCAATCATGAAATATTTTGACTTAAAATTTTCTAATATAATTTAAAGGAATTTGTTAATATTTTTTAAGGATTCAAACTATTTCTGCTTTGTCTATTTCTGAATCGTTTATTTTTTTTCCATACATATAAATCGAGTTTCAATAAATAAGAGGAAGTAAACAATAGTTTCCTGAATCAAATATCGAAGAGAAGTTGGTAATCTGATATTCGAAACGACATATCTAATAATATCTTCCTCTACAATGGTTGGGTGTGTTTGTCAATATTCGTTCGTATTATTAAACCTGGTAAGAAAATGAAGGATGAAAATAAATAATGAATTTTAAGTATGTTGCCTCCTTGGCTCTTAATTCTTCACTCATTATTTCTTTAAAAATATACATACATCTCTTTCAGGCCATAAAGACTTCAATTTAGGAGTAAATCGAAAAATAAAAAACCTCGAAGAAATCGTAAGTAGTTTCTATGATCATTTGCGTGAAAGTTCAATATCCATCCCTAAAATTATTTTACTGAACTGAAGTCAATCAAGTATCTCTGCTTATGTCTCTCGTTACCCACTCTTCAAAATATATATTTTTATTACAGTGTGCCCAATATATCCCTCCAAAAATAGCCCTGGACATGAATATACATCTTCAAAGGCATTTTTGCCTTACCTGCAAATGTACAAAATCATACTACTATTTTTATAATAAACATTTTTCAAAATAAACCTTTGGAAGGTACACGCATTACGATGGTTCATCGCGATTTCCCAACATCCGCGTACATCCGGTCTCATCTGGAACATTGTGCCGCGCGTGAATGCCTCGTCGGAAGTCCAATGTGACAATCATTCAATGATAACGTAAAAGATTTCTATAAAATAGTTCATCTTACTACTAAATGTTGAGACGAGGAAGCCCATAAACGTTTTTATAAACGTATTGAACTATCATTATCTATAACTTATTTTATAATAACAAAAAATAATATTATTATAATGTATCTCTTGCAAATTCAAAATTGTTGAGAATTATAATTAGAACTGTTAAGAAATGTATTTATATTGTATACATATACAAAGGTATATATATTGTTATCAGAAATAAAGGCTATTTGTATTTGTATTTTTTATTTGCTGAGTAATGAAACGAAATAACAATGAAGGAAAACATTATGAGGAATCCTGCATACCTGAGAAGTTCTCTATAAGAATTAATGGTATGTAAAGTCTGCCAATCCGCACTAGGCCAGCGTGGAATAAGGCCTAGTTCCTCTCAGTAGTTGAGAAGGCCCGTGCCCAGCAGTGGGACAGTATATAATATAGGGTTGATAATGGTTTATTAGTAGAATAACGAAAGAAGTAACCTTCTCGCTTGATGAGAAACGTCAAATGAGCAATGAAGAAAAGTAACCATTACGAAACTTAAAATGTACAAGTTGATCCAAGGTTTGTGTGCTTAACAGCAAACTTCTAAACATTCAAGAATTACATTCACCATCATCATTAGCCACATAAAGTCCACTGCTGAACATAGGCCTCCCCTAAAGACGGACCTGTCGATAGTCGACTGAAAGAAAAAACGGACATATTGAAAATTACATTAATAATTTATTATTAGTACGATTTCTTCATAACAGATATTGCTGTTAATTTACTCAGTATAACAAAGATAACTTTACAAATGGTATAGGGGTATCCAAGGTCCCTAATTAATTACTGGATGCTAGGCATTAAGGGTCCGTCGGAACGAACTTAGCCCGTTAAATAACTGATAAACATGACCTTTCGGCCTTCCAGACCTTATATTCATACGATTACTTAATTGTGTACCCGAGCGATAAAGACAAAACTTCAAGGGCCCTAATATACATTTTAACAAGACTTAATTAAATCATTGTTGTATCTCTATAATGCTGAAGAATTTGTATGTTTGAATGAATTAATTCAGGAACTATTCGATAGATTTTTTTTCACTAATAGGAAGCTACATTATTCCTGAGTGCTATAAGCTAGTTTTTATCCTAGGAAATGCTTAATCCTGGAAAAACTTTGTCACGCAGACGAGGCTGAAAATATTTGTCACTTGCCTACGTCAGTCAATTAGAAAATATTAGAAAAAAATATAATATTAGAAAAGCCTACGCAATGATGTTCGATATGGGATTCCAACCAAGAACTAACCAAGAAAAAGATAATTTTACACAAATAAATTATAATTTCTTGTGTTTACACGAACTTTATATATTGAAATAAAACTATTTTGCCGAACATAGTAAGCCTTTATGTGGTCATAGATCACAGGCGATATATTTATAAACTGTGTCGCAAATGAATTCGTTTAAAAACATAACTTTTTTCACTGTAGATACATTGTACCAAAAGTTACTCAACAAAATTGATCACAGTACAAGGGTCATGCAAACCTGAGTTAAAACAACTTTGCTTTGGCCCTAAATTAACTGCGGCCAGTTTACACAGACCCTTGAGAGGATGCCTCTTGACATCTCCGAGGCCGTGTTTATCCGTAAACAGAGAGGAGTGGGAGGTCAATAGATATCTGCTGGAATGAAAGGTCTGAAAATATTTATTTTGTTCCGAGTCAGACTACGTTATTGTTGCGTTATGGAACGGCGAGTTAGGAATTTTTGGGCTAAATGAAGTTGTATGATGAAATGTACTTTATGTTTTTTTACATAGGACTTTGTTTTGATAGTTCATGTTATTTCTAATGGCTAATATTAGCCGATTGTTGAGATCGGAGGAAAGATCGTATTAGGATGGCATAAAGAACAAAATGCTTTACCTTTTTCAAACTAGACACGTATACGCGCAGTGAAACAATTGTTAGAACCGGGTCTGTTTTTTTATTACATTCGCTGGCAAACGAATTGGGTAAATTGGTGTTAGGTGTTCTCTACTCAAAAATTGGAAACAGTGATCTCACGGTATACAGACTAGGGGAGAGCGGGAATTTACAAATAACTACAGCGCGACTCTACGGATTCTACGGACTTCAGACGGACCCGCGCATACGAGACACGTACACCAGTTAAATAAATAAAATAAAAAGAAAAAACCATTTTTACTTGTATCTAGCAAGTTCTCATGAAACATTAATAAATTAAATTAATATAATTGTAACATCAAATATTTTTTTTTAATTGCTTAATAAAGAGATTGTATACTAATATGCAAATGAATTGATATATCAAATAATTTTATTAATATAATTAAAGCTAATGTATACCTTACAGCTAACAAGTTTTTCATTGTTATTAATTAAATTATAGGTGTTAGTGTTGTTTGTTATTCCAGGAACACCATATTTCCAGCTACGTAAATCCTATAATGTAAAATCAGACTTTTTATATCATTTACTAAATCTCAGTGCCTTCTTAGCTCCACAACCATGGTCCCTTCCCATTCAATATTTACAGTGGCGGTAGAGCGGGATCGCTCGTGTGTTATTACATAAATTAGATGGGCCGCGGATTTATTTCCGTGGTTTATAGATTAGGTTGGATGTGTTTCTTCATAACTTATTTAAGTGTCTTATTTTTGTACTAAACTTAACACTTTGTCATAACTTCTGTCACTGACACGAACATTTTTGGGAGGATATCGAACCTGCAATCTTTCGATAGTAAATCATCACACATTTCGCTACAGCTATTTCGCTTTCGCTTGCTTTAACGGAAAGAAAACATCGTGAGGAAACCTGCATACCTGAGAAGTTCTTCATATATTTCGAAAGTATGTGAAGTCTACCAATCCGCACTAGGCCAGCGTGGTGGACTAAGGCCTAATCCCTCTCAGTAGTAGAGGAGGCCCGTGCCCAGATGTGGGTTAGTATATAATACAGGGCTGATTTTATACATGTAAATACATTTTATTTTTAAATTATTTTTTTTTATGTCGCTATAGAGTTAATTTTATCAGCCAAAAATGTATAATGTAAGAAAAAATATTATCTAATAAATGTTTGGGCGATTTAAGTAGCGTCAGCAGTTTCGGTAGCGATCTTCGTAGTAATAAAAGCCACCGGTAGAGTCAGCATAACACGAGAGACTATCCACACAGTTCCACATAAGGTTTGACATATTGGAAATTCGTCTTACATATTGCTTTATTTATAGCATCTGTCTAGTTCATAAAGTGGAAGTAAAATTGTATTTTCAATTCTAAGAGGCATATAAGTTATTTATAGTGTACAATATGATATGTTATATAGATAATATGCGACATAGGTAATATACTCATAAATTTAATGATAAAATAGTCATGTTATTTTTAATTTTCTTGGTATTTAAGGTTCAAAATTTATTTAAGTAAGAAAACGTTCAGAGAAATAAACAAGTAAATCGTGTGTTCAGAAACTAAATAATATATCAAAAATATTTAATCGTAAACCATACCCCTAAAAACATTGCGAGTCTCCAAAACTCCGATCTTGGTAGCGCTTGTATGAAAAATGTTCAAAATATTAAGAGCTAGTTTTTGCCCGCCACCCCGCCCGCGTAAAAAAGGTTTTCCGAAATAAATATTTGCCCTGAATAAAATAGCACTCTGGAGTAATGTTTTTATATTAGTGAAAGAATTTTCAAAAGCGGTTCTTAGTATACGTTCAGTAGTTAGCTACAACAAACTCCCAAACTACCTTTTTATTAGTATAGATAAGAACAAAATAACAATACAAACAAAACACTACACCACACACAATAAAACCCACATTAAATAATTAGTGAAAACCTTAACATATCTTGGGTGTGCCTCCAAAGCATAATAGGGCTGTCGCGAGAGCGGTAACTTTTGATAAATGAGCATCGCGTCCGGCACACGGTCCCTCCATTATCTTTTCTTTAATACCACTTCGATCCGTAGGATATGAACTTTGTACGCAATAGTTTTCTAGGGTTGCCACACGTATCAAATGTGAAAATTTTAAACGTCGTGAATATAATGAGTACAAAATTTCTAGTGGTATTAATTATGTACTAACGATATAATGACCCTTAATGGCATTTGAGAGCGTGTAAAACTGTAGGTTGGCTCAAGAATTAAATTATTGATTTTATAAACGCTTCTAATGACAATTCCATTTTCATTTTTTTAAAGTTTAAAGGATTCTAAAGAAATAGTAGCTATAATTTACATAATATGACAGAAAATGTAGTTCCGTTTTACAGTTGGTTATGATATAAATCCTACGTATCCCGTAAATTGTGGACATACTAATCCGTTATGGTTGTCACAACACACATTTGATTAAACATTATGTTACAATGATATGCATCCTCTGCGGAGTAGCATTAATATTTATGACGTAATTGAGCTGATTAAATTGCTTTGAGATCTCGCACTTGAAGCTAGTTAATTCTGTATAGGGCTGTCACATCAGCGAAATGATTGGATTCCGTACATAAATGGGTTTGTAATTTGTAACATGCATGAGATATGAAAATTAATATATTTTTGATCCGATGGTAAATACAGTGGATGCCAAATATAAAGTCGACCAACGAATCGATCTAAACATATGAGTCTTTTTGCAGTTATAAAATGAGTCACTTATGTATGACTGCTTCGGTGGCGTAGTATTACGTTATGAGTGCAGTGCTGTGGTCTTGGGTTCGATCCTCAGGTCGGGCAAAGTGATATTGGGATTTCTATTCAGTATTAGCCTGGAGTCTGGAATTTGTGCCTGATATGTCGGTCGATAAGCTCTCTTCCTATTACATCATGGGACAGAATACATACAAGTGTGTGCACCAATAACGCCTCTGCCTACCCCTTCGGATATAAACCGTGAGTGTGTGTGTGTGGTTGTGTTATATATGACTTTTAATTTGATTATAGAACTAATTACACTATAAGAAACAATAGATTGCAAACTAAAGCATTGTGTTACCTGGTTATTTTTATATAATAATAATAATATCCGCCATGTATTGTATTATACTATCCCAATGCTGGGCACGGGCTTCCTCTGCTACTGAGTAGGATTTAACTTTAGTCCACCACGTAGGCCTTAGTAGATTTTGATCTTAGTAGATAGGCGTATTGGTAGACTTCACATACCCTCAAAATTCCTATAGAAAACTTCTCAGGTATACCGGATTCCTCGCGCATAACTTTTTTTTAAAGTTTGGAATGCGCGCACTTGTGTTTTTGAACCTGCTGACATTCTCGGCAGTCCGTTCATTTTTGCTGCGATTGGATTGGATTTTTACTGCGGGAGAAAAAAAACACACTCTAAAATATTACACTTAATTTTAAATCACGCCAAAATCGTCAAATAAAGGATTACTTCCTTATTCATAAACGTTTTTTATCGAAGGATCGAGCATTGCTGTGATAACAAGTATGTTTTTCAGCTTTGTTTATCTGACAGCTTACTATTAGTTCAGCTTTGTTTACCTGACAGACAATTAGATTCAAGTTGTATCTCAATATTAGCCAATCACAACGTCCCTATGAACGCACTGCGAAGGCTGCCATGCCGTCGCGCACTAAGAAACAGACTTGTTATCATAGCAATGCTCCGTCATTAGATAAAAAACGTTTATGAATATGGGGGTTAGTAATTAAAAAACATATTTATAAACCAAACAACTCTGGGGCCTTATTCTCTATCCCGCACGTTATTTTGACAGTGCGTAACAAACACGTAACACGACCCATCAGGTTTAGTACTATAGAAATTTGGCTTACAGAATACCATTCCACACACTTTTCTCGAAGATAACATGACACGGCCGCGTTACGCGTTTACACTATCATACAGAATAAGGGCCCAGTTTACTGTTCTGACATTTCTGTATTTCGTTGACAACGCTTCAGCGAGTCAATAAAAATGTTCTTTATAATGAAATTTTGCCATTGAATTTTGCAATTTCCGATGAGTTCGAATGAATTCTGTTATGAGCCTCGCCGATGTTCCTTTAACTAAATTGGTTACAATTTAATTTTGTGCTTTTAAAAATAACCAATAGCGGCAGCCTAGTTCGATGTGGAACGGACTGCCGAGACGAATGTCCGCAGGTTCAAATCCCAAGGGCACACACCTCTGATTTTTCTAATAAATTAAGTGTGTATTCTTTGTGAATTATCGCTTGCTTTAACGGTGAAGGAAAACATCGTGAGGAAACCTGTATACCTGAGAATTTTTCTATAAGAATTTTGAGGGTGTGTGAAGTCTATCAATCCGCACTAGGCCAGCGTGGTGGACTAAGGACTAATCCCTCTTAGTAGTGGAGGCCCGTGCCCAACAGTGGGACAGTATATACTACAGGGCTGATATTATTATTCCGATACGGTGCGTACTGGTCGCTGAGCATTAATTTAGACCTATCTAAATGCTTCGTAAACAATAAAACAATTGCCGTCGAAATGTTATTCACACATTCCCACAAAGGGAATATGAACCAATAAAATTATATTATCGTTTGCCAACGTTTCGTTCTACATTAGGCCGGGGTCGAAGGATTGACATCAAAGAAAGGGAATAAGCTAAAATATTATTAGCCCCCCCTACCCCCTCCGGAAAGGCGAATGGCGACGCGATTAAATTCCGCCAGAGATATTCTTTTGATGCTTTACACAAATCTTTCTTTAACAAGTGACAGGGGTTAGGACGCGGTTACACTGAAACAAAGTTTGTGTCAGTCAAAAATACGTCGCGACTCTGAACTTTGATCATAGCATGTGTTATGTAATAGATGGTAATACATACATTTTTCTTCGGCCAACGTGCGGACTTCTCGATCCTGTGTGGTCTTATACATACATACTAATATATAGCTAAACAAACTCACCCCAATTTCCTTATTCTTAATGCATGTGCTCCCGGGAGCCCCTTTTGTTCCGATTTATAAATTATAATTCTCTTTGCCGATTCCGATAGTAGTTTTTTCTTCAATAAAAGTAATGTCATTCTTCTTTTTTAATAATATTTGACAGTTTCTTTTACCCCCACCGAAAAGATTTTATATTCGAATACATACTATATATATATTTATGTGTGTTGTGTTGTGTGTAAATTAATTTGGCCGAATCTGTCCGCGCTTCCAAATGAACTAATAAAAATTAAACAGCATGAATGTCGTAAAAATGTCAAAAATATTAAATTGAAATTATACTTTTGTTTGAAATTACATATTCATGCATGAACAAACTCTAAATAATAAACTCTTTATTCTTAATATATTACTTATTCATGCAACAAAAGAGTTTAATGATAATATAAATTAGCTTTTACTCACGGCATCGCTCGCGTGAAGTTATCCGGGATAAAAGTCCTGCTATATATTTTCCTGGGATAGAAAGTAACCTCATAACCTTCCCAGGGTCTTAAACTATCTCCATACCAAATTTCATTAAACTCCATTTAGTAGATTTCGAGAAAATCGATAACATACACACAGACACAAAAGGGGACTTTGTTTTATAATCTAGATAGATTATATAAGTATGCATGATCTTCATTTGTATGCTTACTGGTAGAATGTATTATAACTTTGAAACCTTTTCCGGCAGGTCGTATAACCGAAAGAACGAAACAAGAATTAGTCCCCATCATTTATAAAAGCAATCGGTCGATTTTTATTATCGCAGTGCGCGCTCGCCCTAACGTTCGTGTTTTTGAACGCGACAAAATTAGCCACATCGCAAATTGCTTGTCAAAATACGTGACGTGATATTATAACTTCCGAAACCTTTCAGTCGGGGAATTTAAATTGTTCTAAACTTTGGGTATAAGGAAGTAATGTAGCCTTTATTTAAATGACTTAAGGAAATAAAAATACACAAAGTAAATGCCATTTAGTTTGTATACAAAGTTATTTTATTTCTATGTAACATTAATATTACTTATATAAATATGTAAGCAAGTACATTTTTGTATGAGTTTTGAAAAACGTTATTTACTTACGTACCTACTTATAATAAGTAAAATAATTGTATAACTATCCGTTGCCAAATTAAAATAAAATATTTTACCAGCCCAGAATACTTCGCGCATCCTTTTACCTTTTATATTAATCCTTTGTAATGGTAATGTAGAAGATAATAAAGCCAAAGAGCCGAATAAATTCATAAGAGATAACCGCATTAGCATTTGGCGTATCATCGGGTCGGGCCTCGTGAGGTGCAATGATTTATGGCATTCAAGATGAATATGTTCTCGCAAGGAGGGTAAATTAGCGGCAATAATCTAGTTGGGTGTGGAATGGACTGCCAAGACGAATGTACGTAGGTTCAAAATCCGAGGAGGCACCGCTGATTTTTTTAAGTTATATGAGTTTTCTTTTTAAATTCAAAAAGAATTGCGCTTGCTTTAACAGTGAAGGAATATCAGCTCTGTATTCTATACTGTCCCATTGCTGGGCACGGGCCTATACCACTGGGAGGGATTAGGCTTTAGTCCACCATATTGCCATAGTGCGGATTGCCAGACTTCACACACATCAAATTCTTATAGAGAACCTCTCACGTATGCAGGTTTCCTCACGATGTTTTTCTTCACCGTTAAAGCGAACGATAATTGACATGATTGAATGACAATCAAATTATGAAAGTCTAGGCATAAACAAATATAGTATATAGGGTGTCCTTTATGAAGTACAGTCGGAGCGTATTTGAACAAAACCTTTCGAACGTCCATATCTCGCTGTATTGACATACAGCACAAATAGCGCACACATCGACGCTCCCATTCTATTTACTTATGCCGATCGCGTTCAATGGATTGAATAGAACATTTTGTACGTGTAGATGCAGATAATGCTTTGACGTTTATTGTAGTTTACGTTTTGTATTGGTGTTTTATTTTTTTGGCTTAAGGCGCCACGCAGACACTGCTTTAAGAAACGCTGCACTACTACGAAATTGATAAGTGTTTTAGTAACTTAGGACTGTGTAGATTTTTTGGAAACAGGCATACTTATTATAAATGTAATTTATTAATATAAGACCCATTTCATAAATTTGTTTTGAGCTTTGTTACTATACTTACTTCTTTACATATTATAAACGAAGACCCCCGCCGCGTCTGTCTGTCCGAATACGATACACACATAACTATCCATTCCTATGAAATTTGGCATGGAGATAGTTTGAGATTCTAAAAAAGACGTAGGCTACTTTTTATCCTAAAAAAAATATATAGCGGGACTTTCATTCCGGAAAAACATGCCAAGAGAAAGCTAGTGTTCCCATAAATCGATAAGTAAAAAGTCGATAGGATATTGTTACGCATTTTTCCACCGCATTTCTGTAAAAAATTGCATTTCATACAATAGGAAGAGTAAAAAGTGAACAAGCAGCATCGCCTGGAGCGAGTCGATGCAGTCTGCCGATGTCATAAACGGCTCCATCCGATACTTTGTTTGGCAATTTACCCTTATTTCGTTCATCAGAATATTCAAAATACTTACAGACATTTATTTATAACATATTGTAGATATAATATACACAACATTTATTTATAACATATTTTTGATACACAATAAAAACTATACTACTAATCTACAATTGAGGTTAAAATGCCTCTTTAATTCATTATTTTGTCTCCCGCTTTGCTATGGAGGGAAGTGGACAATTAATATTTGCAATATCTCCCGATCTTTCTATTTGATGAATTTCGTTGCGGGATAATGACAAATTAATGTTCCCTGAGACTTGCCGAGCTTCACTGCTCGGTGTCATAATGCGTGCCACTGCTGATCCTGGCTTACAAGAGTTGTAGTGGTGGGTGTGAGGTCTTTATATTCAATAAATAGCTAAGAAATAGTACTTATTTATTGAAGCAGAACATGAAAACAATAAGCTGATATAATTTAAATACATTAATATAGCTTCAAAAGGCATATCATAAGATATAAAAAATTAGCATTCGCAATGTATTGTTTTTAAAATAACATTTTACGTGGAAGATATATTTATAAAACTAGGTAAATAATTTATAATATTAACGCTTCTGAGCAACGTTAATAAATGATATCTGAATAATTACGGACTTGCAATTTTTTACAGTAAATAATATTTTTGAAGTATAAATCGAAGTAAACAAAAACTTTTCAGTTCGAAAAACCGAAGCTCCGCATCGCATCGTTCATCACGAAAAAGTAAAAATACAGAGAACTGAAACGTAAAATAAAAATATGAGATATCCTCATTCCGTTAGCTCCGAACAAAGCAATATTAATTCGATTTACGTAATACAAGCCAATGATAAGTCAATGGATCTCAAACTTTGAGTATGTTAATAAGGGTGTATCGCCCTCTTTGATAACAAAAAAAAATATATAAGTATATTTAATATTTTCATATTAAAAGGATAGACTACTTATTACTAAATATTTAAAAAATGCTAGTTTAATTCCCAGTATTAAAACCGCATCGCTAGAGTCTCGTAGAGTAGCAAATAGGCAAAAAAATAGCAGGCTTTAAACGTATTCTTAATGGAAGGTATATATTAAAATTCCAATTTAAAATAAATAAAATAAAAATATGCAAAACATGCTCAACTATCGTCCAAAATATTATTGTGGTTAACTTTAAAAATATTAGTTCGAGGATTTTTTGTAGGTAATAAAGTATATACATAAATTAAAATAGATAACGGAGCGAGCTAAATAATAATTTTTTAGAGCGGCGATAGCTTAGTTGGGTGTGGAACGGACTGCCGAGACGAATGTCCGCAGGTTCAAATCCCAAGGGCACACACCTCTTTCTAAAAAAAATATGCGTGTATTCTTTGTGAATTATCGCTTACTTTAACGGGGAAGGAAAATGTTGTGAGAAAACCTGCATTCCTGAGAAGTTATATATAGGGATTATGTGTGTGAAGTCTACCAATCCGCACTAGGCTAGCGTAGTGGACTAAGGAGTAATCCCTCTTAGTAGTAGAGGAGGCCCGTGCCCAGCAGTGGAACAGTATATGACACAGGGCTGATATTATAAAGTAAATAATAATAACAAAGGTTATTGCAGTTTGTTTTAAGCCCTACTTGAGAACCATTGACAAATGCCAATAAATAAAACGACACGGTCTTGCACGTGTCGTATTGATACCACATACGATAATGTTTTTAATTCCTGGCAATTCCTTTTTTAATTATACAAGTATTATTGGTAATTAATCGAGATTTACGTGAGTTTAACAGTTTTGTGATTTTATAACGTTGTATTAACTTTTCAATTGTATATAAGTTATCACTCTTCTTTGTTTCACAGAAATCTACACTATTATATAACGATAAAGACTTTGTTTGTTTGAACGAGCTAATCCCAGAAACTATTGGTTGAAATTAAAAAAATATTTCAATGTTGGATACTCCATTTATCGAGGTGTTAAGAACATATCGTGAATAGATAATACTATAATTCTAGTTAAAAAGATGCGCATACATCAACATGCTTAACTATCAACGAGCTATGGACCAAAACCGTTAATTACTTCACAAACCAGCTTTTCAAATGCTAACAATTTCTATACAAAATTTATTCATTTCACATTTCTCTACAAAAACAAAATCCATGGAAACACCATAGCGGTATAAAAACTGCTAGGAGAACCCTTTGTGTGGACGTCGACTCTGACTTATGGCTTATCAAAGAACATTATTTCCATTTCACGCTGTAATATATAGCTTCAGAAAAACAAATCGTGAAATAATATCGTAATGGAAAAGCTATTTGCGTGTGGAAGAAATGTAAGTTACAATTTGCGATGTTTTAGTTTGGAGGGACCGTCCTATGTCAATAGTAGGATGTTTCTTTAACTTGGTACCAATAATGGACTATATTTGACTTGATGTCAATACAATCAATGTGTAATCTGTGGTTTAATTTCTTTTATTTGTATCTTTATACAAGTTATTTACAGAGAAGCATATAGGAATACTTAATGCCAGAGGCATTGTCTGCCAGTCGACCTTATGGTGCAGAGACAAACAGGATAGGCGGATCTATTAATGGTGAGATAAATAATTTTACTAAATGTATTTTAATTTAAAATATATATACATTACACGTATAACAATAAGAGAAATAAACAAATATATAATATACTGTAAATCATAGCATCGATTCTTCCACTATATCCTGTAACAGTTGTCTGAATTTTAAATGTCAGCCGTGTGGCCCTTCTGATTTCGAAGGGAAGTGAATTCCAAAGAAGTCGAGATTGAAAGAGAAAGAAGAGAAAGTAAGTTACAATAAATATTTATTTAGTTAGTATTGAAGAAACAGACAGAACAATACACAAAAATAAAACAAAATTCAACAAAGTTTCCATCAAAAGCTACAAGAAGAAAGTGAACAGAAACAAATACTAATAAAATCGAATCTAAATATAATCTTATTAATGCGTTAGTTACTTTCTACGTCTATTTATAAGCTAAACCGTGGATTCGACTTTAATGACTCAAAACTACTTTTTTATATCTTTTATAAATCGAATTTCATGCAGACGAAGCCACGAGCAAAGGTAAGTGTTGTATAAAAATTACTTCACCGTTAACTGTAGAAAGACGTAAACATATTCCTTCCATAAAAGAGATGGGTTTTAAAAAGTTAAATTCCGTTATATTTATTATTCCTTACAATTAATAGGTACACCGCAAAGTTTTACCGTTGATTGAAATCCAGCGCCCTATCTCCACATCAGTGGCGAAGGGTGATTTTTCTGAAAGAGAACTTCACACAAAATATTATACGTACTGCTAATATGCATAAATGTCGTCTACTAATTATCCCAGTGAAAATTTGATTATACATAAGTTACGAATGGGAAGCTGGCAGGAATCGAGTTCCGGACCCTTCGCCCCCCGTCTCCTCCCTTAGTATTATCATTCCCCTTTTATTCGCGGTTTTATCTAACTTTTTAAAATAAAATAAAATAAAATTCTTTAAACATCACGTAGGCGAACATAATTGCACTTATGATAAGTCAAGGTACATGAGAATATTTAATTATTACTTAATTAAATTAGCTTATATAAACAAAGACAATTTATATTGAAAATAAAATAAATGAAAAATATAGTAAACAAAGAAGCCAGCTCGGGCTGGCAGGGAAGAAGAAATAAAATGATGTATATATGTATTTTTAAATAAACAATAAGGGAGAAACACCGGTGAGGACAATAAAAGCCCTAACCTAACCTAGCTAACCTATCAGCCTTTCACTAACTACCTAAGCGATGACTACCCGAAGAAGAAAGGCAGGAAGAAACTCCGGGCTTTATTTTTTGTCATCCATTGTCCATTCTTTTATAACATTATTATTAAATATATTTTTTTGAATAAGTCTTTCCTATACAAAGTCTGAATAATTTGTATAAGCTAATACACGCACACCACCGTAAAAATGCGGAGAAAAACCACATAAAAGTGTTTAACAATAATTAAAAATTAACTAAACTATAATGTTACAAATAATATACTCTACTTCATTACAAAATGTTTTCAATTAATTATACTTATGTAAATTGCCATCTTGTTTAAGCCGAACTAGTCTAAAAGTTTCAAATTGTTTGAGCACCATTTAAACAAAACTAAATCTTCAAGTGATCAACACAAGCAAGTCTGTTTGTTATAGATTTAAATTTATAACTTTAGGCACACTCGGTTGAACTGAATTATAGCTTGAAGATAATAAAACTCGTCACGTTGGGATAAAATATGGAACCAATTTCTTGTATCGACAATGATAACTTTAAAACGAAAAAGCAAAGTCGCGCTAAACCGGGTTTTTCATTTTCCTGGTCAAGCTAGTTTTATCTTCGGCAAACAAATCTATATTTCGATGGCTCACTATTACAAGGTTTTGTGTTATATTTGATGTGAAAATTGATACATATCACATAATTCTAAGCTCTTTCAAGTGAAAATTCCTAATAATCTCGAAAGATAAATAAAAGGGGGACCGTAATTTATCTTATCAATTTTTTACCAACACGAATTGTATATACTATTTGCAACTCAAGTGCAAATTAACAAAGCACTTAGTAAGTGAGCCAGCGATTCGACGAGTTTGGTAAGTAGGTATAACCTAATACAATAATGTTGATCAGCTTACTGAATGTACAGAGACTGATTAAGGAACGCCTGTCGTAAGTATGTCATACTAGGGGTCGTATTAAAGCAACTTACTTTCGTTTTAAAGATCGATTAGAACTGAGACGCTATCAAATTAAAGTCAGTCTTAAGATCGACGCTATTTAATAAATAAATATTAAAATCTCAAATGATTTGTCTACTCACAATATATGACTATAGCGAAAAGCATCCGAACTTTCGATTTAAAAGACAATTTGTTAATAGATGTGCTGATTTTTGGGGAAAGACTACCATTATCAGACAGACACTAAAGATTACCAATTAACAAAGGGCAGGTACATACATCATCCTCGGCCTTAATGATAAAACCATGTATATTGCCGACTGAAACACATAATTCTGTACCCTAATTTCATACTCAATAATCCTAATTCAGTCGTTGTTTACGCAGCTTGACGGCCGACAATAGCAACGTCACACATACAAATTGCAACGCACACATGCTAATTATCTTGTCGCTTCAGTTAACAAGCGAGTAATCAGCTGCATCACACAATCAATCAGTCCGCGATTCTGTTTGGAGACAAGCACGATAGTCTGTAGTCGACTGAATATTGTTTATAGCGCCATCTGTTTGTAAGTATCGCTATTTGTATGACAGATATTAAACAGTATAGTCATAGATTGGACATCAGGATCAAATTTGTGCTTCAAAAGCTATTACCAATTGGTATTAAGGGGTTAAGATATGTAAAATTCAATTTTATGTCCACTTTAGGCGTTCTGCAAAAAATAATGTAAGCATTCTTTGTAAATATTTTCAAGAAATAAGTAGTTTGGCTTATGGTCTTTTGCACAGCGGCGTATTTTTATTATTAAACACGATACCGTGAATAAAATCATAATTAATATCTGTCAAACATCGCTCAACGGTAAGAATTTTACATCGTTAACATTTCGATGTCTCTCTTATTTACTTGAGTTAACTATATTCTGAAATAGTACTATACTCTATTTTTAAATACACTCATCTTATTTTTTTTAATACTGTTATATATAACAAAATATTTAATTATTTTTAAAAACGCCTACTCAAACAACAGCTTATAGTAACAGGAATATTTGCAGTTACGCGCAGTCAGGCGCTCTCACAAATTGATGTCGACATCATTTCGTCTAGGATGTGTATACCTAGTCTTGCCATAAATATTGTAATAAAGAAAAAAGAAAATTGTTAACTGCAAATAACATTTATTACTTTTACAGTGTGTCAGTTTAATACATAAATATAAAACAATTAAAAATATAAAAAGCTTATTCGAAGTGGTCTCCATTGGCTGCAATACAGTCCTTTAAACGATGAGGCCAGTTATCAATAGAAGCACGCACTCTTTCCATGGGAAAATTCTTCACTGCCAATCGTATAGATTGTTTTAGGGACTCAAATTATCATGGCGTTTAGAGCAAGCTGTACTCTCTAAAACTGACCACAAATCATAATCCAGCGGATTAAGATCGGGACTAGACGACGGCCAGTCTTCAGCTCTGATGAAGTCCGAAACGTTCGATTCCAACCAAGACTGCGTGGACCGAGCTTTATGACCCGGCGCCGAGTCTTGCTGGAAGGACCATACTTGGTTATTGAACATGGTGATGTTAAGGGGCTTAACTACCTTCTCAAGAATGGTATCTTGATACACTTGTGCCGATGTTTTGATACCTTTTTCACAAAAATATGGCTCAGTCACTCCTTCATAGCTAACACCCCACCAAACCATCACTGAAGTCGGATAATGTCCACGTTGCACTCTGTCGACTAATTGGGAAGCTTCCTTAGAGCTTTGAGCATAAATACGGTCATTTTGTTTGTTAAAATGTTGCTCAATTGTAAAAATTTTCTCATCCGTAAACAAAATTTTTCTGTGACCTCCCTTTGCGTACCGCTTCAGTAGTTGTTTCGATTTTACCACCCTATTCTTCTTTAAATTATCAGTTAAGAAATGGCCAGTGCGTCTCTTATAGGCTGCAAGTCCTAAGTCATCTTTTAAAATACGCGACATGGTTCTAGGTGCTATCTTCATTTCCCGAGATAAAATCTTTTGCTTTCGGACAGGATTTCTTCGAATTCTTTCCCTTACTGCTTTGACCACCTTTTTCGTACGAACACTACGTGGACGGCCAGATCTTTTCTGTCACAAACAGAGGAGGTCTCATTGTACCTATTAATAGCCCGGTACACAAACATTTTACTAATACCAAGTGTATGGAGAGTTTTAAAAATTGCATTTGGCTCCATACCTACTTTGTGTAATGCTATCACAGCGATTCGGTTCTCTTTATCACCCCACACCATTTTAATATCGCAAAATATTTTACAATGTATTGGCGCCAAAATGAGAAAACACAATGAACAATCGTATAAAAATGACAGATTCGAAATTCAAATGTAATATTTTTTTATAATTAAGTGTAACAGTATTTATGGCCAGACTAAGTATTATGTACTAACTAACATAAAATATTCTAAAATACTGTATACACTCTATGAAAAATTAAAAAACACAAATAAGAATTAAAAAATATTAACATGTGATTTGAACTTCGTCTAATTTATATTAAATGCCTTACCCTTCCATATTAAAGGTTTTTGACAAGCTACAATATTTTTAGGTAACTACTAGCTTTTGCCCGCGGCTCCGCCCGCGTTATAAAATTTTTCAGGCTAAAGTTTTCCGTTATGAAAGTAGTAGTTTCCCGGGAGCCTATGTTCTTCCCAGGGTCTCAAACTGTCTCCATACCAAATTTCATCTTAATACGTTGGGTAGTTTTTGAGTTTAACACGTTCAGACAGATGCAGCGGGGGACTTTGTTTTATAATATAATTTTTAGAACTTTTAAAGTGGAACAATCCCGTCATACATCATTGTTGCATAACTTTAACCGTTTACGCAGCGCAGGCAACGGAAGCTCTCAAAACTTATAATTTTCCCCGTTTTTGCAACATGTTTCATTACTGCTCCGCTCCTATTGGTCATAGCGTGATGATATACAGCCTATAGCACTCCAGGAACAAAGGGCTATCCAACACAAAAAGATTTTTTCAGTTAAAACCGGTAGTTCCTGAGATTAGCCATTACTGCTCCGCTCCTATTGGTCATAGCGTGATGATATATGACTTTGAGCACTCCACAAATAAAGGACTATTCAACCCAAAAATAATTTTTCAGTTCGAATCGGTAGTTCCTGAGATTAGCCATTACTGCTCCGCTCCTATTGGGTATAGCGTGATGATATATAGCCTATAGCACTCCACGAACAAAGGGCTATCCAACGCAAAAAGAATTTTTCAGTTTGGACCGGTATTTCCTGAGATTAGCCATTACTGCTCCGCTCCTATTGGGTATAGCGTGATGATATATAGCCTATAGCACTCCACGAACAAAGGGCTATCCAACGCAAAAAGAATTTTTCGCTTTGGACCGGTAGTTCCCGAGATTAGCGCGTTCAAACAAACAAACAAACAAACAAACAAACAAACAAACTCTTCAGCTTTATATAATAGTATAGAAGTATAGATGTATATTTTGTCACTCGGTTACTAAGAGTAATTTTCGGTGTTGCGATATATTACAATAATTGGAATTTGGGTGAGGGTGTATGTTTAAATTATTTTATTACAAATATTGATATTATGGATCAATGGTCACTAGACAGAAAAATATGTTAGATTTGGTATTGCTGGCCACCATTTTGAATATTATTATTTTGGGCTCCGTTTTAAAGTCGATACCTGGACATGTTTTGGACCACAAAACGAGAGTCTAGTACGCACTAGAGCCGATTTTAGACTAGCAAGTTCTCGCAGTACTTACTATATTGCACAAGAACTTTTAGACACGTTTATCTTAGCGGAAATATTTTTATAAGTTTATACAAATGGGATTTTTAATTTGGTATAGAGACAGTTTGAGACCCTGTGAAGAATATAGGTTCCCGGGATAATATACAGCGTGACTTTTATAACGGAAAACTTAAGCCCGAAAAACTTTATAAAGCGGGCGGAGCCGCGGGCAAAAGCTAGTACGTAATATTTTCAAACGTAACTTTGACATATCTAATATTTTAACAATTAAGGATGTAATTGTACAATACCGTATAGCTACACGTACCGCCATCTAGTTAGCTTTGGTGTAGCGCCCAAGGTCAACGCTCAAGGGCACTGGCCTCACTTCCATTCTTAAGTCGTTGTCATATTTTTATATCCTTTGATTATACAAAAATAACATATTTGCAGAAAATATGCTAATATTCGCATTGAAACGTGCAAATCACGATATAGAAAAGTATTTGACATTGGTTTTTTGCTATATCACGGTAGATTAAGTAACCATATCATGAGCATTAAGTATAAAAATCTTTCTAATGTCCGCTCTATATAATCTTAGAACTCTTCGGTATGATTTTTTTTATTACAGAACGTATGACAGATCAAGTTGGCCCCGATCTTAGAGCCCCGATTGAAGCGATAAGAACTGAACATGAGCACCAGTGTCAAAAATTACTACTGGATAGCCAATTTGACAAAGGAATGGCAATTGTACCGCGGAAGGAATCATCTGGCATTGTGGATGCCAGAGGAATAATACATAAACAGTGACGATCATTTACAATCAGGGGCCTTTGTTCATTATTTTTTCTTATTCTACACCTAATAGTTTTACTCCCTATCTTATTCTAACAAATATAATAAACGAGAATGTTGGTAAAGATGTCTGGATACCTGTTAGATGTAAATGCACTAACAGCTGAATTGAGTTTAATTGAAATTGGTTCACACAACCAAATCCCGCACTAACCAGTTTGTAGCCAATGTAACTGGACATAAGGCTTAACATCTCATGTCTCAGGATGGCGAGCGCAGTGGAATACTAAACAATACTTTGTAATTCAAGGTATTGGATGGTGTTTCTAAGTACTGTTTATGGGCGGGCATATCGCTTTCCATCAGGTGAACGACAGGCTCTTCTAGTCATTTTAAAAAAAACTAATACATCTAAAAAATATTACTTTACTTTTAACTTAAGAAAGAACTTTTACAGAGAGTCGCAAGCTAAACCACAATAACAAAAACTAAAACAAGGAATCACATTTTCTGACATGACGCATCAGTTTTGTTTCTCATACCTCTTCAAGCCCAAATACTTGAAAACAAGATCCCGAAACCTTTACTTAATCCCAGACGTTTGGGAACACTCATTATTGGTTGCCATGTTGTACATCCCTTAAGTCGTTCCTAACTACCTTTGGGTATTGAAAGCATGAATGACCTTAGAAATATAGTTGCCTTAATAGGCCTTAATGTAAATATTTTGGTCTACATTAAAATATTGGAAGTGAAAACCCTCAGAAGTGCACTACCTCAGCAATAATTAAAAATGTGTTTAACTTATCATTCTTGGAGCTCTTCGTTGTGTAAAAAAAACTGGAGGTTATTGATAATTTGCAGCTTGAGTCATCAATAGAGTCAAGGAAATAATACATATTATAATTATTAATTGTTGTTGTTGTACCATATACAAGGTATGACAGTAGTATAGTGCTAAGCAAAATTTTATAATTTCAAGATCTCGTTGGAGCTTTGGATGGTGTTTTGTGCGTTGACGCCATCAGCAACTGTCATCGTATAAGTTTTTCTCGGCAACGAGTTAACAGCCTTTGGACTCTTTAATATCTCAAACACCTCTTCATTAAGTGACCACACACAGGGGTGCAAATTGCTTAGACTTTGGCCTGTAGCCGATGCATACAATTTTGATGCATAAATCTTACTAATGTTTATTATTGTACTAGCTTTTGTTTGCGTAGTTTTCCGGGATAAAAGTCCTGCCATATATTTTCCCGGTATAGATAGTTCTTATAACGTTCCCAGGGTCTTAAACTATCTCTATACCAAATTTCATAAAAATCCTATCAGTAGATTTTGAGAAAATCGATAACATACAGACAGAAAAGGGACTTTGTTTTATAATATGTATAGTAGGTGCGAAAGTTTGTGAGAAATATTTGTAATGTACACAGAAACCACTGAACGGCTTTTTGATCAAATTTGGCACACTTATAAACCTAACCCATATTCTACTTTTCTTCCGTAGTAGAAATTTTACCTCAGGAAAGACCATTGACACGGGCGGAGTCGCGAGCAACACCATATATTTATAACACTATACATGCTTAATGCTTATACTGTATATCTATCACCGGAACGCCATTTCTATTTTTTAGTTACAGTTTATTTCAATTGACGAGCCTAAACCCTGGAAAACTGTATTCAGTTTTAGTATAAAGATTTATATTGCAAAATAATACTTAAGATTTCTTCGTTCTGAACATTATAAATCCACTAAGATCACAAATCCGATTTGCGCCGCTTTGATTTTCAATAAATCTGTTCTAGAACATGGCGGAGTTCGCATCGGTTCAATTTTATACACCGTCCGTCGAGTTTATTTTTATTTACATTTCGAAAACGAACGAAATGAAATTTGAACAAATATTGGAAATCATATGTCGAGGCTAACATTTATGAATTTAATTTATATTGGAATAGGTATACAATTTAATTAAATATTATTAATATTTCTCGCTACGTCCATTTTACATTGGATTACAGATTTTATGTAAAAGTGTAAAATTTGGTTACAATTTTATATTCATACGTTTAGACATGCTGGAATGTACGTTTAGTAGTATTAAAATTTAAGAAATCTCAAATGTTGAGCTTTGTACCACACACGTAAGTGACTGACAATACGTACATTCAGCTACAAAAGTAGCTGAACGTATTCAAAACTTCAAAATGCTTCTACACATTCATTGAAATATTTTTTTTATCTTTATCTAAAATAAAGTAAACCCTATGAAGTTTATTTTAGTGAAGAAAAACCGATTCGTGATATTAATACAAAAGTAACTCTTGTATATTTTAGTGAATATAAAAGATCGTTGATAAAAATACAAAAGTTTAAAAGCGATTTGAAATTTTCAATTGTGCAGGTATTTTTGTAGTTATACAAGCATAGATATACAAGCGGATTCAAATATTCGTCATTTCCACTTTATCATGTAATGCAATATGACGGCCGAATAGCCTAATTCACGATCAATTAGTAATATTTGAGGTAGTGTTTATACCCATATCTATTTTACTTCACTTTGTCTTTAAAAGTTGTCCACTAAAATCCGCTTTGGATATTAAAATATTTTTTATCCAAATTTGGGAAGGGCGCCCTTTTCATTCCCCATTAAAAGTTAGGGTATCACAAAATTGCTTGCGTTCACTCCATTGTCACGCGATATGCCGTGATGAGCCCGCAATTGATACAAAAAATATTTCAATATTTAACTTCGAATTTATTTACCACTTTGTCATACGGCGGAGAATCGAAGTGCGAGTTGGTGCCGGCTTGAGTGTTCCGTACAAACTTGTAGATAGGGTATCTATCTAACAGTGCCGAACCGCATCAGTTTTCTAAAATATTTAGTACTTCAGTTTACATACTCTTTATCTTTAATAATAACTTTAAATTTTATGATATTTGGGTATTACAGATCATTATCAGCCCGAAGACTGGAATTTGTCGCCAATATAGAGATAGGCTTGTCCCTTATGGTGCCCTTGTTGCGCCACTGCATATGCCTTCGGGGATAAATGCGTGATGTTATGTGTGTGTAATAACTTTTAGGCAACTAACTTGTATACTGCCATTAAGGTTATTGTTGATACATTGTGCTACACCCTGTATAAATGTTCAAAGACTTTGAGCCTTCTCACGCTAACGACTGAATGACTTCTGTTGACCAAGTCTCAGTATATAATGGACTTAGGTTTTCGTACAATCTTGTTTTCTTATCTAGATATTTTATACTACGACTGACAGTTTTTGTTACGTAGCGTCTTAGGGCTGAGTATGCTTTTATCCAATGCTTAGCTTGATTTATAATGGCATGAGTAATTTTTTTTATGCAGGAGCGTCGATGGGGTGGGCCTCTGTCATTTCTTGGGTGACAGCCGAGGTAGATGGCATGTTTTGTATTTTATTTGGCGTTAGATTCACTCTCTTTTACATCTATTTAACGGAAAAAAGTCAAATAAATTGCGGCTTCTGTTTACCTTCGTCAACAAACGTTTGGATGTACCTAGTTTAAAATCTTGTATATTAATATTTAGCTAAGGAGGGTATGCTTATATATAATGTATCCTGAAATGATTATATTCCAGCTCAATGAATACATGATATTCAATTCCACAATAGTGCACGATTAACACAAACTTCCCGAATTCATTACAGTTTGTAAATCCTCTATCGGGGGTTGGAATCTTCAGAACATTAACTATAGTGCTCCGAACTTGGAGTTATGGCTTGTATCGAGTAATTTGTTCCTCGAGCGGGGAATTGGTGGTTCAAAGTTGAATTTTCGCACTCCATTTTGGTCGTAAAACAATTTGGATGTTCAAGTGAAAATTATATCTTTCGTATTTTGATCTTCTAACTTTTGCCACCAGTACAGTCGAATTTGAGGTGCAACTCTTATATATCAGGCATGTTGCAGTCATAATTACATTTTTATCACTTGTTCCTAATGTTATTCCCCTCTGAGGGACCTAGTTCCAGGCCAAACAAAACGGACACAGTTGCCTTTGGTTTCGCCTTCCTACGTAATATTGAAATGTGTATTAAATTTTTTGTCTGTGGTAAATTGGTAGAATCATCACTTTGGAATGCGTTGGCCATTATTCCTCACCCTGGTGTGATGGAAGGTCTATCGCCAAGTCGGGTACAAATTCCATACTTCAAGTTAATTTTGAGCTAAAAATCCAATATCAGTCATCCGAACCGTAGACTTCAGAACAGGACTCCTAATGCCATAATATATTATTTTTGTATGATACTAGCTTTTGCCTATATCTCCGCCCAAAAAAATCCGTTATAAAAAGAAGCCCATGTCACTCAAAAGTTCCATTTAGTTTCCTATAAGTTAAAAATTCAAAATCTGTTTAGTAGTTCCTAAGATGAACGCGTTCAAACAAACTATTGAGAGATATATACCTAACATATAAAATAACCTGCGAATGTAATCAGAGTTGATATAACATTTTACTTCAGATAAATAATTTTCTCTCCGCAACTTAACCGATGTAAGTACTTAAGTCAGAAATATGAGAGCGCTTTCTCACCACCCTTAATATGTAAAAAAGTCTCCACAGATGTTTGTTTAGCGCGATATCATCATAATGGGACGTCGTTTTAGTATAATGTGATAAGTCGTTGGTGAAATTAAATTTTGTATGCCTTACGGCGAAGTTATATCAATAACATGTTAGTGATTTTTGACTGGAGATAGATTGGAGATGCTTTTTTTTCTAGGTCTAATGGCATCGTGTAACATGGATGAGAAGGTCCTGGGTTCAAATCCCAGGTCGGACAATATTGTTTGGGTTTTCCTACTCGATTTGCTGGTCTCTCTAAGAATGATGTCGCAGCCGGGCGCTCTGCAAAAACAAAAATAAATCAACATTATAAAGAATACTGTTTTATGATAAAGAAAAATTATATAACACTTCATGCGATATACAAAAAGAAAACAAACATCACGCATTTATCTCCGACGGGGTATGCAGAGGCGCAACCAGGGCACCCAATTTTCGCCTAGTGTGTTGCGCCATATGATGTGATAGAAGGCGAGCCTTTTTTTAGGGACTTTCCTGCCTTCACACTCACCACTACAACTCCTGTAAGCTAGGATCAGCAGTGGCACGCATTTTATGACACCAAGCAGTGAAGCCCGGCGAGTCTCAGGGAAAATTGTCATTATCCCGCAACGAAATTAAATAGAAAGATGGGAGAGGAGTTGGAAATATTAATTCTCCACTTCCCTCCATAGCAAAGCGGGAGACAAAATAATGAACTAAGGAGGCGTTTTAACTTCAAGGATAGGGACGTTTACAACTAGATAAGCTAGTTATAAAACACCACGGATGAAATTAAAAGAAAGGGTCCTATCACACATAGAAGGCATCATATAGAGAGCGAGTCTATCGCCATATCTGTTTCAAATTCCAGACTAGATATACAACCTTCATATAAATCGCGTTTACAATATTCTGTCACTATATTCCAGACCCATTTGAAAATAAATAAATCTTTCAAGATATTTTGAAAGGAACGGCCTTTCTTTTGATAAAATATTTTAGCAATTAACAATTGCTCACAATGGATTCTGAAATGGGGTTTTCCAGTTGTATATTCTTTTCTTTGGATTGTTGTTATCAAGATAGTCTACGAAATTAAGTTTTCTTTCTTATTCAATTCTACTGACTGTTTGTTTTTCAATAAGTCCTAAGCATTTTGTCTAGTAGTAATTGCTTTCATATTAGGATTTGCAGATTATTTTTTAAATTTGGGAGCATTTTTAAGACACTCGTTCAGAAATGCTCATAAATACATATAAAAAATTAAATCGTTAAAAATAAAGATGAAATATAAAGATAAAACATATTTTGTTATTTTATTTTGATGATTATTTTTAAATATAGTTGTAGAATTGCAATTTAAATTCTGCGTAGTGCGAACATAATTTGGATTTTAAAAATAATATTTTACAATTTTAGCCTCGCATTGACTTTGCAACATGATGTGAAACATTGTTGGGTCAGTTTATAAACTACTTATCCTACATATTTCTAAATAAGTTTGTATAACGTATTACACGACAAATGTTGGAAATTAAATGAAACAATTTATTCGAATCTGTGAAATGTTAAACATTATTTAGATTCCGCCAATATTTATTTATTTATTTATTAATAAATAAATAATAATAATATATTTATTTATTTATTAATAATATTTATTATTAAATAAATAAATATATTAACTGTGACAGTTCGAAAAACAGTTCTCACCAAAGAAGAATGTGCGAGAAACTATGATGCTTCTCTTTTCAAAGTCAGAGCTATAAACTGCAGTACATACAAAGATAAAAAACAGCTGGTATTTTTATTGTTGTTTAGAGCAGTTCATTCATATATTCGCAAAATAGATAAAAATGAATTTTAAATTTCCTTACGAGTGCACAACCCCCTCAGGAATCATTAAATATAATTCCTACACTTAGTACTTAGACATACTAAGTGTAACTAAGTGAAATGGGCAGAACAGTCCACACAAGCAGCTTGACTAGTGTGTACTCAACCTAATAACATAACTTTAGGACATCTGTCACAAAAAGACCTCTACTTTTTACACCAGCAAAATATAAACCGTAAAGCAAACAAAACACTTCAGTGAACAAAATAAATAACACGCAAGTTTCTTTGAGCCTTATCGTGAAGTTAATGTTAGTGGCAGCCCTAAAATACTTTACGTGTACATTCAATAGCGATAACGTTGAACGAGGTGATGGCGCATCAATCACACATCCGTTTAGGGTTGGCAGGAATAATCTGGTTCGATGGACCCACCTTTTGAAGTGAGTTATGGATTAAAAAGAACGCATACGTAATATAAATATGATTTATAATAATTTTTTTTGAATAAAGAATAATTCAATCACAAATAAATAAATTATTTTAAACGTTATACGTCGAAATGGTTCGTCCGTATAAATTAAAAAATGTATAATTTATTGTCGAATATATAAATAGCCTAAGATAATGTTTTCATGTTGTGTTGCGTTATATAAGATAAAGGCTTTGAAATGAAAATTCGTGCACCTGTGAAGATCGAAACGATACTTTCTTCTGTCAGATAATTTAGAACAAATTCAATTATAACGGTCAGTCATGTTAAAGGTCACGGGCTCAGTTGTCTTTTTCTCTTTATAATAAAGGGGTTTGTTCAAATGAACATGTCACTCGTACAGTGCGTGTTTATTTAAAAACCTTGATATACTGCCGTAACTTTTTAAGTATTGATCGACGGGTAAATGACTAATTATTGACTTAAGCGGAATTTTTGTGTCATTGAGTTATATACTTACATATTCAGAATCAGGTAATTTTTATGTGTTTTATAATCCAATTAAAATGTTTCGAAAATAATTTGGATTGACTCAATTAGCCTTTCACCAATCAATATATTTTTTAATATTAAATTAATTTAAACAGCCAACATCAAGATTCATTTTTTTCATTAATAATCCTTTTTTTTCATCTTTGGCTGAAAATAGTTCTTTTTTCAAATATCCTTGTCACATCAATCAATACGGCTGTTGATGGATGAGGCAATACCGGCAGGTCTGGGGTACCTTTGAGAAATGAGTTGACTTTAGTTCAAAGAATTGTATGAGAGAGCTCTATTCGATGAAATTTGCACACACAATACACTCAAGCCTGCCTTTTATTCCCGAAGGGATAGGCAGAGGCGCAATTGATTTTTTTTTATGTTATAGGGGGCAAACGAGCAAACGGTAAGTGATCACCATCGCCCACGAACATCTGCAATACCAGAGGGCATAGAGATGCGTTGCCGGCCTTTTAGGTAGGAATGCGCTCTTTTTTTGAAGGTCGCCAGGTCCTATTTATTCGGAAATTCTGCTGAGGGCACGCACGTTTCGCCGTGTGTATTCTGTCTCAAGATGTGATAGAGGGCGCGTGTATCTCCATATTGGAAACAATTTTCTGTCTCCTGATACTGAATAGAAAACCCAATAACACTTTTCCCGACCGGGGGATTGAACCTGAAACTTCAGCAGTGCAGTCGTGCCGTAATGCAACTACGCCACCGGGGCAGTTTCTACTTTTAAAATAGTATAAAACTAAGTATTGGCTCTAGTAATATGCACAAGGAATTTAATACAATTATTAAGTCATATTTATTTATTTAAGGACCTCCAACGAAGGATATACGGCATATAATAAAAACAATGTTTTTAAAAAACTGTATTATTTATTCCAAAAAAAAAAAAAAAAAAAAAAAAAAAAAAAAAAAAAAAAAAAAAAAACAAAAAGTTAAGAGAGGTCACATTCCTCCGTATAAAAAAAACGTGAACTCAACATCAATAACAGGTCTAAATTTATTAATAATCACAATAGGACATTGACTGCTCATTCAAAGACATAATAATATCCAACACAAAATTCTGAACATACTAAAGAAAATGTCCAATTTGCTAACAAATTCTCTTACAAAAGAGTGAGGAGCTCTTTGTTTCGGTAATTCGAGGCTATTCAATGAAGTGCTAATGGACGTCTACAACGCCTTGTGTGACCGAGCACCGGGGAATTTAAATTTACTTTCTATTGCAATGTTTTTGAGGTTATTTTTATTTCAATCTCTTCTTTTGAAACTTGACTTTTAACTATATGAAGCATTTTGACAGCTAAGTTTATTTATTAAACAACGACGACTCAGCTGAGAACAAGCTCTTAAGTAACAACTTAAGTTTTGTTTATTAAATAGTTCAATACATAAAATGTCTACTTGAGATCCTACTCAAAGTAGTATGGCCGTATCAATCTCACATTGATATGGCCATAAGTGTATATAAAAACAGTTGCAGTGCAATTCAGTGTTTATTTAATTATCAAATTTACTACTCAAGTATTTAGAACCAAAATAAATAATACGTATCGTATTTGTTCTCCGATGGAGAGTAACCCAACGCATGACGTAACCCACATTATTCATAACTTTTTTTTCGTAATTACAAATAAAAATAATTTTAACAAAAAATTAAACCGCCTTCAAAAACCACTCAAAACCAAAAAATAATTTCATTAACAGTTATATATTGGATACCAATTTTGGAGTCGGTGCCTAATTAAAATTGCTAGTTAGCTATATTTGTAGCATAGTCCATCTATGAGCTAAATTTCTTTCAAATCAATTAAAAGGAGTAGGTTTGCCTGTACTACTAACAAACATACACAGTGAAAGGTGTAATACTAAACACATGTATGGTGTTTCATCTTTTTATTTCCTCTTTTTTCGAGGCAGGGAGTGTAATACACCCACATTTGACCAGCTACATGTAACAGGGGAAGAATTTGGGTAGTGTGCAGTTCACAAACTTAAATATTTCCTTAATAGCTTCCATTTGCTGTGCTGCGGCGGTGTGTTTATCTTCGGTGACGATCTGACTTGCTGACTTTGTACGCTGGCAGCACATTGTTTTCGTATATTCGTTAATGTATTTATCTAGCTTAACTAGCAATTTTAATTAGGCACCGACTCCAAAATTGGTATCCAATATATAACTGTTAATGAAATTATTTTTTGGTTTTGAGTGGTTTTTGAAGGCGGTTTAATTTTTTGTTAAAATTATTTTTATTTTTTGCTTTTTTGTGTTAGTAAAAAATAGACTGTCTCGATGACGTAGTTGGGTTTCGCTCACAATACGACTATCGCGCTGAGGAGTTACACCTCTGCCTACCCCTGAAAAGGCGAAAAGGTGTGATGCTATATATATATGTATTATATGAGTATGTAAGGAGTAGATTCAACCAAACCCAAAGTAAAATCATAATTAAAAACGTCCCAGAAGGCATAATTCGTAATTTCCTTTACTTGGGCGACATAATTATTCTACTTATTTCTAATTTGGACGCCAACAAATTATTAAATCGACCACACGACGACAGATCATTAACGGAAATGACAAGGTTACGAAATTTGACTTCAGATAATCAAGGCCACACATGATGGCCAATTTTAAATACTAAATGTTATTTTATATTCAAAATGCATCACATGACAATCTCAAACATTATTAAGCCCAAAACAGATAGGTAAATATGTTTTATTATAAAATTCTTAACCTACTTTTCGGTTTTATCATCTTATGACGAATTTGGAAGGTCGTTAGTTCAAGGATACGATTGCACTATCGGTTAGTGACCGAAACCACTGCTGAAAATCACTACAAATCGAATAAACTTTTGTTCAAACATCTTATTTTTTCATTTTTTGTGTAATAAATAGACTGCCTCGATGACGTAGTTGTATAACGTACGCGATATGGCTATCACGATGAGGTATAACACCTCTACCGACTCCTGAAGATAGGAAAAGGTGTGATGCCATACATATATAATATGTATGTAGATTCAAGCAAACCTAACGCAAAAACACAACTGATATATTTCGATCATAAGTTATAACTATTGCGCTGTGGTGTTACATCTCTGCCTACCCCTAAAAAGGGAAAAAGGTGTGATGCTATATACATATATGTATGTATGTCAGAAGTAGAGTCAATTAAACCCAACCCAAAAACACAACTGATATGTTTCACACACAGTACGACTATCGCGATGAAATGTTACGCCTCTGCCTACCCCTGACACGGGGAAAAGATGTTATGCTATATGTATAAGTATGTGAGAAGTACACTCAACCAAACTCAATGCAAAAACATAACTAAATACGTCACAGGAAAGCTAAATTCGCGATTTCGTTGTCTTGGACAACATAATTATTCTAGTTTTTTTAATTTTAAAACCAAACTACCGAAGCGATGTTGAAATAAAATTTATGGGACCAATCTGGAGAGAAATTCTTTCGAATAAAAAAAGAATTTTCCAAATCGGTTCATAAATGAGCGAGTTCTGAGGTAACAAACATAGAAAAAAAAAAAAAAAAAAAAAAAAAAAAAAATTCACGTCGAATTGATAACCTCCTCCTTTTTTTTGAAGTCGGTTAAAAAATGAACTTTAACCCTCTTTTTTTGAAAGCGCGTAAAATCGCGATCCCGAAACAAATTCCAAGTTTACACTTAATTAAACTTTTCCAAACAACCCGACGAGGTAACTTTGCACGCCAAACTGAATTATGTGTTCGTTTAAAATCTTGCCGTTTTTTTCTCACAAAGAGATTGTTTTTGCATAAACTGACCCCGCGAGGAATTTTGTAATCTGACCCGCGTAAATACCCTTCATTTGTTTGAGGTCCAAACGTTTTTCTTAGGTTTTTATTGTGATGCGCGGTGAATAATATAAAAGATGTGTTTGCCCGTAGTCCGTGCTTGCTAATGCCAGTATTATTTATTAAGTAATATTTTGCTGTAGTAATTAATATCTTTACTATTCTTTAACGTTTAACCACTATTTTTGTCATCACATTTGAAAGCTATACCATCATGTTTGCTATACATTATTGATAAGGTATAATGTCCATACACCTATATTCTTGATCTAGATGTATAGATTTAGAAGCCGACATAAATAATGGCCATATTTATCGCCAGTTTCACGTATAATGAGTGATAAACAAATCTAAATACGCGATGAATAAACCGAATGCAATACTTTTCAATTGTCAGTATTTTACTGCCAGTACAAAAGTAAAAGTAGAATACTTGAATTTTTATGAATACTAACTTTTGCTCGCGGTTTCGCCCGTATGAAAGAGTTCTCCCAGGATAAAAAGCAATCAATGTCCTTTTTATGGTCTCAAACTATCTCCATGCCAAATTTAATCGAAATCTATAGGTAGTTTTTGAGTTTATCGCATTCAAACAAACAGACGCGGCGGGACTTTGTTTTATGATACGTGAGGAAGTATATTCTTAGATTATGGATATTTTAAGAAAACATTTTATGAAACATGGAAATGCTTTCTAATAATCCGGTTGTTAAGATATGACGTACACTAAAATTCGCTTCCAGCTATTTGTATAAAGTGTACATTTTAATATCTATTATTCTATATGCTGTTATATTTCGTAATTTTAGGGCCACATTTATATGTATGTACATGTCGGCGTGGCGTCAAAACATGGTTAATGGGTTTCCATTTGCGGAATAGACATTAAACATTATAGTTAGATCGAACATCAGGACCAAAATTGTACTCCAAAAGTTATTACAGATTGGTAATAAGTCGCGGTCTTATTTGAAATGTTTGTGTGGCAAAATGTCACAGTCCTTAGATATTAATACAAAAATAACATATTTACAGAAAATATGCTAGTATGCCCAAATATATAAATCGCGATATGGAAAAGTACAAAGTATTTTAAATTTATTTTTGCTATTTTAAACTAGGTTGAGTACCCGTCACATGAGCACAAATTTTGTAAGACAATCTTCCCAATGTCCACACTATATACCTAGTCTTGCCATAAATATTGTAATAAAGAAAAAAGAAAATTGTTAACTGCAAATAACATTTATTACTTTTACAGTGTGTCAGTTTAATACATAAATATAAAACAATTAAAAATATAAAAAGCTTATTCGAAGTGGTCTCCATTGGCTGCAATACAGTCCTTTAAACGATGAGGCCAGTTATCAATAGAAGCACGCACTCTTTCCATGGGAAAATTCTTCACTGCCAATCGTATAGATTGTTTTAGGGACTCCAAATTATCATGGCGTTTAGAGCAAGCTGTACTCTCTAAAACTGACCACAAATCATAATCCAGCGGATTAAGATCGGGACTAGACGACGGCCAGTCTTCAGCTCTGATGAAGTCCGAAACGTTCGATTCCAACCAAGACTGCGTGGACCGAGCTTTATGACCCGGCGCCGAGTCTTGCTGGAAGGACCATACTTGGTTATTGAACATGGTGATGTTAAGGGGCTTAACTACCTTCTCAAGAATGGTATCTTGATACACTTGTGCCGATGTTTTGATACCTTTTCACAAAAATATGGCTCAGTCACTCCTTCATAGCTAACACCCCACCAAACCATCACTGAAGTCGGATAATGTCCACGTTGCACTCTGTCGACTAATTGGGAAGCTTCCTTAGAGCTTTGAGCATAAATACGGTCATTTTGTTTGTTAAAATGTTGCTCAATTGTAAAAAATTTCTCATCCGTAAACAAAATTTTTCTGTGACCTCCCTTTGCGTACCGCTTCAGTAGTTGTTTCGATTTTACCACCCTATTCTTCTTTAAATTATCAGTTAAGAAATGGCCAGTGCGTCTCTTATAGGCTGCAAGTCCTAAGTCATCTTTTAAAATACGCGACATGGTTCTAGGTGCTATCTTCATTTCCCGAGATAAAATCTTTTGCTTTCGGACAGGATTTCTTCGAATTCTTTCCCTTACTGCTTTGACCACCTTTTTCGTACGAACACTACGTGGACGGCCAGATCTTTTCTGTCACAAACAGAGGAGGTCTCATTGTACCTATTAATAGCCCGGTACACAAACATTTTACTAATACCAAGTGTATGGAGAGTTTTAAAATTGCATTTGGCTCCATACCTACTTTGTGTAATGCTATCACAGCGATTCGGTTCTCTTTATCACCCCACACCATTTTAATATCGCAAAATATTTTACAATGTATTGGCGCCAAAATGAGAAAACACAATGAACAATCGTATAAAAATGACAGATTCGAAATTCAAATGTAATATTTTTTTATAATTAAGTGTAACAGTATTTATGGCCAGACTAAGTAATCTTAAAATTCTTTGATTTTCGGCATAGAAATAACAGATGAAATCACAAAAACATTTTATTTATGTTCACTGCTTCAGAATTTACACCAAACTGACTCATTCGCAATGGCCGTCGCCTTAAAATAATATTTTCTAATGACATAATTTCCTATATAAAGTATTTAATCCATTAAATGGAAATACAAGAAGTTCAAAATCATTTCTTTTACAATATTAAAAGTAATAATCTATTATTTAGCGCTTAATATTACCTGACGGAGAAAATAAGTCAAATCAACACCCATATACACTTAAACTTCTTCTCTTAGTACAATAATTATTGGCTTTACTTAGTGTGGCCGTAGCATTATGACACCAATATATCTAACCGTCTCCTCGATATATTATAGATAACCATTCTATCTTAGGATGAATAGGCATCGTGAACAACCTTGTCATATTCGTTATTCATAGTGAAAGCCAGACGGTCGTCATCAATAACCGATAGGATGTGGTATTTTGTTATATTTAGGACTGGTTTTTGATATATCGCTCGTTCACTATTACAAGGTCCTATGTTATTATTTACATGGAAAAAAATCACTAAAATTTTGTGTTGTTAAAAAATTGTAAATACTTTTCTTTATTGTTCTTTCACGATTGTGATTTTTTTCACTGAAAAATAATAGAATCTTAGATGTATGATGATGATGATTACATTTATGATGCATACAAGAAAAAACTTAGAATATTATAATATGAGGCCAGCGGTATCTTATAGGTGTATTTATTTTACTTAGGGTTTCGTTAATTTGAGTCTTAATAAGAATCGAATTTAATTGCTGGTTAAGTCCTATCAAAATACGATTTCGTGTCTTTTTTACTGCCGAGATCCAATAAACATTTCCGAATAAAAAAAAACACGCTTAGTTGTTGTTTATAAATTCAGCGAATCCTATCAAAATCAGGCCAGCCGTTTCAGAGATCAGTTGAAACCGACAATCGAAAATGACAATAACCTCGCCAATTATTACATGAGACTTGACATAGCTAGCTATATATTATACACCTTTGCCTTTATAAAAGAAAAAAAAGACGTATTGTTATTCATGTATGAATAATGCCTTAACCTTAACTGAGGCGAGGTCCTAGGCAAAAGCAAAATAAAAACGACGCGGAGTCCCCGATGAAAGCTAAAAGAAGACGCCAGGCCCCAGGCGGAGCAAAAAAAGGGCCCCGATTTTTACGTGTATCGTCGGTAAGATCATAAAAAAGGGTCCTGCAAGGCACCACGCGAGATCTCTGCAAGCGCGAAAACCCGGGCGGTTGCCTGGTTCGCCTACCCCTAAGGCCGCCACTGCGTCTGAATGCATGTATGTACGATCCGCCACAAAAATAGTTGAACCAATTCAAAACTACAGAACGTTTTTACACATTAACTTCTAAATATTATTTTTTTAAATCTATAATGAAGCAAACCTTATGAAATTTATTTTAGTGAAGAAAAAACGTTCGTTGATACGGTTATAAAAGTTCAAAGACTATTTAGTTATTTTTTTTTCAACTAGTTTTGTGGCTGATTGTACCTACTATCAGTACAGTATATACAGTCATCTTCACTGCTGATCTTAGTTGCGTTTGAAGCGATACTGTCGTATACACTACGTGGTGTCTAATTAAAAATCAAACCTGATCTAACACTACAAACTTCAAACGCCGAACGCTGTGAAACCTCACGGTCTCTATCCGTGAGCCGAGTGTCATTAGCTAGATCAAAGCTCGGTCTGTCTGATTGATTTAGGAAATAACCTAACGTGACATTTTACCTTAGCCATCAGGTTCCGTCATACGTCACGATTATTGAAATAATTCATATTGCGTTGTTAGTGCAGTTTTACTTATGGTATCACAGTGGAAAGTAAATTAGGTCTCAAATTTGGTTACCAGACAGTCAAAAACTTATGTAGGTGTTTAGCTAAAGTGATTTAATAACGAATGTATTCGGGTGATAAACACATTTAATCTATATATATAAAAATGAATTGCTGTTCGTTAGTCTCGCTAAAACTCGAGAACGGCTGAACGGATTTATCTTATCTTGGTCTTAAATTATTCGTGGAGGTCTAGGGAAGGTTTAAAAAGTGAGAAAAATTCGAATAATTGCCGGGAAAATCCTCAAAACAGCATTATTCTATTTCCCATACAAACGTTTTCTAACTAATACGTAGAGTCAATTTGAGCTTTATTGCTATTGTATAAAGTTCACTGTTGTCTAAGCAATGTAGGTGTGTTCCTAACATCAAAGCAGTGTGCGTTGGAGCACAGAATATAATAATGTAATGTCGCGTTCTGAAACTCAACAAAAGTGATATCGCGGACCCGACTAAATTGAACAGTGACAAAATTTAATATATCATTAGTTATTTGGTTGACTTCACGATATTATTTCTTTTGTTTTACTTTAAAATGCATGTTTTCGTTATGGACAATTTTTGAGCTACTTTTGCATATCTATACTTATAATAAATCTGTAGAGAGGTCAATTCTGTACATGAAATATATTTCCAAAATAACTGGGGTGATTAGGGATCGATACTGATGCCAAAAATGCAATTAGTAAAATTTTTGTCTGTCTGTCTGTATAACCGTTATAAAAACAAAAACTACTCGACGGATTTTAACTTAACTTGGTACAATTATTTTTCATACTCCTGAGCTGGTTATAGTATACTTTTCATCACTCTACAATTAATAGGAGCATATCAGTGATGGAACATGTTGGGAAAACGGGAGAAGTTACTCCATAATTTAAGCTTCCGTCATTTCGTGTGCAACCTTAATGGTTAAAAGTTCCTTCGATTTCACCAGGATCCCATCATCAGACCCTGACCGGACAATCGGACCACCTGCATACCACCATAAATTAAAAAAAAACATCCCGACAAATTGAGCACCTTCTCCATTTTTGAAACCCGAAATCCACGCGGGCGAAGCTGCGGGCGGAAGCTAGTAATATATAAAAAATATGAAGTGGTACTTTTAGGGATGTGCGAAACATTTAGTAAAGAAAGAAAGATATTATAACAAGGACAAACATGTTAAAAACATAAAAATAAACCTTAATATTGAACCAACAATTGGAACTCTTCTTCAGCTCCTTAGTGCAATACAATCTAATCATTACTGCAGTGTTTATATTCGATGAGCGACCTAGGTGAAATACTGATTCCGAATACTTTGTCGATATGATTTACAATAAACTTCTATAAACATTAATTAATAAAAAAACAAACTTACTCGTCGCCTCATTCACTTTTGAAAAAATACTGTCAAAATAAAATAGCAATCCGTTGCGATGTGAACAAACCTTCTTACAGACGTCTACTAATTAATATGAAATCCGGAGTCCTTTAAAAGATGAATCTTAAAACTTTCGAGCCGATTCCATCAACGGGCTGCCGTATTTCAAACATTCCTTTATCCCTTGGCATTGGAATTTTATGCGATATCTGTGTACCGCTTTTGGGTACGAAATAATAAATTTCTAATAAAATATTTCGCAAATTCACTTCGTCTTAAATTCGCTTAATTTCAAGTTCTTTTTGACGAAATTCGGTGGAGTGACATATAAATTATGCAAAATTACTTCTTTCATTTTATATCTTATTTTGTGTTCAGGAAAGATTATTTTTATTTAAATCCATTTTTTAAAAGTGCACGCTAAAGTTACCTCACTGCACTTGGTAAATGGGGACCAATAGAATGTCGACTGACGAGCGATGATTACTCCTCGGCAGTGGATACAATAGGGTACCGGACTCATTTTTGTTCTTAACAATTATCAAATATTTACATAATATAAATTATAACACCAAAGAAATTATTAAAATCCAGTGAAAAATCAACAAGTTATAAGCATTTGAATTTCGGTGGAAGGGGTAATTAACAAGAAACAGAAAAGAGACAAAATATCCACATGTGACGTCATCGGGAATTACGACGCGTGCGAAAGAAAGAGATGAAGCGATATCCCCACATCGCGGCCACTTCTGCACATTACAATATTTTAAATATGAATTACTCGCTCATTTTTTAACCAATTTTTATGCTGTTTTCGCAGAAGTGCTTCTTTTTCGTATTTAAAGCCATTACACATAGAATAATGTACAAAATCAAGCATAGGCCGGTCCCCTATTATGCCGGTCTGTTGGAACCAGTATACACAGGCTGATCCTGGAACGCGACACACTTACGTGGGCCACTATGGGGTTTTAACGCTTTGTGTACAGTGGTCGCTATCTGGGCGGATATAAAATATATCCTACTACGAGCAAGATACTTAAAACAGACAATTCATTTTTATTTTAAGGACAGTATAACTATTTTTACTTTCATGTTTGTGTATGCAACTTCTCCTGTTATGTTTTTAGGTGAACTCCATATTCTTTATTGCCCAAGCATAGAGTATTAAATCATCTAACTAAAAGGATTGTGATCTTAAAAACTTCAGAATATCATCGTTGTAAGACTAAACTCGTTATCAACTTCTAACTTAACATAAAATCTATAATGTTAACAGAAGTTAATCGAAAAGAATAACAACTCGGTTTTTGTGAAAACATCATTTACATCATAACAAACGTAGACAAATTTGAACTTTCCAACAACGGAATACGATTCAAAATGCTTTATCAATTAAAAAAGAGGGTTGATTTCACGAAAATTTGAAAGCCAGATAACTTGCAAAGTAACCTCGTAAACAATCAAACTCCGAAGTTATAACAGCAATTAATACGAACTTTGGTCGATAAAAAAATAATTTATTATAATAATGTTCTGCTAAGTCAATAAGTATGGAGAGATTCAATTGGGTTACTTTGAGAAAGATTTTAGAGATCTGTGTAGAGATACTCTTCTTAACACAGTAATAAATATAACTGCCTCGATGGCATTTGAATTGCGTACGCAGTACGTTTGGCTGCGATTCTGGATTCGAATCCCGGTCAGGCAGAAATATTACGTGTTTCTGGAGTCTGAAATTAGACTTTATCTTTGCCTACCCTAAATAGGGGAAGTGTTATGAAGGTATGCATATTGCATATGTATGTAATACATATGACTTATACCCTCGATGGAGTAGTTATACTACGTTAAAAATAAGCACGTAAATCCGTTGGTCTTGCGCCTGATCTCTCTCCGATAATGTCGGCTTGCTGTCTCACCGTACTATAAGAGTGAAGGAACAGAGAGTGCACCTGTGTACTGCGCATACACTTGTGCACTATAATATATCCTGCGTACCTGGCTGATCTCCATTGAGATTGGCCGCCGTGGTCGAAATTCAGCTAGAAGGAGGTATACAATACGTTTGCTAAGCTGAATTCTCGGGTTCGAACCCTGACAGTTAACATGACTTAGGTTTTCTGCTTACTTCAACCTGAAGTCTGTGATGATTATTCTTGAGACTAGGCTCGCTCCCTATAGCTTAAATCTAGTAAACATATTACATATCAAATAAAATAATTACATCCTAATATATTGTTTTTTATTGCTTCGAATGACGAGAAGAGCTTGCCGTTCGCCTTATGGTAAGCGATGCGAACGCTCATAAACAGTGGAAACACAAAACCTCGAATTACAAAGTATTGTTTGACATTCCATGGCGCTCGCTATCCTAAGACATGAGATGCTAAGTCTTATTATTTCCAGTAGTTACAATTCTCAAATCCATGCTATATTCATCAACAAAATCAAATTTAACGCTAGGTCAAGCGCCAAACACTCAATATAACAGAGTACTCGTTCAATATACCATAATGCTTCCAATCTCTTGTCTGACGTCGAAGGTGTACTGGATCGAAGTGGCTTGATACCATTAAGTAATTATACGGATCCAATGCTTCAGAAGAGGCATCGGGCTTAGTCTTGATATTGACTTTATATATTGAATTATGATTACATAAATATGGCTTTTAAGTTCATGGTCATAAAATCGATTACTAGTGATCGATATAAAAGTTTATTATCGTTTTAGAGGTAACGAGCAATTTTTGTAAAATGAAACTTATACAGTCCTCCGCTAAAGTAGGGTTTAGATTAGCAACAATTTTTTTATTTTTATTTTTATTTAATTTGCAGAAGATATATTTTGTAGGCGATTTTACTGTATAAATAGTCATACACTGACTCTGATTTTTGCAAAATTTTAATCTTGCAGGATTTGCAGCAACACGCATGTGTATAGACTTATTGAAATATTGCCGCTAGTATAAATGTATGTTTAATTTGCGCAATATATTGCTGGGAGAAGTTGCTAGTCTAAATTTAGTTTAATAAGAAGGGCCAGGTCTTTAATTACCACGTTGGTATAAAGTATTTTAGTAATAAGTTAAAACCCACCAGGATTTTATTAGAAGATTTTATCAAATTCAAAATAATTACTACATTTGATGCGCCAAGAAATCCAGTAGTAACTTATCTCAAAATTTAATTTTTGGATATTTTGGCAGACAGCCAAATTTGTGTTCCGCGGTGGAATATTTCAAAACAATTACCGTTCACAACCCCAACGGTTATGTCAGTACTCACACACATTTTAAAATACGATTTCATTTTACAGTGATATTTCGTCCATATTTTCTATTTATACATAAGTAAATTAAACCTTAATATCAAAATACAGAGTTGAAACTGTTTTGTCAATTAGCGTAGCACTGGAATATAAACAAAATGGATGCCCTCTTGACAAGATGGCGGACATATTTCAAAACCGCGCCACAGCGAGATTAGCTTATTTAAGTTTTTATGCCATGTAATTTACGCTAGAGGTAATTTAAAATGAAGGTAAATAATATTTAAATTTAAAAATAAATGTTTTATAAAATATAAGATATAAAATTAGCTTTAAACGTCAAACGCATAAGTTATTCTTAGCGATTTATTTGAAACACTAATTGAAGGACGAATAATGTTAACACTACTTCCCTATTCACTGAATGCCGGCTTAAGCCGAGAAAAAGCCAAAGTGAGTCCCAGATAAGCTGCAAGCTAGAGGAAAGCAATTACCCATTCTCTATGTAGTACATAATTTTCCGTGCTAATACGCCGTAATATGTCTCTCGAGAGGTCATCACTGCACTTGACCTCCGAGATAATTATACCGTCGTAGCGACTTGCTACGTGTCCCGTAGTACACGTAGCAGCTAAGATTTGTAGCCTACGGCGTAGTGTTCTTATGTGTGACTCAAGTAGCACCTTAATGAATTCAATTTTACTGTATTATATTTTAATGTATGTGTATATTTTTATTTAATATATTTTTGCAGTGTGAAAGATCTCACCGCGTGGTTCAGATGACACTAAAGTTTATTTACTCTTGCATCATAAAACAACATCTGTCTCAGGACGATAAGCGCTGTGCAGTTCTTCAGTTTATAGACAGCCATAACTTCAGTCAAGCAACCTTCGCAGTATTGAGCATAAAAAATTACCAAGTCGTTGAATCAATATCCTAAAAGTAATATTTCTCGGATGCCATTCATTTTTATGAGTGCGACGGAAATGTTTGATTGACAGTCCTAAATTAACCTTAAGGCCGAGAATTTTGTACTTAAAAAAAAACAGCTTTGAATTCGTGACAAGTCATTAGCACAGAGATTGTACTCGCTTTACAAATGTAAGGGGTTTTAATAATTTAACGGCGCTTTATGACTCTGATGATAGCCTATTTTCTTTAGCGTTACTATAGGAACTCGATGGAATGTCGAACGATAGTTAATTGATGATTTTATTATAATAACATGTTAATTCAATGTGTGTAATGTTTATTGTCTAGCCGTAACTTGATAAGTTGGACTAAACCCACCGTGAGCTATTGAAAGTAGATTTTTTAACCGTGTTAAACTATTTCGGACATTTCAAAACATTGCCTCATAAATTTTACAGTTATTACTTAACAGCTAACCTGTCTTTATATTTAAATAATATAAATACATTATGGTCTATTTAACAATTGCAAGAAAAGTCTACGAAATTTAATTCTTAATATATTTTTTTATACAAGAAGCAAAGTTACTTGTAAGTAATTCCATTATAAAAATGAAAGACATATGATTCTATTTATAGGAGCATAAAGTGAGAAAACCATTAGTAAGGGATATGTGTTGAAATATTAATATTTGTTCTGCGTCACGGAATTTATGACGCGGTAGAGCACTGTTCTTATTTCGTACACTGTAACCGATTCCGTCCGCCGCTAGATTTCCCTAGACTGGCTTGAATGAGACCTATTGTAATGGTACAACTGAATATAATATTGCATTTTAGTTTCTATTTCCTAGCTGATAAGAAAAAACGAAAGATCCTAGTATGTATTCTGGATTACAAAGTTTATAAAAACCTAAACTCTACCTAGAACATTAATAATTCTGATACTTTTGCTGTTTTATTTAATAGCATGTATTAGCACTGCTGTTTTGGTTTGAAGGATATTATGGCCAATCTAACATATTATATACAATTAAAATATTTAGATAGAGCTGAAATACTTAGAAAAATAGACAAATATTATTCCAATTATTGTGAATGAAATGTGAAGACTTCAAAATGGTTGAGACCAGAGATGTTAGGGAGCTCCGTAACGGTAACCGAAACTATCAGATATCCGAAATAAAAATATATCCGTAACCGTAACCGTATCCGTTATAAAAGTTTCGGATAAGTTACGGATAATATGTTCCGACAAGTTTTTGTTTCATCGCTCACGCGCTACGTGAATTTTGTATAGTTTGTATGTTAATTTTAATCATAACATAACCTCATTCATAAATAGTATTTTTTTATAGTAAGTATATATTTATAGTATTTTTTATTTAGGAGTAGGTAGGTACTTAATTTAGTAAAGTGAGGGAAAAGTATTGTGATACGTACTAAATTGATTTATAAGGACAAAATACGTCCAAAGTAATTTAATTTGGACTTTTTTTAATCAAGTTAAAGGTAATTTTCAAAATGTAAACAGTGTGATAAAAACTTTTCACGGCGAGGAGGTGGCACTACTTCACTGAAACTTCATCTCAAATTAAAACACAGAGGCTTTTTGAACACCCATGTCCTCCAATTAGTTCATCGATAATTAATAATCGATAATGACGAACGATAGTTAGTAATCGTCGCACTACTGTATTACATAATATTTTTATTTTACTTTAATCTAATATCCGTAACCGAAACTATCCGAAACTAGCAGATGATCCGAAATAATTCCATATCCGTAACCGTATCCGAAACCGATATAATTTTATTCCTATATCCATATCCGTATCCATGTCCGAAATTTCATATCCATAACATTCCTGGTTGAGACGTCGTGATTTGCCCCAATTGACTTTCGCGTTGATGCGTTTTTGGAAAGTCTTCAGTCGTATCTGAGATGAGGTGGGTGCACTTTAGCCAAAAGAACAGGTCAAGGCCTTGCGCAAGCCCTTCTAGAGGCTCACGTCAGCAATTAGAAAAGGAATTGAAACAGCTTTAAAAGTAAAAATTTGAGGCAAAAAATATATTTTTAATAAAACAGATACATACTGAAATTCTTATGCCCAGAAGTATTTAGTCACCTAAACTAATGGCACAACTAGTGCAAGAATATTTTCTGGCCTTATTTCCTTCTAAAGAATTTATTATAATGAAGAACATATTCTAAGCGAAAATATATTTTTAGACTGTTTTTTCGCGCTAAGATCGACCCGAACTACGATCAAAATCCTGAACGTTATCTATTTCACTATGAAATTAAATATTATATTAAACTCAAACGTAACTTTAAAGCCCTCAACACCTACATACTGTGTAGGAAGTTGAAACAATTTCCTCCGTAAGTCCTGTAAACATCGTCTAATAAATTATTTTGTATCTTCCATCTTTGTCGCCCTCGTGGGACAGGCGTGACGTCACGCGAGACAGGTGATGGCTCGGTGAAGTATTATCGAATGTTAAAAGCATTTTGCACCGGCGAGCACTTTACACTGCTCCAAAACCTATACAGGGGCTTTATTCTCTATCCCGCAAGTTATTTTGACAGTGCGTAACAAGCACGTAACATAACGCGTCATGTTTAGGACTATAGAAATTTGGCTTACAGAATACCATTCCACGCACATTTCTCGAAGATAACATGACACGGCCGCGTTACGCGTTTACATTATCATACAGAATAAGGGCCCAGGTACTATTGTAACTCGAATTCATTTGTAATTGTAAACATGTCGAGTTTTATATCGGTTTGCTTTGGTTGATATATCTTAGCGAAACGGAGACATGCGGCTGTGCCATATTAACTTATTAATTTTGCTTTTAATTTAGATAATTTAATACTTGAATATATTGTGAGCAACTGAAGCGATTCTGATTAAAGTAAAATACTTTTACAAATATTACACCAACCGATCGATACGACTGTTGACCAAGTGCATCCGTCTGTCAAACCCTCAGCGTTTTATAGCAAAAAGTGTTACAAATACACTCACAAAAATATTTTTATTCAACAATATTTTCTTCTTCATAATACACTTTTTAACATTAATATATATTAGAAAATAAACAGCCTTAACTCTGGGTCTGCAGATTTGTTTCATTTTATATACGATTTATACGCAAGTGATCAGTAACAAAATATTCCGGGAATTCCCTTCGGGCACATGCTCACTAAATTATATTTAATAATTATTATAAATATCATGAATATAATTTTTATAGTACAAAATAAGTGATTTATAGTAGGGCTACGAGCGGTTATCCGCTAAACAAAGTTGGTGGTTACTCGACCTGTTTTGTTGTGTTGGACATAATTTCTATCGTACGGGACGTTTTTCACGATCTAGTAAAGTTTTGGTTTATTGATTTTTTAAGCAAGCGGGACGTTTTTGATCGTATCAGAGCGCCTCTATTTGTTTTTCTTTTTTTTTTAATGAACGAGTTGACTTCTTTTCTACTTAGGAATGCTAGATGTGAGGTGGGACAGCTTTAAAACCACTTTCAATGTGGGAGCAATAACTCTAGGTGGGGGCTTGAATTGTGAAAACTTGGACGATTCGGTGATGGATCTCAGGTTTTCCTATGATGGTATGAGTGAAATTTTCGAACATTTGCTCCTTGTCACTATTCTATAGTTTCTAATAAATTTCTATATTTGTTATCATTAGGTACCTTATTAGAACAACAGTAGCTATCATATTATAGAGTTGTGTTTATCTTTTCCACTATTTATTTAGTTTGCACGCGTGGGCCTGAGTAGACGTTAATGAATCTCTACTTTGTTAATATTAATTAACATAATGGGTACGAAAACAGATGCTTACCAACCATCCTATTAAAAATGTATGTATATATATAAAATTAGTTCTTCGTACACAACGGGAAGGTAAGATTGATAATGGCTTTAATTAGAACATGATATGCTCAAGAACAAGTTCCTGTTAAATGATAAGTCTCAAAATGCTAGCAATAACATTGATTACAAAGTTTTTGGACTGGAACACTACTGCTGCTTAGTAGTATAAATAATTGGGTCTCTACCTCGGCCAATATCAAATATAAAGGAACTGCTGTTAAAAATATAATAAAAGATCAATCTGAAGCATTGTTGTGTTGGAGTTTGAACGACATTGTAATTTGTAGCTAATGTGGCACTGGACATTATGAAACTAGATAAAACTTACTGTAATATTTACGCTACCTACTTTTTTATTAGTTACGCTGTCAAATTAAGATCAGCATCTTAAGATATTCCCTATATAAAAAACCCATATTAACATCAGCTCAAATATTATCGTAGTTACAGTATGTGACGGATGTTGAGAGCTGTGTTTTTATTTTATTAAACTTAAGGTTTGTTTATTAAATAGTTTAATTAATTAAATGTCTACTTGAGATCCTACTCAAAGGTGAGAGGCGGTAGGATATATTTTATATCCGCCCGGATTGCGACCGTAAACAAGATGTTAAAACCCGCCATAGTGACGTAAATGTGTTGAACGGAATCACCCTGTATATCCGATCCAAACTTGTCGGCATAATTGTATCGACTGGAGAGGGTTGATCTTTCGTCAGTCTACATTCTATCTACATCACTCCGTTTACTATCAGGTCGTAAAGGTAGATTAAGGTATTTATTTATTTATTTATTTATTTATTTATTTATTTATTTATTTATTTATTTATTTATTTATTTATTTATTTATTTATTTATTTATTTATTTATTTATTTATTTATTTATTTATTTGTAATAAGGTACACCAACAGCACTACATATTACATCAATCAATATTATAAAAAACTATAAGGTATGACACATATTAATGGTGTTAATCTTTATTAGTAGTATTAGTTACTCCTTGGTAGGGTAGCTAGATAAGGGGCCTTTATCGTAATCATCGGTGAGGATCGCGACGCGTTTCTCCCTTTATCTTCATTAAGATTAAATACATCTTTTTATTTATTCTTTCCTGCCAGCCCGAGCTGGCTTCTTTGTTTACTTTATAGTCTTCCATTTATTGAATGTCCAATATAAAATGCAATGACAAAATGTCTTTAGTTATATAAGCGACTTTGTTTAAGTAATAATCAAATATTCTCATATACCTTGACTTATTATACAAGCGCAACTATGTTTGTCTACGTGATGAATAAAGCATTTTTATTAGACTGTTCTAAATGCTTGTTTTATATCTACACACTGTTAGATACAGGAGGGTCACTTTGCCACGCTCGTATAAAAAAAGTTATTTTAATTAATGATGTATGAAATAAAAATCGTTGTCAGCACGTAGAAGCTTTCAGTTCTGGCTATTCCGCTGATTTGCAATTGTAGAGTTTAATTAGTAACCTGCAGCATACGTAGGCTGATTTAAGTTCATAATTAATGCTAGGTTAGGTCGAGGTTTCGTTAGAGTTAATATATTTTCCCCGGGGATCCGTACTAGTTATTATGTTTTGTTTTGGAGATTTTAACTATATGCATGTATGTTAGAATTAATGTAAAATCATGACTGAATTTTCGTACTTCAAAGCCTTGTTAAAAGGGTATTTGACTTATTTTTGTTTTAACTTTTGTAAAATATGTATGTATATATTCTAAAACAGAAGAAATCATTGAAATCTGGTGTAAAGTCTACAAGTTATAAGCCACTGAAATTAGATAGTAGGAGTGTGTCAAAAAACAGAAAAGATACGAAATACTTGCATGTGACGTCAGCGAGCATTACGATGCGTGCGAAAGAAAGAGTTAGAGCGATGTACCCACTACACGCCCACTCCTGTGCGTTGCAGTATTTAAAATTTGTATTACTGCCTCATTTCTTTTTGAATTTTATTTCTGTTTTCACAAAAGGATTTCTTTTTTGTACTTATTGCTGTTACATATTAAAAAACGCACAAAATCAAACATAGTCAAATATCCTTTTGTTATCAAACAAAACTACAGAGGTCATCTTAAACTGGTTTCTTAAAATATACGTTTCAGATATTCGCAAGTTTCGCTGCTAGTAGTAATTGGTATAAGTGCAAGATATGCCGTTTCGTGCACATTTGGTTGATATTGCTGCACTCTGAACCCGGTTCGCGTGGAATACTAAATTTGGCACGACTCGAGTGATGCCAAGTTGTTAGTGTAACAACTTACGTCGAAATACAGTGTCAATTCCCAGCGGTACTTCGATAGTTAATTTAGTTTTATAATCTATACTAATACCCCCTTATCCTTAGACGTTATTTATCTAAGGACGGAGCGTTGCTTTGATAACAAGTCTGTTTCTCAGCTTTGTTTATGCGACAGCTTGCTATTTGTGTGTGTTTATCTGATAGCGAATTAGATTCAAGTTTTATCCTAATATTGATCACAAAGGCCCTACGTCTACGCACTGCGAAGGCTGGCATGCCGTCAGCACTGAGAAACAGACCTGTTATCACTGGAATACTCCATCCTTAGATAAAAAAACGTCTATGAATAAGGGGGTGAGTATATATCTACATTGTATACTGTATATAATAAATAAAATAAAAACAATAACTGTATAAAATAAAATATTCGAATTGTAATACCCGACTCAGGGAACATAAATAACTTAAATTCAATATTTCGCTAGGTCTTCATTTTAATATTTCAAAATGAACTCATAGAATAAAATATTACATACTTTTACTTCTATTACTCTTTCATCGCAAACGTATAACTGATTCTTTTCCCAATTACCAATAACCAAGAAATAATTTAATATAGCAGGTATAATGCCCGCAGCCGTCCCTAATGCGCCGAAGAGAGCCACCGCGAAGTTTTAGCAAATTCGCAATTATGTTTACTTGGACGACATACTTATTTCAGTTTTTTTTTGGTTTTAAACCCAAACTACTTAACCTCATTTTACAAATGAAGCATATCCTTGCTAATAAATAAATATTTTTCCAAATCGGTTTCTAAATGACTGAAATCGGAGGTAACAAACATAAAAAAGTGGTCGAATTGAGGACTCTATCTTTTTTGAAGTCGGTTTATAATATTATCTATAATTTAGTGATTTAATGTATTACAATATTATGATATAGACGAAATTCCAGAAAAAAAATACACGTCATGTCAGTTATGGGTTTATAATTTAATCCTTTTAATAATACCATCTATACTAAAATACTCTACAAGATTAATAATTCACTGTTCCGAATGGATTTTAGCCGTTAACATTTTTAAGACATTAAAAATTCATTAATCTTTAATGTGTAATAAAAAGAATATTAAAAAGCTATCCGGATCTTAGAAAATCTATCAAGTGAGAACAAAGGGTTCATTAATTCGTTCAATATTCAATCAGCCGAGTATTACCCGTTCAAAATATCTTGTGGAAACTTTTATACCGCGTGATATAAAAAAATAAGAGGCGATTTATATTTTCTGAAAATTGGTATTTACGGTTTTAATATGTATAAAAATGTTGTTTGCTAAAATAGGATCGCGGGTTAGTCACTTTGTAACTCAAGTTGTTGGATGGTGTTTCTGCTGTTTATGAGCGGTCGTATCGCATACCATCAGGTGAACGGCGGGCTCGTCTCGTCATTCAAAGCAAATAAAAAAAAATGTACAATTTGTATTTAATGGTATATTTTGTATCGATCGTATTGTTAAAGAAATCCTTGTCCAAAATGTAGTCATCAATTATTTGATTCCAAGAAACAAGAAGAAGAAAACATTATTTACCTTTAAAAGCTAATGAATAAAAGATCTATCAATAATTTTTCTAGTCAAAACAATTGGCAAGTAACCAATACTTTTTTTAATGAGATTGGTACTATAAATTTGTTTATTTATTTCGCTAATATTATTAACCTCTGTCTTCTCACGCATCACAGAGCTCAACTAATAATGGTCGACGAAACTTCCATACGGAGTCTCATACCGCATTCATAAAACAGGAAACGGATTTTCATCCGTCACAGACGCTGCAAACATAATGAACATCGTGCAGGGACAAACTTAATACGGGAAATTCCGTTTCCGGTCGCGGCAAGTTGGAAAGTTGTTAACAAACCTGTGCGTCGCGATTTAATAATTAAGTATGGCGTGTTCTGAATGAAGGATTACGAGTTTGCAATTGTGATGAATTTATTTTGTTGTCTTCCCAGACGCCCAGTTGCCCAGACGAATTTGCGCTGGATCAAACCCCAAAGGCGCGCACCACTGACTTCTTAAGGTTTGTGTGTACTCTTGGTGCTTGTTTTAACGGTGACGGAATACATCTGGAGGAAACCTGCATACCTGAGATGTTCTCTATAATAATTTTGAGGGTATATGTATTGTGCCAATCCGCAATAGAACAGCGTGGTGGACTAATAACTAATACCACTTATATCTTAATAATAAAGAAGGCCCGTGCATAGCAATACAACAGTATATAATACCGGGCCGATATTATTAATTATTATATAGATTGCATTTTTTCTCATACCAATAAAGTGCTCAAACAGATTATTATATACCGAAAGAAATTAATATCGATTGCAATTTTGCTTATTGAAAGAAAATGCTTAGATTGTTACATACTGAAAGTACCTTCACAAGATGATCCACGAGCAACCAGTCCATAAGTCTGTTTAGATTCAATCGTAAATGTCAACTTCAAGAAATTAATTCTGCATATACAACGCTAGTTAATATTTATGTTTGTACGACTGGCGTTGTTTACGTTCAATTTACATTTTACAAATGATTAGACGAAACGATGAATAGAATTTAGTGTTTGATTACTGTAAACTTAGACAGTTTGTTATAGATTAGTAATAGTTACATTTTCTTGGGAAAATACAGTTTACGTCAGAAAGAAAATTATTTTGTATTCAAAAAGATTAGAAAAATGTTGATTAAAAAATGTGTGCTGAAAAAGAACAGAAATGAAAAAGTAAAATCCCTCACTTTTAAAGTTAGTCTCAATCTTTTAAATTTACGAAATCTGTAAGATTCTAGCTTGGAATCACAGGTCGAACAATCAACATTTCATTGGTTTATTATAAATGCCATGAGTTCTAATTCCTAAGATCCCATAAAAGATCTAGAAAACGATAATATTACTACACCATTAACTGCCTCCCCTGACTGTCTCCTGGCATAGTTGTATACGACGTAGTACGACTATAGTACTAACGTCTCAGGTTCGATCCCGAGTCGGGAAAAGTGTTATTGGATTTTTCTACTCAGTATCAACGAGAAGTCTGTATTTATGTCTTATTTATAGGGATTTGTGTCCGATATGGCGTTAGCCTCCCACTCTGGCCATAATAGGATGGAATACACATGGCGGAAAGTGGGTGCACTAAGTTTACCTTTACCTTTGTCTACCCCTTCGGAGATAAAAGGCCTGCGTGTGTGTGAGTGACAAATATCATCACATAGAGCTCTCTCATAGTGACATTCTTTGTACTAAAGTCAACTCATTTTTCAAAGGTACCTTAAACCTAACCGTATTGCCTCAATCAACAGCCGTATTGATTGATGTGACAAGGATATTTGAAAAAAGAACTACTTAAAACGAAAGAAATACAAATAATTACTACCTATATATGTGCACCACTACTTGCTATTCTAGCGAATTATCTATAATGAATCCAGATGGCATTTAGTGTAATCTTACCTAGTTAGCTAAGAAATTTGAGTAAACCTACTACCCCATAACACCTGATATTGCAGATATTATCTTAAAGTATCTTGAAACTAATATAAACAGCGAAGTTCTTGAAGCATTTCTCAGAAGGCGGTATGAAGGTGCTTCAACACGTAATATGCACTGGAATGGATTTAGTATTCAAGATACAAAACACGTGTTCAAAATAGAATTAAATTGCTTTGAAATAAAACTATTTACGGATTTTTCGCAGTTATTTATATTATTATTTTCTCCCGACGTTTTGAAGACTGCAGCTTTCGCAATCTGGACTGAGGTGTTGGTCATTCGTAAGTGAAAGTTACAATATCTACCTAAATTTTACTATTAAACAATATAAATTATTTGTTTAGCTATTGACTGTCCGATCTACGAAGCATGAGCTCACAGTCTTTTGAAGTCTGGCAGTCGGTCTTTTGGGTTCCGATTTAATTAAATGTAGAACTGAATCGTAGACTTGTGCAAGTTTCCAACCATCTTCTTTATTTAAATTCGGATGTTTTTTAATTTCAATAGCTTCGCGAATTATCCTAAGAAGGAATCGGTGTTCTTCGGTAAAGATTTGTGGCTTGTCTAGTCGTAGATAATGACTGAAGTCTCCTTCAAAATGTTCAGCGACTGCAGATTTCGTCGAGCGTCGATATTTCACGTCAGCTATATGTTCTTTTACGTGGGTTCCAACATTTCTTTTTGTTTGGCCGATATACGACAGGTTCTCTTTCAGGCTGAGCCCGGAGAAAACCTAGCGTATACATGAAGTATGTCTAATCCAGGACACAAGCTGTATATAAGACTTGAGTCCGTATCTGTTCATCTTATGTCTAAGAGGGTGGGGCAGAGGTGCATCTCTAATCCGTATTACATTCGCATTGAACTGATAATCAATAGTGTTTGCCAACTTTAGCGGAATTTATAGGTTTGGTTCATTTGACTCATAGCGATTCAATAATTAGACAATATCGCTTTCTTAATAAAGCAATGGCCTATTCCAAAATTGTTAATTTATGGAAATCGTCAAAATACTTATATCTGTATGCGATCTTTTTTTTTAAGTTGATATAAAATTGAAAGCATCACTACATAGTATAAAACAAAGTCGCTTTGGAATAGGTCATTATTTTATTAAGAGAGCGATTATATATTTTTTTTTATTACTTTGAATGACGAGACTCCTCGTTCGCCTGATGGTACGCGATACGACCATAAACAGTAGAAAAACCATCCAACGCCTTGAATTACAAATTATAATATTGGTAGTCCACTGCGTACGCCATCCTGAGACATGAGATGTTAAGTCTTATCATGTCCAGTACTTACACTGGCTATGTAAATGTCCTTCAAACCGGAACACAACAGTGACTGCACTCTGCTGCTTGGTGGCAGAAATAGACAATGTGGGGTACCTACCCAGGCGAACTCTCACATATGAGAGACCTACCACCCGTAGTTAATTACGTATTCCACATTATATTATCTAATATTAAGTATTTATAATACATAATATGAGAATATTACAATCAATATTTGTGATTTGATTTGAATGATTGAAAGAAGTAAATGCTGAAACTGAAGAAGGAATTTAATTATTTTTTGATACATTATGTCCTGGATTAAGGTATATAGTCTAATTTTATCTCAGTATCATTATGGTATTATTTTCTGTAACATTTAAAATAATATGCAAAACCAAACATAGGAAACTACCCCATTATTGGAAATCACCGCGAAATAAAAAAAAGGAATTTAAAAGATTATGAAAGGCGCTTTCTCAATTTAATGAAAAATGATTTAATACATTTATAAATTGTAGATTTGGTCCAAAGCTTTAGTTTTAATTATCCGTTTCCGATAAGTAGCCGTAAGCACCCTGACATAAGACAGCTAGCTTCCTGTCAGGGAAAGAATTTTCAGAATTAGATTAATAGCTTCAGTAAAATACCTTTATAAGTTAACTCTTCTCACTCAAAAAGGTATTAAATTTGAAAATTTTAGCTCTTTAGAGCACTATTATTTATAAAAATAAACATGAATATTCTTACATATTATAAATCACAGCCTCCCGCTGCGTCTGTGTGCCTGAATGTAATAGGCCAAGAAAACTTGGTATGGAGATAGTTTGAGACCCTGACATGTCACATAGGTTAATTTTGTCCCAACAAAATATATAGCGGGACTTTTATCTCGAAAAAACTAATTCACGCCCGCAAAGTCTCCAGATAAAATTGTTTATAAATGAAATATAATTATATAATCTATCGTCATTGATAATAATGAAAAATGGTGAGTTTTATTTTTTTATTATTTAATAAATATTGAAATAAAATAATTTTCGTTTAATTTCAATGTCTAACATTCGCGTAAACATAAATCATTATTTTAATAGTTAACATGAATGACCTACTAAAACGACAATGAAACTAAGTAATGAATAATGGAAACAATGAAAATGTTACCTACATTTTTAATTCTGTCTTTTGAATGCAGTCCGAGACCTATTCCGAGTAACTGAACTAAGTAACGAGTTGTAACAAAAGACAATAAATTAAACTATCGGTCCGGGAAGTATAATATTTACTTATACATATTTTTTTATACGGGAATGGCAACGAGCCCCCACTGCACCTGATGGTAAGTGGAGTATGGAGTGGAATGTTGACTTAGATGATTACTCCTCGGCAGTTGGTACAATTATGCAGGCCTGTTGGAACCGGATATTGACAGGCTGATAGCGGAACGTGACACACTTACATGGGCAACTAATACTATGGCGGGTGTGTATGATGTACGGTGGTTGCTATCCAGGAGGAGATTAAATATATCCTAGCACCAGCAAAAATTAATACTTGAATAAAAAAACTTTATAGTCCTTTTCAAATACATTGCGCACATGGAGGAGTCTGAGATTTGGCATAAAGTTGATATAGAGGAGTGTAGATTTTTTTTTGTATATGTTGCAAATATAAATATTTATTAAAACTTTCTCCCGACGTTTCGAAGACTTTGCAGCCTTTATGATCACGGGGGGGCTGAGGTGTATGTAGCTCGTCCAAAAAGTCACTCACAAATATAATATCTGTCTACATATTACAATTAATTTTTTTTTTATTTTTTTATAAAATCTGAAAAATAGTTTGATGCCAATACAAACAAAGATAATTTAATATACAAACATTTAGTTAACGTACTGCGCGTGACATTTCTATGACGAATGCAAATACAAGTGATTGCATATCAATACGCCGATGTTTCCCAAGTGCTGCATCCAATTGAAAGTTCAATATATTTGTGTCATACGCAAATAAATTTTGCGGCTGCCGATTAGAATTCGACACAATTTGACGTGTGATAATTGTGTTGATCTATTTTATCGACCATAAATTCAGTCTTATTCTGTTTATGTGTCATTCCATTTTTCCGTGGCTTTCAACACTTCTTCTCCGCTTTGTCGATCATTCTCAAAAATGGACCAATAAAAACACAATTTTATTTCACATGTTTAAGATTGAGCTTGAGATCGTTTATTGAAAACGGAATTTAGTTATCTATACATATGTTTTATAAAACTAAGTCCCCTTTTCTGTTTGAACGGATTTTTATGAAATTTGGTATGGAGATAGTTTAAGACTCTGGGAAGTTTATCCCGGAAAACTTCTTCAGACGGGCGAAGACGCGAGCAAAGCTAGTCTTATTTAAATCGCTCTCAAAAGTACCCATTGCTGTTCCTACAAGACCTCATTAGGAAACTATGTACCCAAATGTATTAGGTCTCTCGTCATTTTATTAATTGCATTTTTAAATATTCCATAACATATTAGCAATATTACTTACTAGTCTGAATTTTGAATTAATGAATTCAAACACGTGTTACAGACAATAGTCAATTAACCATCTGCTGAAGTTGGTGAAACAAAATACAGACCAGACGCCAGGCGTTCTCGTCCAAATAAATACGACGTGATTCAAGTACATTCCAGAACGAAAATGATTATATGGAATTTTAATTTGGAATCCTTTTTTTTAAATCATCTGGGAATAATTAGATGATTTTTTAGTGGTATACAAACTGCTGCAATAAATTTTATAGGAGGAACCTTCGATCAACAATACACCGTAGGAGGAAACGACCGAAAACAGGCGTGGATACATACTGTCTATTGAAATTAAATTTTCCTGATATAGAGATAGGTTTGATCACACCATGCCATAAAATATAAATGGCGACAAGTCAAGCTTAACCCTTTCGGGGATAAAAGGGCGCGAGTGTATGTGTGTAAATTTGAAATATTTCTAATAACTCCTGGCTTTAATTTGCCCCAATTTTAGTTAAATTCGTCCTAATTTTGTTACGTTAGTGAAATTACCAATACTCGTTCACCGGCAAATTAATATAAACAAATGAATGTTACATTGTTAATTGATTACTTAGGTGTAAAATCAGATTAACTAAATATATATTATGAGTAATTTATAGTGAACAATACTAAAGATTTCATTATAAATTTCTTTATTATCTGACTTCAAAAAAGGAGAAGGTTCTCAATTCGACTTTTCTTCTCGTAATATTATGTTTGTTACCTTAGAACTTTTGACTGGGTGAACCGATTTTGATGATTCTTTTTTATTCAAAAACTGGTGCTTCCTGTGTGGTTCCTTATAAATTTCATTGTTGGTGGACCCTTGAATTCAGAGATACATCAGAAATCTCTTAAAATGATGTCGTCAATGTATATTGTTTTTTATGAACACAAAAAGGAAAAAAATAATTTACCGTTACCTATATACCGGTTACCAATTTTGGAGGCAGCAGTATTATATAGATAATATTAAAATATTTTTTGGTTTTTGAAGGCGGTATAATTTTTTTGAAAAGTATTACACTAAAAAAATAACATTGCCAATAAACCTAACATATATTTAAATCTGGAACGTTTAGCAATCTCCCCGATAAAAAAGAAAACTAAAAAAGACAGAAAAATCAATTGTTTACTGGCTGAATCAGTCAATCTGCACAAAACAAAAAAAAAGAATTTAAAAAGTATATTTTTAAAATCGAATTGTATACTGACCAAATCTGTATTCGATTGTACATGTAGTAAGAATAAAACACCGGACCGGCCGGACGATGCTTCGTTCATAAAGTATTCAATTGGATTCGCCAAACAGCGTCTATCCAGTTTGAATCCCAAATAACCGCAAATAAAACACAATAACAGCGCTTAGTTCGTCCAGCCGCATGAGGGTTGCCACTTTAAAGTTGAAGTGTTTTTTTTTATGATTTTAAGTTCTTCGTTTCTATGCCTGCCAATATTTTAAAGCAACAGTTTACAATCAATAAAAGTAAATCATGATGAAATTTTATTCGAAAATCAAAAAAAAACTATTATTTTCAGTTATTGTTAGCCCAAAAGAAATTAATAAGTACTTCAAAAGATTACTCTCTGATATGTCTAATATGATTGCCTCGGTGGCGTAGTTGTACTGCATGCGTGATAAGGCAGTGCTCTGAGGTCCCGGGTTCGAATCCTAGGCCGGCCAAAGTGATATATGAGTTTTTCTGTTCAGTATCAGCCCGGAGTCAGAATTTGTGCCCGATACGGCGATAGGCTCGTCCCCTATCACATCATGGGACGGAAAACGGCGAAAAGTCGGTGCCCTGGATGCGCCTCTGCATACCCCTTCGAAGATAAATGCGTGATGTGTGTTCAAAATATTAGAAACATTCTAAGCCCCGGCTAGTCTTGTTACGTGGTTTTAAGATTTACTAGTTGAGTAACGATATTAAACAAGTTTTCCGTTTTAACTTTAGTCGATAAAGAGGCATAATACCGCAAGCTTAAGGTTTACGTGAAATAGATTCTGTGCACAAATATTATACTTGTTTGAATTAAATATAAGTCAAAGGTTGGTTAGGAATATCGACGTATGTAAGGAAATCTTACTCTATAATAATTGCTGTGGAAATATAACAAAAGAATTTCTTCAATAATAATGCAGTTTAATTTGTACCTCTTTGCTTCATCCTAAGGTTGACCGGGAAAAAATGCCTTCGGCATTAAGTCCGCCTATGTACAAGATTGCATTATATGTGAAGTGATATACATAAATAAATTTTTGTTTTTGTATGTGTAAAGTGTATTAGACCTTATTGCCTTTGTTATTAATACAACATAAAATATTTTGTAAATGAAGAAATACCTCACCAAAACCTCTATAAAATTAACAATTAATTTTATTAATACTGCCAACCCTATTCGGTATCTAACAGATGCCACGCGGGCACAAAGCTATGCTCTGGATGCACAGGGACAATAGCCCGCCGCCGCGTGAGAGATAATGTTTTTCATAACGCAACTGAGCTTAATGGTAGATCCGTTGGGGGTGAAGGTCCTAGTGATGTGAGAGATATACGAGGAGATAGTAGTTTGGATCTTATATACTGCTGCTTAGTGGCAGAAGTAAATAAAGCAGTTTATGCAGAACCTCTTGATTTGAACAATTATATTTGCAATGTTTCTTTATTTTTCCGTTTGATTAATATCGTTTTAGGTTAGAACTGAGCTAAGAAGCTAAGATCATCAAACTGGCTCAGAGAAATATAAAATTACTGAATGCTGTCATATAAATGAGGGGGAATAATCTCGAAAAATAATCTCTTACATTACAGATATAAATATTAATCATGATTAACTATCTATTAACGATTGCTGATTCCACAACAGTACTTATAATTTCAGTCCAGTAAAATTCGACCTTAGCTATAATTGTAGTTAATTAAATAGTTCGCAATATTCTCTTGAACAAAGGAAGCTCAAAGTTGGAATGAGTTCAGTCATTAGCACCTCACTTTTTTATGTATTCTCTACTAACTAAATGAATCTGTTGCACGTAAATACTTTTAGCAAGTTCCCAAAGCCCATGGTAGGACAATTATTTTTAAATTTATGATCGCCACTTCATGTTCCTTTAAAAGATGTAATGATATTGTAGCTATGTCAAGTAAATACTTATAGCACCTGCACAAAGCCATAGTCCATGCCTTAATAATTATTTATAATTTTTTAACTTCACTTCATCTTTTTTTAAAGGTCTAATGAAACTGTACGCTGTATATTAATAATATGCAAATAAATTAAAGATCATACGATTTAGTAAACTGTTCACCAAAATCAAACGGGAATTCCATTTAAGAGTCTCTATCGTATGTAATTCTAAAATTATATTTAGCAGAATCCAAACCATAATTGGAGTTTTGCTGTCACTTGCAGAATCGTTTAGCGAAACGTTTGATCTTAGTTCATCAGCCTTTATAGATAACGCATATGTCAGAATAATTTGGGTTTCCAAACCAAATGAGGAACGTACAAAGGAAGTAAATTGGTGTGGAATTGGTTCTTGTGAAGACTTGCGGAAACTCAGTGTTCGGGAATCTATTTTTGAAGTAACTCTGTACGATGTAAGGTTTTTAGGGACTTTTAATGAGTTACCTACCTTCATAGGGTGAAGGGATCTCTTCTCTTTGAAACGGTTTGAATTCATCATTGGTACATACTTTAGCTAATAAATACTATTATGCATTATTATCATTTTACTTATTTCAGCTTGGCTTGGCTTCTCCTTTGTTATGACGACTAGCCATTTTATTACCCATTTTGACCATATAACTATATTTGTCACGTGATTGTAATAGTTTTAAATAATATTGACTGTACGTATCTATTTATGAAACCCGTGTTATTTGTAGAAAACGGCTTCATCACTATATTATAGATAACAAACTCGCTCATGTTTTGACATGAAAATTTATCACAAGTTTCAGCAACAACTTTATTGAGTACCATCAGAATATATGCAACATTTCAAGAGCTACACAATGCTATATTAATAAATTGAAGATTTCTATCCTCTTCATCCTTTTTATTACTAAGTACACATATCACATCGCTTTTATTTCAACCATGCCTTTACATAGTGACTCGCGCCGGCCGCGGTGACTTCACACTTTATATTTTTACACCACAAAGGGAACTTTCAGCTGGATAATGGTTTTTAATGTTAGTTGTGATTTCGGGAAGCCTTCCTATTGAAACACTTCAAAATTGGCGCAATGAATAAGCAAATATCGTTCTTAAATAACAATGGTTAGAGACCCTTCAGGAAGGGTTGAATGAAAGGAGGGTTTATAGGGAATGAATAATTGATGCGCCCTTTGAGTACTTGGGCACACGTATTTATCTGAGAAATTGCCTAGAAATATGAAAAAAGGTTTATTCTTGAGAACGGCTTCCGAAAATATTTTCAAAGGCTTTTCAGCGAGTGAACCATTTTGATCTCTATACCAATTATGCCGCGGTTTTGACTATCTCGTCAAATATCAAACAAGCGAGCGCTATTGTTCGTCTGTACCAGTTGCGAGTAAATCCGGGGGATTTGAAGCAGTGTTAGGGCTCGTACGTCCATCACGCGCTTGACAGGGCTATTGAAATGGCCTGTGCCATTGCTCCGACGTTGTTGAATAGATTGCACTTTCGGCTTAAATTTTAGAGGCTTTGTGTGGACGGGAGGCTATCGACGGTTAGAGGGTATGTAAAAACAATTTCAATGAATTTATAGTGTGTATAGTTTTTGTAGACAGTCGGTAGGTTTCGTTATTAAAGCGTTCCGCGGACGCTATCATTCTGATGCTCAGAAACACAGTTACTGTGACACTGACAGTTGTTAAAATTGTTAATTGACAGAGTCTGCGTAGTGCCTTAGTTGTAGAAAAAGCCACACGTCTACCAGTTTCATAACAATAAAATGACAGAAACATTTAACCTACTTTAAAACAAACCACAATAAATAATATTTCAATAACACTGCATCGAATCATCAACAATAAAATTTAAAAGGGAAATAAAATTTCGAATGTCCATCAGAATATCCAATTTGAAGCCGCCATTCGCAGCGGGCTTCGTTTAATCATTGACCAAAACAATTCAGGCGAATAAAAAGTGTCTTATTCATATGCATGAGTACATTTTAAAAATGCTTTGCTACAGTCATTGGTGTTAAATATTGATATGAAGAAATCAATGAGGCGAGTGAAATTATTTTTCAGTGTGTTTGAATATATTTTAAATGTGGTGCTATAGTGTGTTTTTTTATTCCTTTAAATGACGAGACAAGCTTGCCATTCGCCTGATGGTAAGCGATACGACCGCCTCTAAACAATAGAAACACCATCCAACAACATGAATTACAAAGTTTTGTTTCGTATTTTACTGCACTCGCCATTCTGAGACATGAGATGTAAAGTCTTATTATGTTCAGTAGTTGGCTACAATGTCCTTCAAACCGGAACACAACAGTGACAACACATTAATGCTTGGCGGCAGAAATAGACATTGCGGTGGTACCTACACAAGCCGACTCTCACATATGAGAGACCTACCACACGTGAATTTTTCATAAATATTGATTATGAGAATACAACAAAATAAGGTTAACACTTGTGTTGTCTGAAGTTTTGATTCAGGCTAGTTGGTTTTTCAGAAGAAGCGGTATCGTAATTAGACTTAAATGTTGGCATAATGACAGGCTTATTGGGCAATAAGCGACTACTTCTTCCGTCTTCTATGTATGTCAGATAAATGTAAATAAATGTATTTGTATTGTAATACAACGCGTACCTACTGTCCGACTCCAAATGAATTGGGAGTAGGGTGAGAAAAATATGATAGTATTTCTCAAAATAAATGCACGTAAAAAAAAATGTTAACAAAAAATTAAACCGCCTTCAAACACCACTCAAAACCAAAAAATAATTTCACATAACAAGTATATATTGGATACCAATTTTGGAGTCGGTGCCTAATTATATATATATATATATATATATATATATATATATATATATATATATATATATATATATATATATATATATATATATATATATATGTGTGTAAGAAGTAGATTCAAGCAAACCTAACGCAAAAACACAACTGATATATTTCGATCCTACTATAACTATCGCGCTATGGTGTTACATCTCTGCCTACCCCTAAAAGGGGGAAAAGGTGTGATGCTATATACATATATGTATGTATGTAAGAAGTAGAGTCAATTAAACCCAACCCAAAAACACAACTGATATATTTCACACACAGTACGACTATCACGATGAAATGTTACGCCTCTGCCTACCCCTGAAACGGGGAAAAGGTGTTATGCTATATGTATAAGTATGTGAGAAGTACAGTCAACCAAACTCAATGCAAAAACATAACTAAATACGTCACAGGAAAGCTAAATTCGCGATTTCGTTTTCTTGGACGACATAATTATTCTAGTTTTTTTTAATTTTAAAACCAAACTACCGAAGCGATGTTGAAAAAAAATGTATGGGACCAATCTGGAGAGAAATTATTTCGAATAAAAAAAGAATTTTCCAAATCGGTTCATAAATGAGCGAGTTCTGAGGTAACAAAAATACAAAAAAAAAAATACTCATGACATGTTCGTAATTGAAGAGTAATAGCTAAGTCCAAAACTCCTTATAAATTAAAATTACACTTATTTATTTTTCCAACCGAGTATATCCAATAAAATATACCATTTCGTGATAAAAATAAACAAATTGACAAATACAAACATCGTTCGGATAATATATTTTGTCACGTTCCTCCCCACTATTTGCGAATAGGAAATTGTTATCGAGCGACTCGCTGATGTCTCGCTTTACGTGATATGAATGCGCTAACACGTTAGTGTGTCACGCTGTATAGAATCCTACAATCATACGGCATAGTTTGCGGTTTTTCATAAGTACAGTCATAGAATATCATTGAACTTTATTATCTGACTGTAAGTGACTGTAAATTTTGAAAATAGAATACGGTCGGCACACACTGAAATTTTAAATATTTAATCACCAATAATAAATAACACCAACATTGGATCCAACATCAACCTAAAATCTAAACCTGTTGCAAAAAAATCCAAGGGTTGAAAACTCGCCAACCATCCAACGATTACCGAGCGCATTGTTAATGGCTGTGGGGAAACGGGGGACAAATGGGCCCCAGCCCCCCTCGGAGGTCTGTTTACCCGCACCTTGAATTTTAACTCCGTCTTCTAGTTAACGACTTTAGCTATTTATTTAGCCGGTTTAATTTATGTATACTCTGCATTCGTGATTGCACGTTGCTTGTGTTGTGTTTCTCGCGTTTGGAAGGACTAACTGACATTACAATTATGAACATTGCTTAATTAGTTTCGAATACTAACAATTTTGCTGATGTTAGGGTATATTTTATATTTGCCCGGATAGCTACCACCGTACACGAGGTGTTAAAACCCGCCATAGTGGCCCACGTAAGTGTCGCGTTCCAGGATTAGTTTGTGTATATCCGGTTCCAATAAGCCGGCATTATTGTGTCGACTGCTGAGGTGTGGCACTCCACTTAACATCAGGTGCAGAAGGGTCAATTTGCCGTGCACGTATACAAAACACGGAAGTAAGTATGGGCAGTCTGGTAGATATTATATACTTTGCGTATAAAGAACTCGCTTGATAAAGCTATCAGCTCTTAGCCGAGACAAATGTCCGCAAATTCAAATCCCAAGAACACACACCTCTGATTTGGCTAAAATGATGTGTGTATTCTTTGTGAATTATCGCTTGCTTCAACAGTGAAGGAAAACATCGTGTGGAAACCTACATAAGTGAGAAGTTCTCTATAGAAATTTTGAGGATCTGTGAAATATACCAATCAGTACTAGGCCGTGGTGGACTAAGCCCTAATCCCTCTTAGTAGTAGAAGAGGCCCGTGCCCAGCAGCGATAATACAGGACTGATATTATTACAATTTAGTTTTAAATATCAGCTACTCGGCTAACTAAAAATAAAATTAATAAGAACAATAACCCAAAGTAATTAGTATTCTAATTGGTACAACTCAGTAATTCACCGTAATAAACGTTCTATAAATACAGAATTTTGTAAATAAACAACCTTTATAATTAACATTTTTGACAAAGAAATAAATGAAGGTGGTATAATTATGACCTGCGGGCTTAAACCAACCTTCGAAATGAAGATCATTTTATTTTTCGTATATATAAAGTTAACTTGTTTGTACGTTAAAAAGTTTGATACTAAGTCAACTTAACTCGTTTATTTAGTAAAACTAAAATTATTTTATATTCATCTACTGCTAAAATACAAAAAAAAATACATTTTCGGTTTCGTTATTGTAAAATTTTGATTTAGGGATCCTTAAAGAATTATATCTAACCGCCATTTTCAATAAGCGAGATTTCATATAGAGAGAAAAGTGTACATCAAATTAAGCTTATGTTTAAATGATAATTGCCTTTGTTATTCATCATCATTAGCCGTAGGATGTCCACTGTTGAACATAGGCCTCCCTCAAAAATTTCCAGATTGACCTATTATAAGCGGCCTGTATCCAGTGACCTCCCGCGACTTTTATGACGTCATCTGTCCACTTCGTGGGTGGACGTCATATGCTGCGCTTGCGTTTTTTATTTTTATACCTACTAAATTATTATCATATAAGTATCTCGTATAAAGCCTACGAAAGGCTGAAAACCAGCCAAAACAAGCTGTTGAATCACGTAGTCAAAATTTTTAAAAATGTTTCACATCTCTGTCCTAATTACTGTAATTACTTATTAACCTTAAAAAATAATTAGCTCTAATACAATATCCCTAGATAATAACAGACTACTTTAATTCAAATATTCTCATTTAATTTTAGCTACGTGGGAACAACTGAATAAAACGTATAGCCCACGATTTTTATTATTTTTCACTATATTTAAAGACCTTTAATGAAGTTTTTTTATATACCCGATCGCTATTAATATAGCGCATGTAGAGGCTTATTTTCAACCTTATTGCCTACGTTTATGTTTTTGTTCAATCTAGTATAAAGCTGTTATTAGACGACTGATTTTTTATTAACCAACAAATGGCCTTTATACCTTGGCAGTAATCAAACAGGAACTGGACCGAGTTTAATTCGAACTCTTGAGGACCGTTTAACCATACCACCTATTAATTTAATGCATATTAATTTTGAACAATACGTCAAAACGCAGTGACGATGGGTCAAAATAGGGTATTTAAACATCCTTTGGGATTATAATTGCTTACTAAGATAGATAAACACATGAATAAATATACCGGAAACGATATACAAAGTTTAATTTGAATTTGTCATCGAATCCGAAATTGGTAACTAGTATATACCTTATAAGTGGTGATATACATTTTTAATGTACAGTGGAAACCGGTTATAACGACTCCGGTTATAGCGATGCATCGGTTACGACTTAATAGTAAGGTTATTTAAATAACTAAATATAAAAATAGTTTCGTTTATAACGAATATCGGATATAGCGCCCAGATCCGGTGCTCCCTTCAATGTTGTTATAACCGGTTTTCATTGTATATCTATAATAGGGGACCGGCCTATGCTTGATTTTGTCCATTATTCTATATATAATGGTTAATAATATGAAAAAGAAGTACTCCTGCGAAAACTGCATAAAAATTGGTTAAAAAATGAGCGAGTAATTCATATTTAAAATATTGTAATGTGCAGAAGTGGGCGCGATGTGGGGATATCGCTACATCTCTTTCTTTCGCACGCGTCGTAATTCCCGATAACGTCACATGTGGATATTTCGCCTCTTTTCTGTTTCTTGTTAATTACCCCTTCCACCGAAATTCAAAGACTTATAACTTGTTGATTTTTTACCGGATTTTAAAAATTCCTTCTGTGTTATAATTTATATTATGTAAATATTTGATAAAAGGAAAGAACAAAAATGAGACCGGTACCCTATTATACTATTTATCCAACTCACTATCATTAAATTAAGCAGTAAAAACGACAATCCCCCACGCGTTGCGTGTGTAGTTAATTTGAACTGTAATTGGTTGACGATGGAGCTCTTACTTTTCGGCCCTTTGACCGTCGTAGCGAGCGTTAATTTGCCTTTAATGTAACTCATATAAATCGAGTAAACGGACTAATTAAAGGATTCATTAATTTAATTTCGAATATTACGTCAGAAACGGGTGTTTCCGATTTTGGAGTCGTAAAAATGTATTAATTGAATTTGGAATTTGTAAGACTTTATTTTATGTATAACTTGAATGAACATTTAGTCTTTATTGTTATTTATTTGTTAAACATAACCACATAAACATAATTGTATGTTATCTCATCATCATATACAATGTTTTGTTTTATTGCTTTATATGACGAGTCGAGTTAGCCGTTCGCCTGATGGTAAGCGATACGAACGCCCATAAACAGTAGAAACACCATCCAACAACTTAAATTACAAAGTATTGCTTGGCTTTTCACTTCGCTTACCATCTTGAGACATGAGATATTATATCACTATAATATTAATGTATAAAAGTGACCGGCGCGATGTAGGCAACACCAGGTCAGGTCACCAGTTTCTCGGCTCTCTGAATTACAAAACAGTAGCAAAATATGAGTTTAAGGATTCAGAATTAAAACAAAAAAATGCAGTGTAAAATAAATTTAATAATTGAAACCAATTTTATGTCTTCGTCTGATGGCGAATTGGCCGCTTTCACATAAATTCGAAAACATTCGAAAAACATTCGAAATTTGAATGTACACAATTCTCATTACAATCAAGCTATGCCATGAAAAAAATAAACTCCAATACGTCACGAAAACAACATTAACTGAAAACTGAATATCCGTTTATTATTGATTTAATTTTGACAAGCTTTGGATACTATAATTAAATTAATTAGCATCGTATAACGTTTAATGAATATGCGAAGGCTGTTGTGATCGCATACAATTTTATTAATTAAGGTAAAGCATAAATTGCGAATAATAGGTCGTGTTACACCCACTACCTACGTGTATAAAGTTTATTTACAGGAGTAATTTAGTTCCTCTCAAAAAACGACTCTATTTTCTAAGGGCGTGATACGAAAATTAAAACGTTATTGGAGCTTTGCTATTGTAGTCAATCAAAATCAAAATCATAAAAGTATATTCGGTTTCACTTCAATCTTAGTGACTACAATTCTTCCGTCATAAGAAAATAGGAAATATATTTTTATAAGAAGAAAAAAAAATCTGTTTTAATTGATTACGGAGATGTATTTAATTAATTATTAAATATTGTTACAAAATAATGTTCGAAGTATCGAACCTACTAAAATGTTTTGGTTGCGTAGATTTTTCAATCAACTTTTCAATGTGCAAATATGCCAAAATGATTCTAACATGACATCACATTTAACGTTATGAAACAAATTTTAACCAATACATGCCTATTTACTACATACGTCTTTGTGCTCAGACTTTTTGAAATTTGAATTATTGTAGACAGTTCAATTTTGAATGAATGAGCATTTTTTAAGGTTCCGTGTCTCAAAAGGAAAAAACGGAACCCTTATAGGATCACTTTGTTGTCCGTCCGTCCGTCCATCCGTCTGTCCGTCCGTTAGTCCGTCCGTCTGTCAAGACCCATTTTCTCAGGAACGCGTGGAGGTATTAAGCTGAAATTTATATGAAATACTCAGGTCTACTATCCTTTAGAGCTGTAAAAAAATCAGACTTCTAAGCCAACGCAATCAAAAGATACGACCATTTATGCCGCAAAATTTCGAAACTCAATGGAATCAAAACCTACAAGGTACTTGGCCGGTTTTTTTATAACATTAAGTACGAAGTTTCCTTTCCGTATTATTTACTTTTATGTTACCTCTGTCTGTTTCGGACACATTTCCCCTTATAACTTGCGCCGTATCCGAAGCGATCGAGCGAAACAAACGACTACTGACCCCAATTAAACTACGATGACTGGACAAAAACAACATGCGACGTTAAACGGCACGTGCCTACCTTAGTATGGTCACACCATGGCAAAGAAATTAATTATATAGATCTGAATGTTTTCTGTTTGAGCTGAAAAATATGTAACCTATTTGCTGAGGAAATCGAGATTGTCGCTACCAACCAGTCCGCGTGGAATTTTTGGTTATTATGGACGTATCTGTTTATCGTAACTAGCATTAGGTTTAGGCTAAATTACGGGTTTCACGTTATTAAGAATCGGGAACAAAAAAGAAATTTGTTTCCATAGAACCATAATCCGAGGTAAATATTTGCTGTTCATATAAATATGTTTAATAAAGACATTTTCGTAACCAGACATACGAGCAACTTAAAAATGTCCTATCTGCAACTTCGAAATTTATTTTACTCTTTGCCAAATGTCTGCCGACTTATGTGGGGTTAGCTTGTACAATTAAGAGTTATTACGTGGATTTAAATTAAACGACCAGCTGTCTCTATCAGTGTATGTGTTATGAAAAGAGACAGAAATACTTGAAATAATGCACACATTATTATGGACGGGTCGGTAATGTAGCGGACATTTCTCATAATATTTTCATGTTATGTAGAACATTGGTGGTATTACCTGTTATCTTGTAATGAGTTTGAAAAACCATAGTAGGTTTTGCTTTAGATCTATTCATTGTACAATTTAATTACAATCATGACGCTTCTACTTGAAATGTACAAGACTATATCAGAGTAACGAGTACAGGTCTCAAGTCTGTGTATCACCATACATATATTACAATCAATTATAATGAGCATTTCACAAGTATTTATTTAATTGTCGTTCCAATACTCTTGCTATATTCTTTAACAAAGTTCTATAATACATGCAAGTGTTATAAAAATGTTTCAATGATTGTTTGAAGTAAACGCAGTAACATTTGAACAGATTTAGTTGAAAATAAGCACATGGATAGACCCTGTCTTGGGTAAACTTTTATTCCCGTAATTTGCTTTTGTAGGAAATGTTTGAGGTTTTAAATCTGATATTTAAATAGATGGCGCTAACGTCTTATATCTAAAGCCTTTCCACACAGTCATACAACACTTAACACATAAACCAGTCTTAACAAACAAATTTCAGTTTTAAGATTACAAAATAACACTTCTTAAATATTTTTAAGCCCCTCTCCAAATCCTGTTTTGTTCGAATGGACCTTCGCTGTTAGCCTTTAATGGCTTTAACAGCTTGGTCGGATAAGTTGTCGGGCGTTGTTTGCTCGTGCTAGAATAATATTTGGGAGCTAGCTCAAGGATAGTGACTGGATAGTGTTTCGCCTCAGCCGTCGCAGTAGACTGTAGAACTAATCAGGTTTACGAGCTGGCGAAAAAGGAAATGTTAAATAATATAGTGGGATAAACTATAAATTGTGATGTGAACTTTTATCTTCAGATAATAGATGCTTCATTCGACTGTTTTATAAGAAAAGAGTATTTCTGCGTGTCCTTACCATTGAAAATGTAGTGAGATATATTCTAGTAAAATCAAATTGTGATATGAACTTTTATCTTCAAATAATACATGCTCAATTCGAGTGTTTTATAAGAAAAGAGTATTTCTGCATGTTCTTACCATTAACAATATAGTGTCATATAGTAAAATCAAATCAAAATCGCCTCATCTGTCTTATGGGACACACTTGGATGGTGCCCGTGCTATACTGAGTTCAATTGCCGGTGTAGCATTTGAATCCTATATCCAATTTGAAAATATATCTTAATTGCCGTCAACCTTACAATATAACTGATAGTACAATCCGAAATTAGACTATTTGCTTCTACCTACCGATAAGGACGCGAACTTAATTTAGAACTCTATTGCAAACGAGTTAAAGATCACCTTAAGGGACTACATTGCTCGATTAACCACTAGACGATGCCTATTTACTCAAGTGTCGCACTCACCGACACTCAGTTCAGCTGGAAACAGCTAATGGATTAAATTGAACTCACTTCGTGTTGTGCTGTTTTAGTTTCAGTACTGAATGTATTATTGGTATGATTGTGTCGCCTGGCAAGGTATAATCGTCTCTCTTCAGACACTATGTAGATCCCACTCTGCTTACCATCAGGTGCAGTGGGTAGGGTTGCCAACAATTCTTTGGTGAAATATAGTATACTTAAAAATAATATAGTATTTTATTAAAAGAGCAAATAAATAGATGTAAATATATATTCCTGATTTATTTCTATAGAAGTTCGGATATACGCTGTCCCATTACTCAAAAGTTAATGTACTAGAGCGTTGATATATTTTTAAACTGAAGTATTTGTATATTATATATATTGAGGTGTTGAAAATGTAGTATTTTAGAGTACTATATATTTCTTCAACAGTATATAGTACGCGGACTCAAAATCTAGTACAATAGTATATAGTACGGATGCCACCCATATACATTAAAATAAAAATATTTTCGGATTTTGTCGCGGTTTTTATAATATAATTTTCTGCCGACGTTTCGAAGACTGCAGCTTTTGTGGTCACAGGTGTTGGTCATCCGAAATATCAAAGGTACAATGTCTACCTACATTTTACAAGTATTATTATTTTTTATTTTAGCTGTCGGTATTCCGATTTACGCAGAATGACCTTACAGTGTCTGTTAGTATTTGTTAGAGCTATAACAAGGGCGTCGCCAAGGGCGGGCAGGGAGGGGCAGCTGCGTCCCCTAGAGATGCTAAAAAAGCAACCAAAGTCCTAAAATTTCACTGGACTTGCTTCATCGATCATTCCCGTACGCTCAATAACGCTCTGCTCTATTATATTATTGTTAAAGCGCGAGCGGGTGAGTGCGGGAGGAACATGTGATCTCGAGTTTACCTACAATTCATACTTTTCTCATTTTCCATATCAACTTGACCCCCCCCCCCCCTCCCTGGACAATCGGCTGCCGACGTTCTTGAGTTACAAACTACTTTCTAAACCATATAATGATATCAGATAGTGCATGTAAGCTATGGTTGTCTATTTGAGCACAGAATTTACATTATATTGTCTGTCTCTTTTTCTTTATTGTATTGTCACTAGTCAACTAGTAATTCTAAATAATAAATATACTTATTAAAACATTATTCCTAAAATAACATTGCGGGTAGCCATAACTCAAATTGAACATTTAGTACCGGCACATAATGGAACATAAGAATTACGTTGTAAAATTACCTTTACAACCATCTATACGAATGACATTAAAAATAAAAGCCGACATCGAGCCGACCTGAAATCGTCGGATAAAACGCATATTATTCAGTTATCCTATGAAATATACATGAAAGCATAGAAGGATTGTCACTAGAAGGAGCACAATGAATCAAGTAGCAATAAAGCAGTGTGCTGAATTGCTCCAATTGGTTTGAATAGTAATAATATATAAATAATATCAGGCCTGTATATACTGTCCCACTGCTGGGCACGGGCCTCTTCTGCTACGGAGAGGGTATAGGCCTTAGTCTACTATGTTGGCCTAGTGCGGATTGGTAGACTTCACACACCCTCAAAATTCCTAAAGAGAACTTCTCAGATGTGCAGGTTTCCTAACGATTTTTTACTTCACCGTGAAAGCAAAGGATAATTCACAATGAATACACAGATCATTAAAAAAGTCAGAGGTGTGTGCCCTTGGGATTTGAACCTGCGGACATTCGTATCGGCAATCCATTTCACACACAACTAGGCTATCGCCGGTTTAACAAACAAAAAAGGATTGTTGATATCAAAATAAAACATTTTAACAAAAATTAAACCGCCTTCAAATACCATTACAAACCAAAAAATTATTTAATATTACTTATATACTGGTGACAAATTTTGGAGTCGGTGACTAATTAAAATTGCTAGTTATCGTACATTTGTTCATGTATTTATTTAGCTTAACTTAACCTCTTTCTTTTTTTGAATTCGGTCTAAAAGTTTAAAATCAAACTGATTTTTTTCAGCTACTCATACGGCTGATTGCACATGAAAGTTTCTCACGTCATTTTCAGTGCACGCTACATCAACCTACGAAGTATGGAATTAGCCCGGCGCGCCTTGGAAATGACTACTTCGCTTTACATTTTTATTGCCGCGACACTTTTCTTTTGCATTTATTCCAACCAATTTTGCGTTGCCATTTGAATGCCATTTGCAAGTTTTCTATTATTATCTTGTTCATTAAACTTGTGGAAGGGAGATGACATTCAAAATTGGTTATAGCGTGTGTTGTTAAAAAGTTTTTATGTTCTTTTAACTGTTGACATACAGGGAAAAAGAGTTCAGGAATGATTTAATTCGAAAAACGGAGCCATGAGCGAAACCTAGTCGAAAAAACAAGTTGATTAAATTTTTTACCAAAATATAATCCAGTATCATGAAAACTAGAAGACTTCGCAAAATATGAGCGGACACGATCGAATCAAGATCACGCAAGATTTTCCCGAAGTGCTTAAGGGTGTTTACCACCTCATGAGCGAGTAATGTTCGCGTTCAATACCGCGAATGTGAAGTAAACCGAAAAGAGAAAAAAACGGTAATTTTTTTTTGTGTTTTGACTATTCGGTGTTTTTAAATTTCGTCCAATCGTTTTTTTTACTTTAGACAGAAGCGAAGTTCCAGAGGTATTGGCTATTAGCTTTTCCGGAATAAAAGTCCAGCTTTACATTTTTCCGGGATAAAATGTAGCCTATAGCACTCATGAGTAATATAGGTACCTATTTAAGAAACAAAAATCGGTTTATTTTTATGAGAAATTGAGTTAGTAACGTATAAGTTCAACACTAATTGATTAGTACTCGAGCTGTGTAATTAAAACAAATTTGGACGCAATAGTCATTGTAAGGGTTGTCGGGAGTTCTATTGAATATCTACCATCGATTGATTTTATATTTGCTCCCATTCCCAACCAATGATACGTCGCCTACACCCTTTAGTTAGGCAAAATAAAAATTTATAGCAAATTATATCAAATACACTAAGGTTTTTGTTTTTCCGACTTAACAATTTTACTTAGGACCGTCCATTTCTCAGCATATACAGCCACCAAACTAATGAAGCGATTTTACCTTTATGTGCATTGCATCGTTAGTTTCTTTAAACAATATTTTTATAAGTTCTTTGCTGTTACCTGCACAGTATTGTCGAAGGCACCCACGTAAATCAATTTCTCATACACGAGCCATGTAAAATGTACGTGAGAAACTACTTTAGGGATGTCAACATTATCAGTGTCATAAAATTCGATTTGCTTTGTACACGTTAACTTTGTCACGTAGCGCGTATATTGAATTTGGAGGTGTGTTACGGTTTTGAACTTTATTTTTAAGTTATTAGATTAGAAATTTGCCGTGAAATATAAATGTTGAAGGTTTTATACATAATATGTATAGCTGGCTGATATTGTAAATGTCTTTGTGGTTTCCATAACGATGGAAAAGTATTAAGAACAGAAAAATGGTGTTACTGTTATACATTCGATGTAGTGAAACTCTGCTAATAGTAAATAAACTATTCAGTTTCATTTTAAGGGCGTTATTACTTTGCTTCATATCCCATTGCTAACAATAAAATCATTAAAGCAGAATTAATTCCCATTTTTCACCCACATATAAACCAAATTACACCGATGTTTGGAAAGTTATATGGTTATTTTACGAACATCCACGATAAAATATCCCATGACAATACTCGAGAGAGGTTCTTAGAGCCTTGTGGTCGTAAATTTCGATTTACTACCAGTTCAAGGATATTTACTTTCGATATCAACGTATGTTTAGACGCAGTCTATAATATTTTTATTATGTTTGTATTAGAAGTCTGCCCCTGTAATAAAATTTGCTGACACGGAGGCTTTAAATGGAACTAGTTTATTAATTATTCGCGATAATTTGTTTAACTTTTCTCTTGACGTTTCTAAGCTTGCAGTCTGGTTACGGGGGGACTGAGGTGTTGGTCATCCGTAAAGTTAATATTATACTGTTTTTATTAAATAAATACAAAATTTAAAAAAAATATTGTTATTGCTGGCCGTCCTATGCGTACGTCCACTATTCTTTTTCGCTACAATCGTAATGCTGACACTTTTGTATTGCTTCTGACGCATGCTGTAAACGCGACTAACGCGCAATAGTATCGCTGCAAAATGTCACCACGAGCGATCTCCGTAAGGCACATTGTTGCCTATTATCGCAACAGAATAAAGAAAGAACACCGATGCCTCATTTAGTATAATTGGAAATCATTAATTGGACATCATGATAAAAGATATCAATCTAAATGTAAACCAAGATATTTTCATTTGTATCTATGACGAAACAGTACAAAAGTTAATTGGATTATTTTCGTTAACCCGATATCTTGTTTTCTGCGTTTAGCCCAGTTGTTTATAATAAAGGCCAGTTTGCTTCAATTATAACGTTACGATTTCGCATTTTAATGGCCAGTGATTTGCTCGTAAATAAATTAACTTTGTTTATGTTTTTGCTTCTATCAGTTTCGATTTGAAAATAGAATCGTATAATTTGAATTGATAAAAAATGTGTTCTAATTATAAAAATACGACTTTCTTTTTTATTTCACCAGCCTGTCCGAGTTTTTATTTTTATGTCAAACTTTAAGGGTGCGTTTCCAATATAAGCAAAAAACCGTAGATATAAAATACACTTTTTATTACATACTGTGTTTGTAATACACCCTAGCTTAACGTATACCTAGTGGAAAAGCAGCCCTAACCCCAGCCAAACCACAGCCGAGAGAACCAATCAAGTGTATAACAGGGACGGTAGGAACTTAAATTACAGTGGCCAGTATTATAGTTATCCTTCTCTAAGCGAAACTCTTTAAAGAAATTTTCAATAGACATGTAGACTGATACAATAAGCATCCTTAGAACTCCAGCGACATATCGCAATATTGTTATATTTTCTAATGTTGTTAAAAAATGACCTTCTAAAGCATGCTCTATAAACTTATGAAATTTCGACGACCGCCCAATTCACTGCCTTCTATATTTTTTTTCAAATATTTTTTCATTTCTTTTCCAGAACTCGTCTTTTTTGAGTTAGGTCACCTTAGTTCTAAGGGTGCGAATTATACTCAATATCATCACATATACGTATGCCAAAGTGTCATTAGTTATAGTCACTATAGCAAACTCCCCTTCACTAATCATATAAAATGTAGTTTATTAACTTCTGCCATAACAGTTACTGACAATACCGTCCGAAATGACCACTAAGTAGCTAATTTTATATGACCCATATCTTTGACTATTATTTTTATATGGTTCTCTTTATGGAGGTGCTAAAACAGTGCTATGATTATTACTTAAATCCAGCACATCTCCATTATTCCCACGTCACCTCGGAATATAAGCATAAAGCGCTTTTACGCAGGATATATAGCGCATTTTATGCTACAAAGTCACAAACAAACGCGAATAACAGGGCTGTAATGAGGCTGGAAATAAAGATACGCACGCACATTGACCTGAATAACCTTTGAAATAGAAAATAAGATATTTATGCCGTTTATGTTAACGAAGGTAGGTTTGGTGGTAGAGTTAATATCGACTGAATATAAACATTTACAGCTTCAAATAATTTATTTTATTTCAAGAATTTTTGAGTGAAAGGAATCGAGATAAATATTTGCGTAATAAACATAAAAATATTTGTACCTTTGAGGGGATCGAACTCATGTCTTCTCTTTTAACACCAGGTACACCTGCAGTGCCACAGTTCAACAAATTTACAACTAAATAATGACATTTAGAAGTTTTTCTATCCGTAAACCCCACAAACATTTCTCAAGCAACGTTTCGCTTACAGTTGTTAAACATATCGAATTTTGAAAAGCATGACTTAATTATAAAAACCATTTTGACTTAACAATTGATACCCTTTATGTTGGCGATTAAAAGAATTCAATTTAAAAAATACACATTGTTGCCCCGATATTAGAATTATGCCCCGATATGAAGATAAACTCGTTCCCTATCATAGGTGAGATATAAATTCACCGAAATAATATGGGTGCGCTAATTGCGTTTACATAATTTTTCGGGAATAAACACATAACTTTATATGAGTCAATCTGGTTCTTGGGCAATAAAATATTCCTGACTGACTGCTTCGGTGGCGTTGTTATATTACGGCACATCTGCAATTATTAGGTTTCGGGTTCGATCCCCACGTCGGGTATACATTTTTCTACCCAATATAAGCCCGAAGTCTGGAATTTGTGCCCGAATGGCGAATGAATAGGCTAACCCAGTCTCACATGGGAGGGAACCACTCGAAACATTACTTCTGCCTATCCCTTCGGGGATAAAAGGTGTGAATATAATAATATGCCAGTGTGTTATTTCTGACTCCACTCCTGTATCTCAAACGTAAACAGGTTTATAGCTCATTCGACGACATATCTGTTATAAAACATTTTACATTGATGTATTACACTTTATATTTACATACGACCTAGTGTCGGTAAATTTCGTTTCCTCCGATATTCAATTTGGCTCATGTTTAAGATCAAAGGAAATGTTTTAATGTAATAACTCTTATAAATTTAATGGAAGCTTCTATTTTCAAAATTATTTTAAATTTTATTATTTGTTAACGGCTGCAGTAAAACTGTTTTCAATTAATTCGTTTTTAGTTTTCGCCGTTTTTTGCTAAGGTGGTTTGGGCATTAGGAGAGGATGGATGATAAGAGACTGACAAAGAGGGTTTATAAGGCGAATGTGGATGGAAGAGCCGGTAGGGGTCGACCGCACCGAACCTTCGAATGTCAGATATCTGACATTCTCAGTAAAGGCCAGGTCAAAAGTACCCGGAACCGGAGGGAATGCATGAAAGGATTAATGAAGGTTGAGGAAGCGCGAGAAGTATGCCAGGACCGTGCAAAGTGGCAATCTATAGTCTCTGCCTACCCCTATGGGATAAAGGCGTGATACTATGTATGTATGTATGTAGTTTTCGCCGTGCTGAAATTGTCTGGAAAAAATATACATATCTTACTCGTTACCCCTTTTTATACGCATTTATTTTATTATTATTTGTGTATAATGTATTTGTGATTTCAAAGAAGCATTTATTTTTTAAATTCTAGATAGGTAAAGATAAATAACAGTTTGTTTATAGAACTCGTTTTCGAAATGACAGCTATAATTGAAAATTAAAAATAAAACTATTTGAAATTCAAATACACAAAATAAGTAGGTTTAATATTATTATTGCGGATTATGTCATATTAAAAAAGGTTATATTCATTTTTATTTTTACCTTTTTACGCGACGTAAATAAAGTAAACACTAAACATTATGACCCATGTAATAAAGCATCAAACCGCACCGTAAAAACGTAAACCCCATGCAGAATGTATTAATATGAAAGCCATAACGTTTTCCGACGCGTGAATAATATATAGTGTTTAATTTTTAAATAGACCAGCCTTGGGTTCGAACTTTTAATATTTAAACTGTGAGTACGAATAAAATATTTAAGATATACTTAACAACCACAATATTTAACTGCCTGATGTCAGAAGTATTCATAAAAAGAATTGTCGCATATGAAATTTTACTTCAAACAGGCTGGCATAAACATATCGACTGGCGAGAGATCATCATTTCCCGTCGGTCCACACCCTATGTAATATAATAATATCAGCCCTGTATTATATACTGTCCCATTGTTGGGCACGGGCCTTCTCTACTACGGAGAGGGCTTAGGCCTTCACCATGCTGGCCTAGTGCGATTTCACACACCTTCGAAATTTTTATAGAGAACTTCTCAGGTGTACAGGTTTCCTCTCGATGTTTTTCTTCGCCGTTAAAGCAAGCGATAATTCACAAAGAATTCACACATGCTTTTAGAAAAGTCACAGGTCATTCGTTTCGGCTATCCGTTCCACAACCAACTAGGCTATGGCCGCCTTATCACTCTATTTGGACCTTATTGCGCATACCATCAAGTGCATTCGGTTCACTCTGCCGAACCCTTAAAAAATTCTAGACTTTATTCTTCATCATAAAAAATAAAAAACCCAAGAATAAACAAAAATTTAAAATATAAACACAAAATATAACCTAAAAATATTCAGACAAAACAATTTCTCAGCAAATATAAACGTCTGGTTTAGAGCCCGGGCTCGATTAATATCGGAACAGCGGGACACTGAGGGATGAAACGTCAACTTTATTACAAAGGAACATTATTTAACCCCCGGGATAAAAATGGCAAACTTCCCGCCATTCGATTAAATTGTTAAAGTATATGTGGTTATCGAAGAGAGTTTATAGCTCCGTATCTTTTACGTGTAACAGAAACACAAACATAAGCTCGCGCAGCAGCCGCGTCTTAATACGAACTAATTAGGAGTCTACAACAATTAATATTTACCCGCAATAGTTAGTCATATATTTTTAAGTTATACTACTTTCTTGTTTAAATTTTTTAACTATACACAGTACTCAATAGTCTTAATTTATCTTAGTCCGCACTTTAAGCAATTAACTAGTATAAGGGCGCAATGTTTAGGAATACAATCTAGTTTTTACGCTTGTATATTTTATAATTAGCTTTAATATTGATTGTAATCTGTTTTGCGTCTTAATTTTATTAAATAAATAAATTTAAATTTTTGGCACGCTCGAGCATACGAGTAGATCGAGCCACTTTGACGGTTTTTAAGAACGCAAAAGGGTGTGACGGTTTTAATCTAGCTCGTGGGGTAGAGAAACTTATCCAAGCTGCTTCTCAAGAACTGAGGTGATGCGGGTCGGTTGCCGCGTGCAGTAGTCGCGTAGATTAAATGTGCCTGGTGCTGCAAATGCTGGTATTGCACACAAACATGGCGCGCGTAACTGCCGCGCGTAATCGACATGAGGCTTAAAGTTATTTTAGTAAAATATGATAAATAAGGACGGATAATATTTTGCGTGTAATAATTATTATCGGTCACAATTAATTCGTTCAAATAATATGAATTATATTCACTGTCCCTAAATATCGAACTGATTCCTTGAATGTTATTTTCTAATAAATATTATTAGATACTCCGTGGTTCAAGTTATCTGTTTTGAATTAAACTACCATTTATTTTAAAATCCAAAAAATATTTATTCGAAATAATAAAACACTGATCAAAACATATTGATAATATAATGATATCAGCCCTGTATTATATACTTGCCCACTGCTGAGCACGGGCCTCCTCTACTACTGAGAGGGATTAGGCCTTAGTCCACCACGCTGGCCTAGTGCGGATTGGTAGACTTCACACACCTTCGAAATTCCTATAGAGAACTTTTCAGATGTGCAAGTTTCCTCACGATGTTTTCCTTCGCCGTTAAAGCAAACGATAAATTTACAAAGAATACACACCTGATTTTAGAAAAGTCAGAGGTGTGTGCCCTTGGGATTTGAACCTGCGGACATTCGTCTTGGCAGTCCGTTCCATACCCAACTAGGCTATCGCCGCTATTATAAAATCACTGATCAAAATATATTGATAAGATCCTTCACATTCATGAGTAATACCTAAAAATATTTGCACCAGCTGAAATTCATAAGTTGACCGTAGTTTTCGTCAGCCCAAGTGGTAAAGTTTTATCGCGGCCCCTGATTCGGTGACACCCTCTCAGCACTTTCAAACTCTCTATAAATATTTTATTATTGATCCTTGGTTTATAGATGTTGAAGAATTCTATACCTTAAAAATATAACTGATAGAAATTATATTTAATTAGAATCAATAATTGAGGGTATCATTATGAATTAATATTTGGTGATCTGGAAATAATAAATGAATAGAGCCACGCTATAGACACAAGGTCATTTTGAAATTTCATAATGATTTCTTATGTTTTTGCCAATATCAGACATTAAAATTAAACTATTCTTCGGTTTTTATCATGGTTTTTATATTTTAATTTTCTCCCGATGTTTAGAAGACTTTTCAGCCTTCGTGGTCTCGGGGGGGACTTTAATTTTAATTTTGAAATTAATTAACAAATGAAACCACATACTCTTTACATCTACTAACATTACTAACTGACACAAGCCAAGACTCATCCATAAATAACGAACAGTTTCGAACGAATATTTATAAGTAATAATATTTTAATTGTTGCTATAGTAGTGTTAAGACTGCTGGAAAACTAATAAATAAATATAATGTTTAGCAATCGCATGGATCGTAGAGCGCAAACTTCAGCACAGTATACATATAATAAATTGACATAGTACGTACCCACGAAATCCCGAACCGTCAAATACAAAATTAATCTCCAATTTAAAAATATAAAGAACATTACCGCGATATTGATACGGGGCCCTATTAACGAACCCGTCGACATAAAAGCTACAAAGATTATCCGAGATAAGTCAGATTCCATTATAGTTATGGCTATCGAATTTCGAATAATCGAGGCTCATGAAAAATGAAGTATGGGATTTTCCTTTTTCGTTTGATGTTCGATATTCGGCTTCATAATGAACTTAATGATGCGGATTTCCCTCGGGGAATTGGTAACAATTATGTTGTTAACAAACGGTTGGGTTTGCTTTATTTGGTTGGATCGTTAAATAATTCGTCGGTTTTTGTTATTGATATCGTAAATTATTTGTCAAATTTGTTTCATGAGAAACGTTCATATATTTTGATGGCATTGTGATTCGTGTTTTAAAAGCGCAGGCCACTTATAAGCAATCAAGTTTCAAAAGTAATCATATAAGCCTTGTCGGCTTTATTTATTTATTTAATAAATAAATAAATAATTAATTTTAATTTTAAAAATAGGTATGAAAGTGTAGGGAGTAAGGACTATCGGATATAATCATATCATATGTTTCCGGACATTTCCAAAACTGTAGACTTTATTGTTACAGGGTGACAGGTGTTGGTCGTCCGAAAAGTTAAACATGTACCTACATTTGACAATTAATTTTTTTTTTGTTTTAAGTGTTGACGGTCCGGTCTACGCAGAAGAGAAAAGCGGCACAATCCGAAAACTAGTTTTATTTCAATAATCACAATTTACCATATGTGATATCTAACTACAAGCAGTGACTATAATCAGTTTGTGAAACAATGGCACTACCCCGGTCAAGCTGTTCCATTTAAACTGTATACAAATATATCTACAGCGTAACTCTACCTCAATAAAAAAAACTGCTTTAAAAATTCTAATATATATTTCATGTTATGGATAAATTAAAATGACGCATTATACATTTTTTTGTATATCTTTTTTTTAATATTATGGAATTAAGTTAAGTTATATAAATAGAATATATAATGTAATGTATTTTTGTTTTCAATGTAGCATCCATATTTAGCAAAGTGGTATGAAGCGTGTTAGTATGAAATTATACCTAAGCCTCCTATAATGGTACGAGTCACAAACAACAGATGCAATAAACAATTTATCTGTTAATGTGCTTGTAACTGCAGCAATAACGTGAGAGATATATATTTTATTGGAAAAGCCGTTTTATATCCTTTTCTATGTTCTATTGTTTATATTGTGAAGGTCGCTAAAGCAGCTTCTTTCTTCGAGTTTATACGTGTTAACGTAAAGGTAGTATGTAAAATAGTCCAAAGTTGTTGAGGTATACCGAAAAACAAGATATCGGAAATCACTTAAGTATGTAATATAGTAAAAAAAAATTGATAACTGCCGAAAAACATGATATTGACAAAATATTTACTTTGGGAAAAAAATATTTAAAAGAGGTTTAATTATTTATATAGCGTCTATCTTTCAGTGGCGCAGGATAACATTTTCCGAAAGGATAATGTTAACATATAGGTACTACAAATATGCATTAATCGTTCTAACGATCAATAGATTTTATATAAATTACGAAAGCGAAGACATCGAGTTATAATGACCCTTCGCCATTGCTATTATTGTTTGATTATTTTCAATTTTACGGTGGATAGTACCAAATATAAATTTCAACCATTTGACTGTCCTATAATATTTTATGTACCCATCAGTATACTATACTCATAACTATATCTCGGTACACATAAATAAACCAACAAAAAATCCCCTTGCCCTTAATAACAGCCCCAAATATCCTACATTACCTTCTACACGAAAAAACGGAATAAATTACGCCAGCAAAACAGCTCGTAAAAAATGCAATATCAAATCCGCCGCTCCACATGCTCCCCCAGTAATTAGCGTTAACGATCACAATAAGCCGATATTAAATATGTTTACCTGCAAGAGAGGAAGGTGGGGAGAATTGCCGTTTAAATTTCCTGTAACTCGCAGTCTGTCTCCCCAACAATAACTTTCCTTTAATTAAAAAGGCGGGTGCGATTCTTAAAATTCTCAATAATTTTCTTAATTGACGTTACTTAAAAGTATAAGTTAATTTAGTTGTTAGTACTGAGTGAAAGCAAAATAAGTCAATTTGGTACGTAGGGTTTTAAACAGCGTTTGGAGATCGAAGAGTATATTTTGTGGTTATGTAGTATTAATGGAATAACTAATACAAACTGTAAGTAAATTTTACTTTATATCACTCAGCATTGCAGAGTCGACGTAATACATCTTTTCAATAGTGTAGCTTTGTGCAAATTATTAGATTTTGGCTAGTTTTACATCCCCAGATGACTGCCTGAGTCGTAAACTGATTTAGAACAGACTGAAATTATATACAACGTAAGACAGAATACATAAATCAATGATTAAAAACACAAAACCACGTGTAATGGTTAGAGGAGAAACATTGAGTCAATAATAAGTGACAGACCCCTCTTATGCACATAACTCTGTATACAATTTCTATTATAAACTAAGTATAATAACTTTTATTATAACTTCTATTACTCTAGAAACGAATGCTTCCACTTTTTCAAATATTGAAGCATATAGTGACGCATCGGGAAAATGGCAGCTTTATAATCTGCCATCACATGACCACGAATACTCTGTCAATAGTGTTTCTACTACGAAGAGACAGTATACAATTTAAGCTTTAGTCTGTTTATATAAGTTGTGATTTTATAGTCGTTTTGCAACCAAAATGTAGTTACTTAGAATAATTTGTCGAACCAAAAAGAAGTGAATTAATTGTACTGTTGATAATTAAAAAAATTTTTTTTTTTAATATTTTTCACTCGTTCGAGATTATTAATGGTTGTAACGTTGCGACAATTAATTCAAAGTTATGAATGGCACCGATTGTAGTGATCGTACGTGAGATTTAGTTGCATTACCACGAGTTCTCATTTATTATTCGCAAACATTAATTTTAATGTTTACTTAAAAATATTTTTATTTTATTACATTGGTATGTTTTTAATGATACACAATTTAAAATATTCGCTTCCAAAACGACTATAAAATCAGTCTATAATAAATAAATAGTATCTTTTAATTGAGAGCTAATATCATGCATTATGTAATCTCGAACGGTACGCAGAATATATCCCTAAAAGCTAGTAAAAAGTGACGTAAAATAAATTTCCCTTAATTCACGGTCACCAAACACGGGGATTATTAATCAAATTTTGTATGCCCGATGTCATGGAGGGATTAAAGAAAATTTCACATTATTCAGGCAGCAATTTCACCTTTTATTGCATGTAATTCACTTTTAATTAATTCTTCATCCTGTCCAGTCTACAGTTGAAGGATTTGGGGTAATTAGGGAGCGTTCAAGTATTACGTAACGCAATTTTTTTCTTGTAAAACGTTACGATGCGTTACAGGGGCGGGAGGTTTCGTACAAAGCGTTACGTAAGAATGTTTTTTTTTATTTTAAAAGAATAACAAAGATATTTTAGCGACTTTCCGGTATTTTGCGTAATATAATTGTGAAATATTAGAAAAAAAAATAAGTTTGGAGTTACGTAACTTGAACGGCCCCTTATCAATGGCGAAGGGTGAATAAGACCGCAAGGGAACCCGACACAACATATAGGTACTTATGCAAAAATGCGGTTTATATTGTTTCAATGATAATTACATTTTACATAAGTTACGAAAGTAATTATTGAAGGTATTTTATTTTTTGTGATAAAGAAAAGTCTTGGTTAAATGTGGGATTTTTTGTGATAAAGATAAGTAATGGTTCAATGTACGTGGGAGTTTATAATTTACATTGTAGCCAGTGTAACTACTGGGCCCTTATTCTGTATGATAGTGTAAACGCGTAACGCGGCCGTGTCATGTTATCTTCGTGAAATGTGCGTGGAATGGTATTCTGTAAGCCAAATTTCTATAGCCCTAAACATAATGCGTTGTGTTACGTGCTTGTTACGCACTGTTAAAATAACGTGCGGGATGGAGAATAAGGCCCCTGGACATAATGAGACTTAACATCTCATGTTTCTGGGTGGCGAACGCAGTGGAATAGCAAACAATAGTGGCAAAATAATACCTAGAATCTCTGCTTACTAATACAGGAACAATGTATAATTATATGGACTGTGAATCGAGAAGTTTTGAGTTCAAATCTTAAGTTCGACACAGTTCTTTAATCTAAGCCATTCACAGCAATTTACATATAGCTGTATAAAAAGATGCGACTTAGTTTCGCTTTCAAGTACGATATCAACTGAGAAGCTGTCAAATTAAATTCAGCATCTTAAGACCGTCGCTATTTTATAAACAGATAACAACATTCCAAATGACAGCATATAACGGATTTTGAGAGCTAAGTTTTATTTATTAAACAATGCCGACTTCGCTGAGGACAAGCTCTTAAATGACATCTTAAGCTTTATTTGTTAAATAGTTCAATACATTCAATGTCTACTTGAGATCCCACTCAATGAAATTGCTTTATTAAAAAGGCCCTTAAACATAATGATAAAGTAAAAAACATATTTGTTCTGTCTGAGAAACAAAGTAGCTTGTTCCATTTTCATTAACATAAACATGCCCTGAAAACCATGATTGGTGTATACCTGAACCCAAAATCTACGTGAAAATTCTAAAGCCCTCGCCAAAGACTTGACATCCGAAATTACGAATGTAAACAAAAATAGAACGAAAAACGCGAACCAGAGACAAAGGTGAGCCATCGAAGTATGAAGGCGCGTTCCTTTACCTTTGTGCATTTTAAAAGTAGAGCTGTTCTCACTGCGCTAATGACGACGTGTTAATAGGAATGCTTGTATGCATTGTTCATTTAGCTAGAGTTTTGTGTAGTCATTATTTTGGGTAAGTAAAATTTTGTGTTAGTTATTATAAAAGGTTTGTGCCTTTAAAGGTTTCAAAAGAAACTTTAATTAAAAAAAATAACTTTTTTGGTCCGCTTCCTTGGTGATTTTTTTGGTATAAGAAGTGGGGGGTCCTACGTTTGATCTTTAGATCGGTTATTAACTATTTGTGAGCGTTTTTTGTACACGATTTAGTTCTTATCAATAAAGGAATGCCAGGTAGACTTCCCGTCGCAAAAGTAAGCCAGATTCTTTATGTAATATGTATGGAAAGTTTGTTGCACCGAGCCCTCATTGGAGTGAAAAAGGCACCTGAAAGAACACAAAACCGTCATTTTTGGCAAGAAAACACTCCTTTGAAAAATGTCTTCCAAAAAAGTGAAGCTTAAAGAGTCTAAGACTTCAATAATGTTAGATGTCATATTTTCAGGTAGTTTTTCGACTCGTATAGCACCGTCCAAGCGATCATTGGGAAATGGGATAAAGTGGTTTCCTATGTTAAATTTTGTACATTACTGTAGGGTTATCGCGTTATCTCTTTCTCACGCATATGGCTTTATGACCAGTGACACTCGCTGACGTCACAGTTTGTTATTATTACTATTTGACAATTTTGTCAAATTTCAAAGTTATATAACTTGTTTATTATTGCTTGGATTTTAAAGGCTCTTTCCGTTAAACTTTGCATGATATACATGTTAGACAAGTATTTCAAATAGTACATAGCTTCCCTATTATATATTAACCCGTCTCAACTTGGTCAAACCAAACAACAAATGAACAAAGCAAGGGTTAATTAAAAGCCCGTGGCAATTAAGTCGCAATCAAGCCTTACGTGATGACAAGTATGCTAATGAAAGACACCGCTCACCTCCACTAGCTTTACAAATAACGAATACTTGGGAAGTACTCTGATAGGGGTTTCGGGTCCCAAAGTTTACAAATACTTTCGAACACATGACTTACTATATTTACTTATTGTAAGCCATAAACTCCTCCTAGCCGAATTTCCACGGCGGCCAATCTCAATGGAGATCAGCCAGGTATGCAGGATATATTATAGGTAGTGTACAAGTGTGTGCGCAATACACAGGTGCACTTTCTGTTCCGTCACTCTCATAGTTCGGTGAGACGGCAATCCGACATGACCGGAGAAAGATCAGGCGCAGGACCAACGGCTTTACGTGTTTTCCGAGGCACGGGGGTATCACACTGCCAACTTCCTGACTCCGAGCTGCGACTGAATAATTTTTAAGATGGAAAAACCCAGTTACAGTTACTTTGGCCCGACCCGGGATTCGAATCCAGGACCTAAGAGCGGTGGTATTCGTCATTTTTGTAAGCCATATTGTATCAGCGACCAAGGGTCCATATAATCCGATTCCTGCCCGCTTCCCTTTAAATTATGTAAAAGCTAATTATCATTAATACATATTCGTAGTATACCTACCTATAAGTTATGTGTGATTCCCTTTTGAAAAATGTCGCCCTTCGCCACTGACATGTATCAGAATAAATAACCAGATATTTGCGTTATAACATAATATCAGTTAATAAATTATCCAGTTCTCTATTTTGAACTTGTACCTACTCAGAAAACAGATACAGAGTAAATTAATTGCGTCAAAAATGTTACGTCATTTATTGCTCCACACAGTATCTTACTCAGTTTTCTTTGGTGGATCTGTTTTCTTTACAGTATAGTCATTACTAACGACCCGCCCCGGCTTCGCATGGGTGCAATGCTGATACTAAATACACTACAGAAAAACTGTGAACGTTGTATATAAAAATATAGCGGCCAGCTCTGGCTTCGCACGGGTATAACATAACAAAATAACAGTATTTCTCCATTATTTAATGGATGTTATTATACATATAAACCTTCCTCTTGAATCACTCTATCCTTTTAAAAAAACCGCATCAAAATCCGTTGCGTAGTTTTAAAGTTTTAACCATACAAAGGGACATAGGGACAGAAAAAGCGACTTTGTTTTATACTATGTAGTGATTATAAAGTTTTATAAAGTTAGTAGTTTTAAATTTGCATACTACCTTCCTATTTGACCAAACGGATGAAAAATAAAAATAAATAATACATGTAACCTAATAAGGTACACACTATAGCTCACGAGGATCCTAATCCGGAACTGGCAAGCGCATCTCCAATCTTGCAGCCGCGCGCATTTGCATCTCAAGGGTAGCCGGTTCAATTCCCGCGTGAATACAGAGTGGCTCCGTCCCATTTGGATGCATTGGTTCCGATGCTTTGCCTTCTGTGTTCTGCCGCGTGGATTTATTCAGTTACAGTTGTTCCTTGCGCATTCTGGGATTGCGGTTTTTCTTTTTTTATTTTGAAGGTATTTGGTTAATAACATGATGGTAGAGTTTTTATAATAGCCCGATAACAACCACCGTACATAAGCCGTAAAGCCTTAATGGCACACGTAAATATGTCATGTTTCGAAATTTGCTTATATCCGGTTTCAAGCAGGCCGGCATAATTGTGTCGAGTGGCGAGGGTAATCATTTCTAGGTACTCGACACTTTATCTGGACACCTACGCTTACGATCGGGTGTAGTACTGTCCTTATGCTCTGCCGGAATAAAGATATAAGATACACAATATAATATTGAGTTAAATTATTAATTGATATAGAATTCGCAATTTAAAATGATAGATAAGTAAATCATCACCTTCACCAAACATGCACAAGTTAATAACAAATAAAAAAGAAACCTATAGTTAATAAACTATATATTTTAACGTATCAAGGTCTATAGTTGAAACTATTTTGACACTTATGCATATAAGTATAAGGTTCACTGAATTCACAAGTATTTATTTTATAAAGTAGCATATAAGTGAAGCCCTCAATCACAATTCATTGCGAGAAAAGCAATTTTCCTTCTGTTATCTGCCCTCGTTGATGGATCTGTTTAATTAAAACTTTCTTAATATTACTATCAACTTTTATTGCTGTTTAAAGAGCGTATTTTCTTGTGATTTTTTGTTTATTATATTTATTTTTATTGACGACGGTCGCAAATGCGGTATGCATGCCGCTTTAGACAGATCTGTTTGAAAATCTTTAGAGGAGGTTTGATTTCAGTCATCTTCATATGGATGCTATTTTTTTTATAACTCATGCCGAGAGAAGCTATTCGATGTTTATAAACATTACAGCCTATGACAGTAATGGCCTTATTATTATTAATATTATGTATAGCATTACTGTTTTGATGTTTCGTAAAAAATAATACTCGCTGAGTACTGTAGCGAATGTTATGTGCGACGTATTTGTGCCAACTATGTGTAACTTTGACTTTTCGGATGACTAAGACCTTAGTCCGCTCCGTGACCACGAAGGCTGCAGTCTTCGAAATGTCAGAAGAAAATTATAATATAAAAACCGCGATACAATCCGAAAAATTGTTTTATTTCATTGTCTAAAATTCGCGTAAACATAAGAAATGACTATCACGTATTTATTAGTCAATTTTATTTTTTTCCAAATACGCCAATTAATCGGAATATTCCACGGTGTTAGAAGTTTTTCCATTTTGCACCGGAGTCACGGGTTCAAGAGTTAGACATAATTCATTTTGCCGGCGTGCGATTGACGTCTACTTTATGAACTTCCAGTGTGTTTGAGGCTTCTACTCGTCCTACCGGTAGATATGATCAAAACGGTTAAACGGGAATATTTAAACTTCCTAGGACTCCAATTAATTTAATGTTGACAGCTGTGAACGTACGAGAAATTATTGGTAACTTGATGGTATAGAAATTGCTAAGTGTCGTACGTATTAAATTTAATAGAAATCATTTTTTCTTCAGGCCTGATAAATGGGCCCTACTTTGCCGTCAAAAATGTATCAAATAAGGACATGATAACACTGTTGTATTTCATAATTCATTCAAAAATGTTTTAGCATAATACCGGGAAAAACAATAAATCATTTAAAAAACGCGTTCTTAATCCAAAACCTTGTCATACAATAATTCATCCAATAAAAACATGCAAATTCAAATTTGGAATACAAAGCGAGAACGTTACAAAAATGGCGGATCTATTATCCGGACACATCCACCTGTCGCCGCGTAAACAAGACTGATGCCCTCGGGTTGAAAAAATATCGAGTATTCGTCGCGATCCCCTCCTATGAAACTTTGATGGAATTGTCAAGTGTAAATTATAATATACGGTATACATTTTATGATCCATTTCTCAGTGTATCTTTAAGTAGAATTGAGAGGGCTGAAGAATTTATTAAGATTGACTAACACGTTTGCGTTTCTTATATATTACATAATATATAATATATTATGTAATACCAAAGAACGGACCGCGGAGACAAATGCCGCAGGTCCAAAACCCAATGGCACACACTTCTCACTTTTCTAAAAATGATGTGTGTTTTCGACCATGTGTGTTAACAATCCACACTGGGCCAGCATGGTGGACTAAGGCCTAATCCCTCTCAGTAGTAGAGGAGACCCGTGACCAGCAGTAGAACAATATATAATACCGGGCTGATATTATCATATTTATTATAATATATTATTCAGGGGCGTGGACACAATTTCTATCAATTGGTATTCCACCTTTCACTGGTTACCGTTAAACAATAATAAAAAGAAGCCGCGAACAAGAACCAGTTAGAAACATAAATAAACAGAACCATCAAATAAAATCTATCAAAACAAAATTAAAGCAATCACAGAGCAGCTTAAAATATTACCAAACAATTTTATAGAAAATCTAACAACCACGAATTCAAAATGAAGATCTCAAAGCACTTAAACAAGGCTCCAGTAAATGAAATCTTTGTTTAGCAAGAATCTACAAGACATAATTTAGGCGGGTAATCCCTTCCTATAAATATCTGGAGAATTGAAGGGCTCAGCAAAAGGACAAGTCCGGGGGAAATGGGCCATAAAGATTTGCACGAAAAGAAAAAAAACTTGGCCATTTTATTACGTACTTTTTAATACACTATAAGCGTTGGAGCAGATACCATCGCCCACGGCAATTTCTGTTTTTGCCATCAAGCAACAGTGTGCTCGTACCGGTTTGAAGGATATGTTAGCCAGTGTAATTAATGGGAAAAAAATCTGCATAATGTTGATATTATATGAGGGTGGTTATTTACCATCAGGCGAGCAACTAGCTCCTCCTTCAATTGTATACAAGATATCTAACTGTAAACAAATTTTATGTTATAAAGCAGGAACTTACTTTTAATGATAATATGTTTACATTACTTAAGTAGTCAAGAACAACAAAGAGGTTTTAGTTTAGCTTGCGGTCGGGTAGTTTAAGTTAGTATTACACTTTAAAAAATAATTTTCCTTTTACGGTTTTTGTAACTTTTTCAGGTCATCCATGATGACAGATGTTTTTCAAAAGTTTTTTTTATGCGTGCATGGCTAAGTTGCTCCACCGTACCTGATGGTAAGTGAAGTGGGGACCAATAGAATGTCAACTGACGAGAGATGATTACCCCTAGACAGTCGGCACAATTATGCCGGCTTGTAGGAACCGGATAAACACAGGCTGATCCCGGAATGCGATACACTTACATGGACCACTATGGCGGGTTATTACATCTTGTGTACGGTGGTCGCTATCCGGGCGGATATAAAATATATCATACCACAAGAAAAGACCACTAGGTTTTGAATCTAAAGAATGGCTTTCGCGTAATATGCTGCCAAAGGAACAAACCGATAAAGTAGCACGATCTATATAAGGCGCCAAATATACATACATAGTATGGGTTTTAAATGCTCTTTAAATAAATATTCCCGATATATTTACGTGTCAAATGTACAGTCATTTTGACATTGCTTAATAAATAATTTCAGCTATCGTCATTACCTTATCCTCATTACATTAACACTGCCAAAAATCATCCGTTTATGACAAATATCTTCCCAAAATCTCAGTTTTACTGTTATGATATTTTAACATTTTGTAATTTTGTACGAATATGGCGTGTGCGTAAGTGTATTTTTTACTGAAAGCGTGTCGTTCCCATTGCGACTGTAGCGGCGTAAAGGTTAACGCCACTGTAGAGGAACAGATGGTTGCGTTCCTCTATGGAAGGGAAAGATTTCCAGTCAGGCAGATGTTGCGCCTGACCGGCCGCGGCCCCTCCAACGGTTCCTATTCGGAGGTGGTATATATGCAACGCGTCGCTCAAATTGTGCAAGCGTGATTCAGGATCGACGTCGCCATCTATCGTGATTGCTGTGTGATATCACTGTAGTTGCGTCACTGCATCGATCCTCTTGCAGTTCCGGCGATGTTGACAAGATGGCGGTATATGCACTAATTGTACCGCCACATCACTCCCCCCCGGAGACCGGAGGTCGAAAGTCTTCAGGTCTTCAGTCAAGTCTTCGATGCTAAGCGTATAGCATGTCGGTGCCAGAGAGTAGATGCCCCAGTGCGTTGGGGTGTTGATGCCCCAGTGAGTTGGGGTGAAGATGCCCCAGTGAGTCGGGGTGTTGATGCCCCAGTGAGTCGGGGGTGTGGTCCCAGTGAGTCGGAACCGTGCGCAATTGGCCCTAGTGAGTCATGGCTGTGCGCGGTAGTCAGCTCCTTTGAAGCGAAGCTGAGAGTACGATTCCAGTGAGTCGGAATCGATGTTGCGTCCTCTGCGATGAGTTCGGTGCGTCACGTGGCTATACCGCGACAACCGGCGAATGCTGCCCGTAGATGGTCCGGCTGTAGCGCAGTTGTGCCGTGACGTTGGAGCCGAAGTCCGTGCAGGAGTGCCGAAGGAACCAGGCTTGCATTGGCAGCATGCGTGTGGTATCCTTAATGGCGAGTGCTGGCTGGCTGTGCGAAGTGTTGACTGGCTAGGGAAGGAAGTGGCAGATGGCGATGCGGTGCGAAGCGACGGTGATGCAGATGCGGCTGGTCTCGTTGATGACGGTGCGATGATGTTCAGCGTCAGGGGTCACCACTGTAGCGGTGTAAAGGTAGACACCGCTGTAGAGGAACAGATGGTTGCGTTCCTCTATAGAGGGGGAAGATTCCCAGTCAGGCAGATGTTGCGCCTGACCGGCCGCGGCCCCTCCGACAGTTCCTATTCGGAGGTGGTATATATGCAACGCGTCGCTCAAATTGTGCAAGCGTGATTCAGGATCGACGTCGCCATCTATCGTGATTGCTGTGTGATATCACTGTAGTTGCGTCACTGCATCGATCCTCTTGCAGTTCCGGCGATGTTGACAAGATGGCGGTATATGCACTAATTGTACCGCCACACGACGAATTCACTTACAAGCTTACTTATAAAAAATTCGCAAAGCTATGCTTAGTTTCGTTTGGACTACTCTTAAACTTTTAATCACCGGCATGTTTAATTTTGACGGCTATTTAAAGTGCTTAACCACCACTTAACGCTAAACAAGTTTATAAGTAAAATTTTTGGTAATTGGTGACGAAGCAGTGATTAAAACATAAGATGAGTTTAAAGTAAGACTGTTAGAGTAGTAGTGGCATTAAGGGCACGTAAAATAAAATTACTTTTTATTAATATTAATTTTGTTACAAACTCCCTTATTCATAGACGTTATTTATCTAAGGACGGAGCATTGCTGTGATAACAAGTCTGTTTCTCAGCTTTGTTTATCTGGCAGCTTGCTGTTTGATCAGCTTTGTTTATCTGACAGCCAACTAGATTCAAGCTGTATCTCAATATAAGCCAATAACAACGGCCTTATGTCTACGCACTGCGAACACCGCCATGTCGTTAGCACTGAGAAACAGACTTGTTATCACAGCAATGCTCCGTCCTTAGATGAAAAACGTCTATGGATAAGCGAGTTACACTTTTTTATTTCACATCTACGGTTCGAGTTAATAAAGTGTTATTTTCAAAATAAATATGTGTTTTCATTTAATAGTAAAACGTCACATTATTACAATTTCAATATACTTACTACAAAGAAATGTATCCATTCTTACTCTAAAGGCAAACTGCACACGTAAAGTCTCACTCAGGAAATATATGAACGATTTCATTCACGTATCACGTTGCGATGGGGACAATAAAGTTTTTCATAACACGTGACGTGACCGCGCCCGTGTTATTACCTAGTATGAATGACGTCACGTCAACGTGATAGACAAGTTTATACGTTTGCTATTTTTTTTTTTTATTTATTTTAGGTCGCTTTTTAACATCTAAGGTCATTAGCGACAGCTATAGGATGATACATTCAGTGGGATAATTTATTTATTTATAAATTGAATGAAAGTTTACAGCACTTGGCCAAAACATTTACATCTAACAATATAATCTCTCTAAATTTAACAATATTAAGACAGCAATAACAAAGGGCCTGTTTCGGAACTTTCTAGTATTTTTTGCCAGTTACAGTATTAAAGCTAATTTATTTATTTGTAATAAGTTACATCAACTGCACTACATATTATATTATTAAAAGGTGTACGCAGCATTTACCACTGAAAAAATATTATGTAATTTAAATATAAAACATTATAATGAGGATGTAGAGGATAATATTATGAAATACTAAAAATATGAAAAAGGTAATGCAGATAGTGTTACTTTTGCCACTTATTTGGGAGCATTAAAATTTGTGTGACTTTTGTATTTGGTAGGTTTATCAAAAAAAAAAGTAAAATCAACCCAGTCATCGACATTAACTTCCCTTTAAAGTTTTTTATACTCAATATGCCGCTCGATGAAGTCCCAGACAAAAACAATACCTAATGAAGTACATAATAAAACTTATTTAAATCTATACTATTATATAAAGCTGAAGAGTTTGTTTGTTTGTTTGTTTGTTTGTTTGTTTGTTTGTTTGAACGCGCTAATCTCAGGAACTACCAGTCCAAATTGAAAAATTCTTTTTGCGTTGGATAGCCCTTTGTTCGTGGAGTGCTATAGGCTATATATCATCACGCTATACCCAATAGGAGCGGGGCAGTAATGGCTAATCTCAGGAACTACCGGCCCAAACTGAAAAATTCTTTTTGTGTTGGATAGCCCTTTGTTCGTGGAGTGCTATAGGCCATATATCATCACGCTATGACCAATAGGAGCGGAGCAGTAATGACTAATCTCAGGAACTACCGGTTCGAACTGAAAAATTCTTTTTGTGTTGGATAGCTCTTTATTAGTGTAGTGCTATAGGCTATATATCATCACGCTATGACCAATAGGAGCGGAGCAGTAATGACTAATCTCAGGAACTACCGGTTCGAACTGAAAAATTATTTTTGTGTTGGATAGCTCTTTATTAGTGTAGTGCTATAGGCTATATATCATCACGCTATGACCAATAGGAGCGGAGCAGTAATGGCTAATCTCAGGAACTACCGGTTCAAACTGAAAAAATATTTTTGTGTTGGATAGTTCTTTGTTCGTGGAGTACTATGGGGTATATATCATCACGCTATGACTAATAGGAGCGGAGCAGTAATGGCTAATCTCAGGAACTATCAGATCGAACTGAAAAAATATTTTTGTGTTGGATAGCACTTTGTTCCTGGAGTGCTATAGGCTATATATCATCACGCTATGACTAATAGGAGCGGAGCAGTAATGGCTAATCTCAGGAACTACCGTGTTTGAACTGAAAAAAATCTTTTTGTGTTGGATAGCCCTTTGTTCCTGGAGTGCTATAGGCTATATATCATCACGCTATGACCAATCGGAGCGGAGCAGTAATGAAACATGTTGCAAAAACGGGGAAAAATTATTAGTTTTGAGAGCTTCCGTTGCGTGCGCTGCGTAAACGATTAAAGTTATGTAACAATGATGTATGACGGGATTTTTCCTCTTAAAAAGTTCTAAAAAATATATTATAAAACAAAGTCCCCCGCTGCATCTGTCTGCCTGAACGTGTTAAACTCAAAAACTACCCAACGTATTAAGATGAAATTTGGTATGGAGACAGTTTGAGAGGCTCCCGGGAAACTACTACTTTTATAACGGAAAACTTTAGCCTGAAACACTTTATAACGCGGGCGGAGCCGCGGGCAAAAGCTAGTTATAATATAAAAATATGATTCTTTTAAAGTAAAACAGACTCCTCGTGAACCGCGGAACATTTTCATAATTAGTTTTTAATGAGAAAAGTTTTCTTTAACGGCGTCACCTCGCTTTGTGACCAGCGTTATTGAGCAGCCATCGGTGTTTACAGATTATTTTTAAATTCTGGGGTGAAATTGTACTCCAATGAGTTTTCAGCAAAAAAAGTTTGACATTTAATTAATTTTTGGAATAATGAGGTTGGGTATAAATAATGTTTACAGATTTTTTAAGTAAACATTCTTTAGAATTGTGATTTGAATCTCGATGAAATAAAAATGCGTCACGATATTTGAAAAAGGAACAGCGTTCAACCAGCCTGCATGCTATATTTTGCATCCATTTTTCTTTTTTTAGTATGTGTTTAATACATGTGTTTGCGCCTGCGTATTATAAAGCTCTAGTATAAGCGTGTTTTATTATTCTTGTATTTTTATATATGTGAATATCGAAATCTCACCAATAAATTATTTTTTATTTATATTCGAACAATTAGGTGGTTTTATTTATAAATATGAAACGTTCTATCTTCTTTTAAGTGTGTTAAAATCATATGATGTGCTTATTAGAATTTTATTCTTTATAGCAATAGTACTAAACATTATAAAATTCTGTGGTCTTCTCTCACTAGTTTCGAGTAAATTATATTTGTCAGCTAATGTTTTAATACTCATTTTACTACCATAGTTGTGAGCATAGATTAGAATATAACTTTTATATTTGATCGCTTTATACATTTAAGTAACAAGTAGCAATTAATTAGAAGTTGTGAAAATAATACTACTAGTCTATCTTTTACCACCGTCTACAAGCAAGTTGAACAAAAAGCAAACTTAAATACGAAAAGGACATAAAGTCATCACAATAACACGATCAATTACAGCATTATAACAGACTAGAACAAATTCATTTACCACCGAAAATATGCCCGGATCAACTTGCCGGCGGGGATATTGCGAATTCTCATTTCGTGGATATTTTCCAAGGTTTCCTGGACGAGATTTTTCGTCCGCGTTTAAGAATGGCGTGCAATGATTGTACAAGATTTTGTTTATGGGATAAGTTGTTCATAACTGTATACTTTATTTATATAATAACTAGCTGACCCGATAGATTTTGTCTTAACTATGAATTTGCAGCGCGCATTCTGTCAATCGCTAAAATTTACTTTTGTTAAATTTTCTAACGTTCCACTCAACTTCCTTAATTTTTTCTTTCATAAGATCCTTCTCCTGACAATAACAAACAACAACAAAAAATAGTGAAATCGGTCCAGCCGTTCACGCGTGATAGCGTGACCAAGGGAAATAGGGATTCATTTTTATATATATAGATAAAGATAATATTAGCCCTGTATTATATGCCGTCCCACTAATGGGCACGGTCCTCGTCTACCAAGAGGGTTTAGACCTTAGTCCACCATGCTGGCCTAGTGTGGATTGGTAGGCTTCTCACACCCACAAAATTCCTAAAAATAACTTCTTAGGTATGCAGGTTTTCTTGTGGTGATTTCCTTCACCGTTAAATCAAGCGACAATTCACAGAATACATACAAAATTTTAGCAAATGTCTTAGAATGGCGGAGGCAGTGGAATACCAATCAATATTTTGTAATTCAAGTTTTGGATGGTGTTTCTACTGTTTATGGCCAGTCGTGTCGCTTACCATCAGGCAACCTAGTCTCGTTATGCAGAGTAATAAAAAAAATCTTCAGTCGTCTAAAAATCTCAATCTTTAATATCTCAGTCGTATATGCGTATGAAAGAAGCCACGATGTTTTGATTTTCCAATGACTTTCAAGAGAGCCTAGACATAAACAAATTGGATATTAATTAAAGATTAGATAATACATTTTGGCGACAAATTACATGTCATTTACACTGAAATTAATAATTACTTTATAAGATACTCTTGTAATTATGTTTGATGTTGGCGAATGAAACGAATCTGACAGTCTAGACTTAATGAAGTTCGAATATTACTTTAATAATTAGTAGGGCACTATTATTGTTGACTACAACAACGCAACTATATATTAAAACTAGCTTTTGCTCGCGGCTCCACCCGCGTGATAAAGTTTTCCAGGATAAATTCCTGTATTATTTTTCCCGGGATATATACCCTATGTCCTTCCCAGGGTCTCAAACTATCTCCATACTAAATTTCATCCAAATCTGTTGGATAGTTTCTAAAAAGAACAATTCCGTCATACATGATTGTTGTGTATCTTTAACCGTTTACGCAGTGAACGCAACAAAAGCTCTCAAAAGGAATAAATTTTCCCGTTTTTGCAACATTTTTTTGATGCTCCGTTCTCTACTCTATTGGTCATAGCGTGGTGTTATATAGCCTACAGCCTTCCTCGTTAAATGAGCTATCCAACATTAAAAGATTTTTTCAAATCGAACCAATAGTTCTTGAGATACCCGCGTTCAAACAAACAAACACTTCAGCTGTATATAATAGTATAGATAGATTACCAACGCTGGCTATGAGCAACGACAACAAGCGACAATCAAGGCGATGAGCGCAGTGCGACGTCATGAAATTTTATGTAATAACTAGCTTTTGCTCGCGGCTTCGCCCGTGTGAAGGAGTTTTCCGGAATAAAAGTTCCACTACATATATATTTTCTACATTATATTTTCCCGGGATAGTAGCCTAAAACCTTCCCAGGGTCTTAAACTATCTCCATACCAAATTTCGTTTTGTTATACCACGTTTTATGTCAAGACCCGTTCCCATGGGAATGAGATAAAAAGTATCCTATGTCCGTCTCCTGGTTCTAAGCTACCAATTTTCAGCCAAACCAAGGTTCAGTCGTTCTTGAGTTATAAATAGTGTAACTAACACAACTATTTTTATATATATGAATATTTATAATAATGTATATAAATTTCTATTTACAATAATTATACATTTATGCAAAAATATGACAAATAAAATTGTTAAAACCAGAACACGGTTTAAATACATTTTCATAAATCCTGGCGAAATACAAACAATAATCCCAAGAATACAGACGGTTTTGTTCCCAACATGACATGATATTACGATTTACATCTCTTGCATCTGCATGGAAACTCCTTTGTCGTAAGTCTGTGTTAATTCTACTGCCAACGTCAGCGAAACTTTCTAGACTGCTGTCATGTTTTCTGTTACAGGTGTGCAACATTTAAAAATATAACGTTTTTATTTAAATTAGCGAGTTGTTTTGGAATCTAATTTTTTCACGCGAGATAGATTTGCATAATGATATTTTATCACAAGAAACATTTATTAAGAAGACCAATAAAAAAAATATTTCGTTTTACTTTTTTTCAAACATGGTCTTTAAAAAAGTGCAATAACGAGGGTAGTTCCTCTTTAAATCGCCGCCATTTGCCGTCGGGCACTTAGGAATTTTCTTCATAATCCCAAGATAAAACGAGGCTCTAAGTTTCCCCACTATTTTAATATAAAGCCGTAAGTGTCCGCAAAGTTTAAGAGCTTTACTTTGCCCATTCACAAGGTTGTGGCAAAGAAAAAAAATTAAAAACTTTAACATGATGAAAGGAGTATGAATACGCGATGTTTCATCTTACGTGTATATCTCAGAGAACAGTCTAAGTTTATTTTGTTAAAACTACAAAGTTTCGTAAAAGAAATACGTTATTGAAATTTAAATTAGTAATTTTCTTCTTAAGTATACAATATCAGTTATGTGGCAGAACCTATATGCGCAATGCTATATAGATATCTCGTAATCTATTTCTGTAGCCCGTGTGAAGGTTTGGTTTGTAGATTTAATGCGTAGATTTAGAAACTATTAATCTTGTTACGATTAAGTGTCTCAAGTAGACGCTGTAGAATGCTATATAGAAATTTATAATTCAATGTTCGTGTTACTATTAGCGGCGTATAAAATCGAACTATTCGAGCATCGTTTAATAAAAAGGAAAACTTGTTAGTGATAGGATATATTTTATATCCGCCTAGATAGCGACCACCGTACACCAGCCATGGTGGCCCAAATAAGTGTATCGCGTTCCGAAATCAGTCTGTATAAATCCGATTCCAACAGGCCGGCATAAATGTGTCGACTGTCGAGGGGTAATTATCTCCCGTCATTCGACATTCTATTGGACTCCACTCCACTTACCATCAGGTGCAGTGGAGTCACTTTACCAAGCGCATATAAATAAAAAATAGATCTTATAAAATATATATTTTCATGTTAGTAAATAGTTTGTAACTTACCAAGTTGTGAAATATTTTACTAGCATATTTTAGTATCAGACTACATATAAAAATGCATAATATGAAAACTGTAGGTATGTACGCGAAATAATGAAGCTAGGTAGACATAAATGGTATTTATTTATTCATTAGGTTTTCCAGCAGACTTTACACTAATTTTAATATTATAACTTATAGCTATAATGTAAGCTAAAGTTAGAAAAACTTAACATGTATACTCAGTTTGTACATGATATACAGGGTAATTTTGACATCGTGTTACTAAATGAAATCACAGGCTTATCTACTTGAAAATAACACTTTACAATAAGTTACTTGATCCGTAAATGTAAAATAAAAAAGTGTAAGTTTCGAAGAAAATAAATATTAATTAAAGTCATTTTAATTTTACGCGCCCTAATGCCACTACTTCTTAAAATAATTCATTGCAGTAGTAACAGCATATTTTTATTCAGAAATACACTCACGCACACGCCATATTCTCATTAAATTACAAAATGATCAAAAAATCAGAAAACCAAAACCAGGGTTTTGGTGAAAATATTCGTTATTAGCCGATGATTTTTGGCCTAATATCAACAAAAGGGAACACGAGTATGTGGTTTCATTTAGTAACGCAATGTAAAAATAACCCTGTATAATCTACGGAAACGTAAAAGTAAAATATTATGTAGTCTTTACTTTGGCTTGAAATTTAATTTCGCACTTACGTGTGAAACTACTGCAGTTTGCTCGCTTACGTGCCCTCTTCCATCTGTAATAACATTAAGTCCTTTAAGCGGAACGTGTGAGAGGTAACATCATTGATCGACACTTTACTAAATTGGACTACACTCGTCAGGTTCAATGTGGTTTATATCAGCAGTAAGCTGTCATTATTGTATTATGATGTATATGTTTATGATTATACATCCATTATTAATATTTAAAAAGCGTCGATAACCTAGTTGGGTATGGAACGGACTGCCAAGACGAATGTCCGCAGGTTCAGATCCCATGGGCACACACCTCTGACTTTTCTAAAATCATGTGTGTATTCTTTGTGAATTTATCGTTCTCTTTAACGCTGAAGGAAAACATCGTGAGGAAACCTGCACATCTGAGAAGTTCTCTATAGGAATTTCGAAGATGTATGAAGTCTACCAATCTGCATAAGGCCAGCGTGGTGGACTAAGGCCTAATCCCTCTCAGTAGTGGGCCAATGCTCAGCAGTGGGCAAGTATGTAAAGAAGGGCTTATATTATTATTATATTAATATTACGAATAGCGTGTAAGTAATAATATAAGTAATAGTATGTATATTTATTTATTTATTTTGAGAGTTTACAACAGAGAACGCATATTACATTATTCTCATATATAGCAGTATAACGGCAGAAGATAGCTGTGTTTCTCTACTTACAGTAAACTACAGTATGCATCAAAACTTACGTGATATTAGTAAATTGAATTTAAAAGATTATTATTGTTAATAAAATTACTGGTATTATTAAGTTAATATAAGTAATTATAGTTAATATAAGTTAACTGTTGAGTTCTATCACAATTTGTATGAGGGTGTCCTGGGAATTAGATGGTGAATTCAAATGAACAAACACTTTTGTATTCTAATTGTTATTGATAAAGGAACTCAGAATTACCTTTGTTTTTAAAAGTCTTGTGGTCACATCTGACTAAAAACAAAATATATATGAAAAATAATATTCTGCAAACATCAAACCCTGATGATAATGGTGATCAGAATTTACTGGAACAAAGCCCAGTTAATCCGGCTTCGCACGGGTAAAGTAATTGTCTATACCCAGAATGGTCCGATCACTTTCAAACTATATGGATTACCTGTAGCTAATCGGTAGATTTCTAGACATATATCTCGAGCCATAAGGAGTCCTTAGGGAGCATACATAGACACATTTTTTTATATAGATAGATTAATTTTAACAAATTGCCCTTCCAAAAAATACCAAACGGATATACAAAACCACTGAAACTTATAAAATAAAACATAGTTTAATTAAGATGGGAGTATTAGACATCATAGTCCTGTACAGTCCGCCCCGTAACCATGAAGGATGCAGTCTTAGAAACTTGGGGAAAAAATTATAATATTAAATCTGAAAAAAAGTTTTATTTTGATAACATAATGATTTCTTATGTATACGCGAATGTTAGACATTAAAATTAAACTATTTTTCGGATTTTATCGCGGTTTTAATATTTTAGTTTCGAAAGACTTTGCAGCCTTCGTGGTCCATCCGTGATCGAAAAATAGTTTAATTGATATAACATAGTTTTGAACTACAAAGTTAAAACTTTTCTTCTACCATTACGTATTCTTTGGTTTTTGTTTCCACATGAAGATAAATAAGTATTGCCATAAAAGCGTTATCAGATTTGTGGTTGGCGAGATTCCAATTCCGGCTAGGGAAGTGCTTTCGCCTGACATTGCATGAGAACACTAAGTACACACGGTTGTGACGAGAGATGAGTAAGTCTTTCATTATTTATAGTCTGTCCGGGAAAATAAAAAACCGCACCATGTTGAAAATATATATTTTTTAGGAATTTAGGCGATTTTCATAGAACTATCATTGACCAGATATACTTTCTATAATATATTTTATCCATATTTATACATATTATAATAACAAAGTCGCCATATGCTCTCTGTCTGTATTTGACCGATTTTTTCAAAATCTACTGAACGGATTTCTGTAGGGTTTTTACTAAAAAATAGTGCAATTCTTGAGGAAGGGTTAGGTTAATAGTACATTAAGGTTTTATGTAAATTGACTGATATAAAACGATTACTGTTTAAGAGGTCACGTTGTTGTAAAAAATCTCGTGGGTCGGGATTTACGCGGGAAATTTTTTGTGACACATTGATTTCCACGCGGGCAAAACCACGGGCACAGCTAGTATACTGTCCCACTGTTGGGCACGAGCCTCCTCTACTATTGATAGTGATTAGGCCTTAGTCCACCACGCTGGCCTATGCGGATTGGTAGACTTCAGACACCCTCGAAATTCTATAGAGAACTTCTCAGGTATGCAGGTTATAGCAATCAATAATTCACAAAGAATACACACAGCTAGTATGTATTTAAATCGGTACATAATTTGTTAATTTAGAAACACCAATAAATAAAATTGCACTATGCACACAAAAATGCATAAACCCCGACATAAAATATTAATAAACTCAAATTCAATACCCAGACATATTTTAATTAATCAAACTACGTTTCAATCCCGTGGTCCCAAAAGTAATATGTGGACGTGAAGTTCAAACACACTTGATTTATTTAATTCCCAAAGAACGGTTTGTCAACGTCCAAATACAGAACCTTTCCGTACCTCCAAACAGTCTGTACTTAATTGATTAACTTCGCAAACTACATTAACTTGTTATTAGCCGTCCAAATGACTAATTATTGGATTTTAATTGGATTTAGTATTTCACTTTGTTAATTAATCTTGCCTGGTTGTATTAAATTGGGTTGAATATGTTTCGACTTAGCTTGTTTTGATTTGAATGCAAAAATATAAAAATGGTGACTGGCCATTCGCATTCTTTATTTCTAATTTAAAATGTCCGTTTTTATAAAAGTGATCTTAAGTATTGTTCAGAAACAATAATGATTATTTTATAAATAGTTTTGACGTATCGCAAGTGCAACTTTGTTCGCCTACATGATAAATAAAGTATTTTATTTTATACGTCCTGAACCCAATAAAAAGACCCATATAATAAGACTTTATATATACTTATTCGGAGAGTGTGTTCATTATCAAATAATCTATACATATTATAAAACAAAGTCCCCTTTTCTGTCTGTCTGTATATTATCGATATTCTCAAAATCTACTGAACGAATTTTTATGAAATTTGGTATGAAGATAGTTTAAAACCCTGGGAAGGTTATACTTTCTATCCCGGGAAAATATATAGCAGGACTTTTATCCCGGAAGACTCCTTCACGCGGACGAAGCCGCGAGCAAAAGCTAGTTTATCATATTTCTCGTTGAATGCAAATAGCATTGTAATTAGAAGTTAAAATAAATAATTCAGTAAACGTATTTCCCATGGCGTACAGTAAGATTTTACTTTCGTTGGTACATTTGTGTCCGGGCGAACGTTCGCGTTTTAGACTGGTAAAAACATGATTGCTTTGAGATGGGATTTTTACCTGGCATCCAGTTCGTTTGACGGATATCCTGTGGATGAAATGTGCTATTTCCACTGCCTTCAATGTATGAATAGTGAAGGTGTTTTCAAGCAACGTCATGTTTGATATCGGTGTATCAGAATAAATGTATGACCAAATTAAAACATTTTTTGAAAATAATTATTTCGTAGAGCAGTTGTTTTATAAAAGTTTTTGAATTTCGTACCACTAGTGAGTTTGACTAGGTAAACTAGGTTCTAAGACGGATTTTCCTATCTAGCAACATTGGATTCCACGCCGAATGAAGACGTCAATAGGCGATGAGTCGTAGAAACCGAGCACAGTATTGTTTTCCAATAGGGGACCGGACTCATTTCTGTTCTTTATTATTATTTAATATTTACGTTATATAAATTATAACACCGAAAGAATTATTTAAATCCGGTGAAAAATCAACAAGTTATGAGTCTTTCAATTTCGGTAGAAGGGGTAAGTAACAAAAAACAGAAAAGAGGCGCAATACCCACGTGTGACGTCATCGGGCATTACGACGCGTGCGAAAGAAAGAGCTGAAGCGATATCCCCACTTCGCGCCCACTTCGGCACATAGTAATATTTGGAATATGAATTACTGACTCATTTTTTAACCAATTTTAATGCAGTTTTCGCAGGACGGTTTCTTTATCGTATTATTAACCATTACACATAGAATAATGTAAAAATCAAACACAGGACGGTCCCCTATTTGTTACCATCCTCCCATATTAGTTTTTGCCCATGGCCCCACTCGCAAAGTTTAGTAACATAGCTTTCTAATAATTAAAGAATTTTCAAAATCAGTTCTTGGAAATTAGCCTCTACAAACCTACTTACAAACAAACTCAAAGAGATTCCGTCTTTATGAGTATAAGTATAGATTGAATATAGTCACACAGTGCGCAGAGGCGATGAAAATTTAGAAAAACTGATTGTGGTGGGTGGTGGAACACCGAACGCAGAAGATTGCGCGGTCGTATACCAACGAGATGGATCGACCAAGTAAAAGACTCATCGTTCTCTAAATTCTACACAACTGTAAGAGACGCGCTGGACAGAAACCGGTGGAGGCAGATCATCTGCTCCAGATGCAACCCTGATGCTGACCACAATCCTCAGATAAGAGGGACCGACTGGAGAGAGAGAGAGATAGATTGAATGGTTAAAGAATTGAAGTAAGTTGCCCGTAGGCGCGTAAAATAGTCGCTTTATTAACCAACCACGAAAACAGTGTGTCAGCAAACTAAAACAGAATAATTCCACAGTAGTTTAATTCGGGTCTGACTACGAGATTTTAAAAGTAGATTAGCTCTTTGTATCTTGAGAACAATAGGCCGATTCAACTAACTTTTGGCTTCAATTCACAGTTCCTACTTTATTGAATTGAAAAATAACGGACGTAACGAATCTTTAGTTTTAAGAGTGCATTTATTGTTCAAGTTTCAGATCACGTTTTTTTTGTTAAAAGATTTTTGGATTCTATAACTAAAGCGAGAAAAAGCAATTACGTAAATCATAATTGCGATAAAAAGTGTTCATGACTACAATTTGGCAACTTACCGACTTCTAATACCTAAATCAAATTAACAACAAAAACAGAGTATAATATGTAGATGATTATATCTTTTTATAATCTACTAGCTGACCCGACAGACGTTGTCCCGTCTTAACTATGAATTTGCGGCGCGCATTCTGTCAATCGCTGACAGTTATTTCAAACAATTGACAGTTATATAAAATTAATATTTTCGTTAAGTTTTCTTAAATTTTCCAATTTTCCGCGCAATTTTTTGATTTTTTTCATTAGAACCTTCTCCTGACAATAACAAACACAAAAAAAAATAATAGTGAAATCGGTCCAGCCGTTCACGCGTGATGGCCTGACCAAGGGAAATAGGGGTTCATTTTTATATATATAGATATAAGTACCTACTGACAAGGAAATAATCCACAAAATAAATTCATTTCAAATTTAAATTACGAACGCTTCTGTCTACCAACAAATAAAACCAGCAACCCGTAAATATCAACGAACAAAGGTAAATACTATTTCAAAATCCAGTTGCAATATCCATTACGTAATGCATACACGATTATAAAAACATTTGCATAAGTCCCCAACGTGCATTACTCCAATTGGAGACGTGATGCCAACCGAAGAGAAAATATGCGCGCTCTCAAACTTAATTTAATTAAAAATATTCCGCCGCGAGGTTTCTTCGCAAACATTTTATTTTTGCGTTGAGTGATATGCACGTGGGATTGTTGAGTGAGATTCAGTGTTGCAATGCTGTATAATATTTTTTTATTGCCTTGGTGGCGTAGTTGTAATTGTTCACGGTATGTGTGACCACCGCGCTTAGGTCCTGGATTCGAATCCCGGGTCAGGCCAAAATAACAGTGACTGGGTTTTTCCATCTTAAAAATTACTCAGTTCCAGCTCGATGTCAGTAAATTGGCGGTGTGATACCCCCGTGCCTCGGAAAGTATATAAAGCCGTTGGTCCTGCGCCTGATCTCTCTCCGTTCATGTCAGATTGCCGTCTCACCGGACTATGAAAAGGCAGGAACAAAGAGTGCACCTGGGTTTTGCACACATACTTATCCGTTAAGTGTAATATTTCCTGCATACTTAGCTGATCTCCGTTGAAATTTGCCGCCGCGGCCGAAATCTCTCTCTCTCTCTCTCTCTCTCTTTCTGTAGTCGGTCCCTCATGACTGAATTTCGTGGCTGAAATTCGGCTAGAAAGAAATCATCAATCAATAAATTATTTTTTTTTAAAATTACCAGGCAGACTTTCCAGCGGTTTGTTAGACGGGAGGTCGATTCGGGAAACTGAAATCTGAACTAAATCCTTTTGAAATGTGCGTAAGTAATGCATTTTGCATGCACGAGTAGAATAAAACAGGTGGAAGAAAAAGAAATAAGCAAATGACTGAACGCAAATAAATTGTGTTAAGGCCATCTACAAAAAGGGACTCAGGAACCTAATTCTGAATCTTTTATTAAACAAAAGAAAATTGAGTGTTTCAGTTTGTTTTTTCTTTAAATCGATATTTTTTTAGTTATATTGTTAAGGTTTATGTGAGGCAGTGGAATTAAATTATGCGAATAATTTATGAATCAATATAATATATTAACAGTTTTTGGAAATTATAACAAAAACACATCCGCCAGAAAAACATTTCAAGAAGAGAGAGAACAGACAACAGGAAGTGTTAAAAACTAGTTAAAGTTAGGGTTGCCAGTAATTAGTTTTATTTCTTTCTTCAACATATATGAATAGATTTTTAGAAGTCAACAAACTCATTCACAAACACGAAATTACTATAGATCTAACTAGTGTCAAGTACTTTAATAAGCTTCTGACCCAGATTCTTATAGAGCCGTTATACATAGACTGAAACAAGAATCGAATCCAATATTAATCGCGTTGGAGTACTGTTACGTCCTTTATTATCACCACTGAGACTGAGAGCCTCATGTAATATTTAGAAGAGCTAGTTACTGCCTGTTGCAGAAATAGTAAGATAATGTAGCATAATGTCGACAAGGTAAAGAATTTCATTTATCTGGAATGCGAAAACTATAGTTCGTACTAGGTTAAAAAATACGTTATTTATCACGTAGGCGAGCATATTTGCACTTATGATACGTCAATATTATTTCTAAATAACAATTAAAATCACTTATATAACTATGTACTTTTTAAATTAGGGACAAAATTTATAAGGAATACCAGGCAAATCAAAGGAGTAAGCTCGGGCTGGCAGATAGGGGGAAAGGATAACACGTCGCGATCCTCACGGGCGAGGACATGAGCCTAAGCCTAGCTAACCTACCAGCCTTTTACTAGCTACCTAAGTGATGACTACCCGAAGAGAAAGGCAGAAAGAATCACTAGGTTTACTTTTCTATCATCCATTGTTCATTACATCTTTTGTATATTTTTTTTCAAGCCTTTCTTGTACATAGTTATTCGAGGCTTCACCTGTGTGAGAAGTCTTTCGCGCTACAAGACCCTAAATATCTGTTAATAATCCCTAATTCATAAAGCTATCTGTATGACCCGAGCACTATTAAAAAATTCTAATTATATCTACAGGAGCAAATTATAAATTTTCTGGAAGGATACATTTTATATCCGTCCGGATACTGACCACCGTACACAAGGTGTTAAAACCCGCCATAGTGACCTGAGTATGTCGCGTTCCAGGATCAGCCTATTTTATCGTTTTTCTGCCCACATACAACTATTTTACAAGTAATATTTTAAATCCAGGTTTTAAATCTGGTATACGATGGTCGCTATCGGGCGGATAAAAACATCCTACCACCACCCAAATGAGGTATTTGTAGCGTTACCTACCTAAAACATGACACCTATAGAAATCCTACAGAACAAAATATTGACCGTAAAATCACGAAGCAAACATATTTCCTAGTTACAAAAACTATTTATAAATAAGCGAAGCGTAACTGGCACTAGCTAACAGGTTGCGGTAACCTCTCAAGTTAACTAATTACGAGAGAAATGTTAGCGAAAGTTTATAGAATCCTCGCAGTTTGCGGTCAGACCTTTCGTGTTGGAACATCCTCTGTAAACTGTATGGAGACCTTACTTATTGTTGAAATAAATATTCTATGATGCCATTTGTTCAAGTTATGGTAATCAAAGATTCGCGAATCGATGGGGATTGCAAGCGCTGTAGAAATATTTCGCCTTGCAAACAACAAAAAATGTGCTGAGCTGACTGCCAATCTTGACTAGTTGGAGATGCACTACAAAAAGATCATTGGTGGACTTCATCATCGTACTCAGCTGTGAGATATGGGAGTTGTTAATAATGTTAACGTTTAGCCAGTATATCAACAAGTTAGTTGTGTCGCAAACTTGTTATTTTCGTGCATGATATCACTTAAATCCTACTTTAGACACATGAAATACACTAAACACAGCCCTCTCCTAAAAAATTCCAGAAGGATCTGTCAAAAGGGAGCCTTAGTCGGAGCTTTTTATGGAGGATTAAGAACTAAGCTAAGTTAATTAAACACAGTTTATATAGCTGAAAAAATTACATATAGATCAAAGTTTCCTTACATAGCTTCGACGACGCACTAGAATTAAAAATAGCTTAGCCATGCGAAGTAACCCAAACCATTATGAAGGCTGCAAAGTCTTCAAAACGTTGTCACGATAAAATCCTAAAATAGTTTTATTTCAATAACCTAAACAAATTAAGCTTAATTTTCGGAAACCAACTACTAAAAATAGCCGCCTCTACGACTATATCTTTCTAATGTTGCGTAAAAAGACAAAATATTGTAGTAATTTTTTGTAGGCACTAATTTATAGTTTAGATACAATAGGATTAATTTGTGAAGATATTTGTGCAAACTTAATGCAGACACACTAAATAAATTATGATAAAATTTGCACAAAAATCAACCATATTGTAAATTATCAAAGGGCTTTGATTTGTACGAAGCCGCCAGCAAAGACGGTTTTTTTGTGTATACGGTATTTAGGTCACCTACATTATGTCAAAATAGCTATTAAAAATTATACTTTATAAGTAACAAGTTACCGACCTCCTTGACGATAAAGATGTCTAATTAATATAAAACTTAGTTCAGTAACATCCTTTATTGCAAGTGATAAAAGTTTTCAATCTTGATGGAAATAGTTTCTACGGAACTTCGTGTTTCAGTGTTTTAATCCAATAAATCGTAGGTATAGATAACAGAAGCAAGCTACTCTGAGCTTTGTTAGCAAATAAAAATGTATAACTTAGTGGGTAAAATTTGGTTATTATGAAACTAAATTTATAACCGAAAACAAGATTCAGAATAGGATGTAGTGTACCATCTAGTGTTTAAAATACGAACTACTTTATTTTGTAGAGATGGCGGTACTAACTGTACATAATTTCTTTAAACTCTGAAGCATTGATCAATAGATGGCGTTATTTAAAAAAATTACCCTTTTTATCATCCAAATTTTCCATACGACCGTTGCCATCTATATCTCGATCAAAATGAAAGCATTTAGTTGCTCTAAGTACATTTTTAAGATTGTAAGCGTTAACATGTGTCCAAAAGAAACATTTCTCATAAAAAAAAATCGTTGAAATGTATCAAATGTATATAATATTCTTATAAACTCTGTTTATAATTAAAAGTATTTCTCAAGCGGCTCGCCGAGTATTTGCTCTAGTTTCCGGATGGCATCCTTGGTGGCCGTTTCTATCTTCTGATCACCATCCTCGAGGAGTTCTGCGAGGAACGGCACACTCTCCGCCAGGAGTGGCAACCAACTGCTACCGAGGTGCGTTGCCATAGCAACCAGGCAGTCTAGGGCTGTCAACCTGTAGACAAACAATGGCATTCTAGACGATTCTTTCACACTGTCATTATCTTTTATATACTGAAAAAAGAATTTTGATAAAGTTTTTGAGATTGCCCATTGAGAAAATTAAATTTCAATCATACTATTGCTTACGGAAAAATAAAACAGAATATCTCTCAAAATAGTTCCTTCTATTGATCTGGGAATCAAACCTTCAACTTACAGCGAATAATATTACATATAAAAAATACCTCCAATGTATCACTACAAAACAAAATTTAGAAACACATGCAAAAATTTACTACAAATCCGTTTTTTACTTACCTAATCTCCGCATCATTATGCCTGGTCTTCAACAGTATCTGGTAATTCAACAGCTTCCACAGAGAGTCGTCGGCCGTTGCAACAGCAAATTGAGACACACAGGGTATCAAGTACTCTGCAGCCCTGCCTTTTAACTCACCAACACCGCCCAATGTATTCTCCAGTTGATCTACAACTGGTTGCATCAGTGTTTCAAATCTACTCTTGTTTAGGAAACTCTGACTGTCATACAAAAATACTATATGCAAAGTCTTTATGATATATTTCACGAGGTTTATGCATTTCTCTTCGTTGTCGAAGTAAAGGTCCTCGGTTTTACTGTTGTTGCATGCGTCTAACAATTCCGCTGCGTTCTTCACGAAATGTCCAGCGAAAAGGACGAACAATCCCTTAAGTCTGTCCGCGATGGCACTGCTCAATCTGAAATTAACGGTTTAGATTAATGTTTGGTGTGTATTCGGGTATTTTACCAAAAGTCCTGGTTGATTTGTAGTAGGATGGATCAACATACAATGTAAAAAAGGGGCCAAATGCAAATTCTAAGATAAAATAATAAAAAGAGAAACAATATTTATGTAGGAATATCAATGTAATTTTCGAATCTATAACTTAATTGTGGTCAAAATTAATTTAAGCAGAAAATCAGAACAGTATTAAAATAAACTAAACATACCTATAGAAAGTAATTGCTCTGTCTTTATATCCTTCAACATTTGTCCTTATCGCCCAGTCGTATATTTTGAAGTACAACGGCCTGAAGCTAGTCTCAGACAGTTTCAGCACGAGACATACAAGCGCGTTGACCACTTCGTCTTCCGCTTTATCTATGACTAAATTATCTATGTTTTTCTCTGCCGCATCGCTGCGCAACTGCAGGGCTGTCAAGAAGAACGCTGTCAAATCGTGCTGCAACGCTGTAAAGTCTGCAGTTGTGACATTAGCAAAACTATCTGCTAGTACAGACATCACTGGTCCGATTGCGTCGAAGTTTTCTTTCTCGAGCAGTAACTGATGAGTTTCATTTGCTACAGGTATCAAAACTCTTGGAGGTATCGATTCTGCAATCTTTTTCCTAATGTTGGCTAGTTTAGCAACAATTGCGGTAACTTTACTACATTTCTGATCGCATTGTTGCCACTTGGCAAACAGAATAGAATATTCGTACAGTATTTTCTGCAAATATGGACTTAGAAACAGCGGTAGACTTTCCACAATCTTCGCTATAGCGGTCACTGTACTTAGTAGTACTAATTCTGGAGTCTCTGCTTTTCTCTGTTTCTTTAGCACTTTTATTAAAGCTGGCATGAATCTTCTCAGACTAGCCAATGCATGTGCTTTGAGATTGCTACAAAGTTCTGCCAAACAAAGGACAATAGACGCCATGACGTTTCCAGATATATTCAGATTGCAAGTGTAATTTGTAATGGTACCTAGAACATCTTTGAATGGTTCAGGATTCTCTGCTGCAAGCATACGAGTCAACAGTTTCAGAGATAAAAGTGCTGTTTGCTGGTTAAGTTCCAGTTCCTGGGCAGCAATTTCTGTCCATGTTTCATCTTTGTTTTCTATTGTTTTAATAATGTCTAACAATGCTGGTAGTAATGAGTAAAGCAGTTCTCTATCAACATCTTCGAATGTCTCTGGCGTAGTTTGGATCTTTGAGTTCAACAACTCCATTGCCTTTCTTCTTACTGTCTGCAATGTGTGTTTCAATAAACCTTTTACAACGCTCAAGAACATAGTAGGGGATAGCAGATTGTTCGCGTTATCCAATAGATCGTAACTGTGATGTAGCATAACTCGCCAATATTTTGCTGTTTTTTCGTCAGTCACCTTCGAAATAACCTGAATAAATGACAGTACATTTACAATCAAGGTTTTGAAATGCGATTCCATAGTTTTCGTGTCAGTAGCCAAGCTGCAGAGATGAATAAACCTTGAAGATGCCAGACATGTGTTCATAAAAGTAATTATCACATATTTATAGTGACGCAACTGCACCGGTGTATGACCATTTACGCTGAAAATGTCACTAGGATTTACATCTGTTTCCATAGAATTCTCATCCTTTTGCAGTGGCAAAGATTTAATATACATAATTAGTTTGACGAAATTTTCCATTCCAACTTCAGGTGGGAACTCCAGAAGAATGCTTTGTCCAAAATCAAGTCTGTCTACGGGTGATTCTTGACCAGCCAATGTTCTGGTACGGGTACTATCGTTTTTCTTAGTCTCATTGAAATGAGCAATATGTGTTTCTAAAAGTAACGCCAGGAACACCCAAAGGAATTGAGATGGCCCTAACGTTTCAATGAGCTTTTTGAAAAGCGGCAATCTTCTGTGCTCTGGAACGTGAAGTACCACATCGGCAAATATGCGTAAAACTGGAACAACACGAGTCTGCAACTGTTTCAATTCCTTCTCAGTGTGATCTTCAATACTTTTGTCCATTTTAACCAAAATGGGAATCAAATTCTCTATAATCTTAGTTATTATCTGGAAACTGTATGCGTCATCGTGTCTGAGAACGGAAGAGCCCATGAAAGTGAAGATTTCCATAGTGTGGTGTAACACTTGATCGGGTAGCATGTATGCAGCGTGGGACAAAAGTATCAAAGCGTGATGGTGTGTTTGAGGGTTTTGAGTGCCTCTGATACATTGGACGATTAACTCCACATCGAAAACGGATCTCAAGGACTTCAGCTGCTCGTTGTCCTTATCATCGACGTATTTCTTACAATAATACCACAATGAAGATAAAATTAGTTGTTTCGTATACTCCACGTAAGATTGTTCTTCGAATCTCAAGCATTTGTTTAACAGTTGGAAAAGAATCGATACGAATGAGTTGTCTATTTTCATTTTTTTCTTGCTTTGGACATGCTCGAGTAAGGCTACACCCAGCCTCCATTCATCCGTCTCCATTAGTTGGTATGACAGCATAGATACAGTCGTCTTCTTCTTTTTAGGCACATTAGCAGCAGGATCTTCGGCATTCAACATTCCTTCTAGAATAGGCTTGAAGTCTGCAAAACTTAATTGTATATTCTTCATCACTTTCGATGCAACGAGCGATATAGTTGGATTATTGCTAACAGCACCAGCAGATGCGATTAGATAAACTAAATCTTTGCGGTTCTCTTCTGGGATTTTCATGAACACATTCTCATTTATTTGTCTCATGATAAGGATTGAAGGACTAGTGTATGATTGATCCTCTTCTGAAATACACAATCTATATTCTTTCAAACCGACTTCAATAGATTTCCAGACCTGTTCTTTATTAAATGTAGTGATTGTTGATTCGTTTATAAGACTGTAAATGCTTCTAAACATGTTGGATTCGTAAACATCAAATGTGAATTTTGCATTAAGTATATTGCCACTAAGAATTTTTTCCAATGGATTCAAGCAGGAAATAACATTAGGAAAGGTGTTAGCATTATCTAATTTGTAAAGCAGTTTTAAAAACCCAGCTTTTATGTGTGACGGAATGTTTTCGTTCAAGATACCAGTAAATTTAAGAAGGCAATTGCGCCTAAATAATTTATTTTGGATATCTTTCGCCGTCAGAATTGTATGCAAAACTTGCGAAATTTGATCATGGTCTAAAATTAGCTCTTTTCTATGTGCATTCAATTCATTTATCAACTGTATATAAACCAACTTTTTATCAGGTTCTTCCCTCAATATCTTATTCATAATATCGATCGCGCTCTCTCTAATAACTATAAGAGGGTTGTTCAAATTGAACAATATTACCAACATCACAACATCAGAGTCGAAAATCCAATTTGCATTTTCTTGCACAGCAAGAAAGTTGGTCAGCAGTTTAAGACTCCTCAATTGCAATTCAGGCGCAATGACGTCTTTAGGGTCTGTAGCATACAAAATATGACCACAAGCGAAATTTGCTATGAACTCAAACTTTTCTTTAGGATTACTGCAAAACTTATTCAAAAGTTTTTGAAGCAATTTTACGTAATTTTCTCCATAACTGGGTATAGCGCATCCGGTAATGCAAATTTCATACAGCCTTCTGATTAAGACCGTCTCTGGTGTCTCTAGGACATTACACCAAGGCTTAGCTATGTCTTTTACATTCATGTCTTCAATCACCCTACAGAAAATGTATTCTATAACTTCAAATAACATCTTATTTTCTGCAGCCAGTTTGATGAATTTTGGCATTATTGCTTCAGAGAAAGTGCCATCTTCGGAATGTTGTACGATTAATCTGTTCTCAACTGATTCTAGAAGTAAATTAAGTACCGAAGAGATTCCTTCAACTGTCGCTTTGTTGAAAGAACAAGATTTAAGCAGAATGTAAAAAGAAATATCAAGAGTGTTACTCTTATCCAATAGATTTTCATCAAGCAAATCATCAAAGTTTACGGACTTAGCGATAAATAATTCTTTGAATAAGTTAGATCGCAATTCGTCTGAATTTTGTGATTTACCGAGTTTCTTGGATAGTCTTTTGGTCAGATTAAATTTCTGTCCCCATTTCGATTTAATTATATGATTTGCCACTTCTACAGTTTTCTCATCTTCAGGGAAAAGCAGTGGCATTATTACTAGGATTGTATCTTGATTAACTGACAAGATATCTAAAGAACAAAATTTAATAATAGCCCTTTTTATAGTTGACCGCCACTTCTTGGTCCTTTTTGATACAATATTAACAAATGCGTTTGTCAAATCTATTTCATTAAGAACTTCTTCAAGACATTCATCTTCAATATCCAAAGCAGCATTAACAACTTTTGGGTCATCATCTCTTAATCTATCAAGAATTGATTCTTTAACAAAATCTGCATTTTGTATTTTTAATGCTTCAAACTCTTTACCTATATATTTTACAGCTTCAATACGTAAATCAGGATTGACATGATTAAGATTTTCAAAAAGGTAAGTTCCTCCTACTTTGTGTGCAATAGCAGGTTTGAATCCTAGCAATTTTGACAATTGACCTTTTCTCTTTGGTGATATCTCATTAGCAGAACTCATTTCTGCTGTTATCACCTTATCAAATGCATCAGGGTATTGGCGTTCAAAGTTTTTCAATAGAATTGCATACCAATTAAGGATTTTGGATGAGAAACCATCCTCATCAATTATTTCTATGTCACTTTCAGAATCATTAGCACTGTTATCTTCTTTATTGGGACAGTAGGCATCAAGGATGCACCTGTAATGTGAGAAAGAATATTGAAATATATCTCTTTATAGCTGGCACTTCAAACAACTATCAGTTTGCGTGATGGTAAGTGATCATTATCATATGTAAAGAAAGTTGCAAAATAATGCATGGGAAATATTTTATATACAATTTCATTAAATTCCATTCAATTTTTATGATGTATATATAGCTCACAGTTTATCAAACATCTTGCTACAATTTATAAGGAAAGATACTAATATAATAGGAGAAATCTAAGTGTGACATATTTTAAAAGGTTAATCAATAAAAAATACACATACTTGATGATTTTCTCTGGACCTTGATTCTTCAAATCCACCTCATTAATCAGTATTTCAGGCAATGGACTGAATGCTTTAAATTCTCCAATATTACTTTGTATATGAGGTAGGATCTCCCGTAAAAACGCCAACACAAATGGCTGTATATTAATCCTCACTTCAACAAACTTCTTCAGATATTTACATATTGTATTCATCATATCGACTGATATATTGAATATTGGATCTGACATCCTATTCAAATGTGCTTGATGCTCATACATCATTGTAATTAATAGCACAACATCATACGATAAATCAAATTCAGTTGTTAGCAGTTTATCAAGTATTTGATTTAGCGTGTCTCTCTTAATATTGGTTTTTGTAAATAAGTACCCCAATACAATGTAGCATGAAGACCGGAAATCTACAATTGTTGATTCTATGCCTTTCATTAGAGTTGGTAACAAAGCTGTGATTGAAGCCTCAGCAAATTTTTTACTTGTGTCAATAACACCAATGGCCACTTGGCAGAAGAAAGCAAAAACTGTATTCAACTGTGTCGCCTTCTCTTTATACTCTTTCACATATTTTACAACCATTTTGGCTATAAATGACAATGTAGATGCATTAGAGACGCATTGATTGTGCAAAACTTGACTCGCTAATGGAATACCATTCTTTTGTATAGGAGCAAGCCAGTTCCATCTATTATGTTTTATTTCCAATAATTGGATAAATCTTACAAATATTAATGTACCATGATATGGAAGTATTAATGCCATGATGGCATCCTGATTGTACTGCTGTATGTGGTACCGGTTTATAAGCCATTCAATAGCCTTGTGCGACGATTGGAGAAGAAAATACGGTGATATTTGGAGAAGAAACTTCTCTATAGTTTGATCGAGGTTTTGATTAACCTCTTTGGATTGCACGGCCCTCTCAAAATCCTTTGATGAGAGACTGAATAACGTGTCCTGGTACACGGCGAAGTCCGGGTTTAGAGCTATAAGCTCGTTCAGACCGCTCACACCGATTTCATAGAAAGTATCGCGATCTTTTAAAGCCGCTTCAGAAGGATCAAAAAGTAATGAAATCTGCTTCTTGGTATCTTTGTAAACTTTTGTCTGCGGCGCTGATAGCTTTTGTAGCTGCTGGGCAAGCGATGTGGATGCCATGGTTTGCGTATTTGTTCTGAAACAACGTGCCGAAAATGAATATGTGATAGTTACAAAAGTTGATTAGTAACAAATATTTAGAATGATGTAACACTAACTAGACCATGAGAGTTATAAAATATAGGTATTTTTCTTGCCAATAAGTCCCAAAAAACTGCTCACTTAGCACTTTATTAGGGATTATTTTACTGTCGAAAGATTGAAATCAACACACGTGCTTCTTGTTTTGACTTATTTTTGACAAGCGCCTGGCGCTGCGCTCACCACAGAATATCAAAGAAACTTTATCCTTGCTACATACTTGATTCTTGATTTAAACTCAGATTTATATATTACTTAATAAATTAAAATAATATTTATTGAATGATGAATATTATATTATAGAATCTCATGTAGACTATTTGTTAGAAAACTTCTCTGAAATTCATTATTTTTATGATATCGCGGCAATTATATCTATTTTATATTTCTGGACGTGGTAGTGGTATACCTAGTACAATATAATCTGCAAATTATATGACAATTTTTATGTAACAAAATTTCCGAAAATCACATTCAACTAGCATTTGAGCCAGCATTCAACATTCCTTGGTGCGAAGATTGACATTGACATAATATATCATTTGACTTTGACGTTTTACGTTTGTCATTGTCAAATAATGATTGAGCATTGTTGTGAAAACTCTTTGTTCAATGTTCAGTTTTTGACGCACTTCGCTAGTATTTTGGTGTATCTGGAGTTTATCGCGTTATACTTTGTTTACAATTTGTAAAATTTATCGCAAATGACGCCAAAGATGTCATTGGGCAGAATCAGCATTTTGTAGATATTCGTATGACGTTATAAATATTATTTTATGCGTATTTCTTAATACAGTGTCGCATAATCGTCCGAGTCGAACTGAAAACAAGTCCTTTGTTCGTTCAAAATGGATTTCAAAATTGTTTTATTTTCTGTATTTTTATTTGTATGTCCAATTTTAAGTTACAAGCCTTTAGTGATGATTCATGGAGTAATGACCGGCAGTGGCAGCATGGAATTGATAAAAAGTAGAATTGAAGAGGTAAGCATATTTTTTTATACGTTTATAATAATTGGCAAAATAAAAGTGGACTGCTAAAGTGGCTTATTGCATAGGTAATTAAAATTAATTATACATGATTCTATATAAAGTGCTTTACTTATGCAAAAATGTAAATTGTGTGTAAAGTCATGTTTGAAGAGGGTAAATGCTGAAACAGCTGAATAGATTTTAAAAAATTGCACACATGAATATACCATGTGCAGAGTTTATTGGCTACTTTTGTATCAGAGAAATAGTGGGGACTTACAACAAAAATATAATACTTCAATATATTATATTTATGTATTATATTCTTGACCATAATTGCTGCAATGTCTTTGAATGGTTGAGAGAAAATTAGAATTTAATAAATTGCTATTAAATCTGTAAAAAAGTTTTATTTCAATGTCTAACATTCATGTAAACATAAAAATCGTTATGCATATTATAAGGATTTGTTCACCTTGTAACATTAATAAATCTTTATAATCTTCATTTTCAATATTTAGTCAATCTTATCAAACTATAAGCTATGAGCCAAAAATCTGTTTTACATAATCATATAAAAACAGCTTAATGTAAATTACACTATTAAATAAAGTGAAATTCAAATACTTGGATATAAAAAAATAAACAAACAGCCAGCGTTCAATAAACTACCACTAATACAAAGATCTTAATCCAATAAAAATTAAATCCTTCAAGACAATTTTTTTCTATTAATATATTTATTAAATATATCTTTACATTTTCAGAAACATCCAGGCACCAAGATATACAATGTGAACAGGTTTGAAAGTTGGTCAAGTTTGGAAACTATGTGGCACCAAGTTCTGGAGATTGGGAATGATATTGCGAACATATCTGCAGCACACCCTGAAGGAATTAATTTATTAGGTAATATAATGTTTTATTAACTTTATGCAAGTGTAAAATAATAAAACAAAATTGTTGGGGTATTAAAAATATTGTCCTAAATATTCTTTATTGTATTACGGTCTGTAAAGCCAGTGAGTTACTGACTGTATGTGTAAGTGATAACTGCTGGTAGATATAGAGGTGTCTTCTCTTAAAATTCAATTTGAGATTTTTTAATGAAGAAATATTAATTAAAAAACTGGCACTTTATTACACTCATCAGTCTGACACATAAGAAGCTAAGTCCAGTAATGATGCTGTTTAAGATGTCCTTTAAACCAGATCATAACATTGCATCCATACTTCTAGTGATGCCTACCCAGTTTGCGGTTCATATATGAGAGAGCTATCACATTCATGGTCATTTGTTAATTTTGTATTGAATTACTCTCACATCATCTGTATTCTTAGCAATTTTTCAAAATGGACAAAATATCTTTGCCATATCATCATCATCATGAAATTATTTTTGTATATGGAATTCCTATGCTACATCTGTTTTTTTAATTCATATTTTAAATAAGTCTGCCTATTTTAAAGGCACGTTTTAACATGGCGTGGCAATCACGTGAGGCACATGCTCTGCCACATGTCAGTATCATGTTGCCTCGTCCGAGCACGGGCATCGAAGCAACGTGCGCCAATCCGGGCTTTTGTATCATAGGCGTATGCGATCTTAATTAACCTTTATTCGGTATTAATAAAGCTTAAGTCCCTTTGTGACTTCATGATATTCTACATGACCTATGAACCTACCCTGATATTGTATGTTTATGAGACTTGAAAATTCCAAGTCACTCAACCATGAAACAACTTGTTTACAATAAATATAATTATCTGGTCTGTCCTTCAAAAGTACATAATTCATTTACTAAGATAACCTATTGTTGCTAACCGTTGTACATGATATAATAAAATGTATGATTAAATTGCAGGATATTCTCAAGGCGGTTTAATAGCGCGAGGAATAGTGCAGACCTTCTCAAATGTCTCTGTTAGCACGTTTATATCACTGAGCTCGCCACAAGCCGGACAATACGGAGGTAATTTAATTGAATATAGATTTCTAAGGCTCCACTTGATTAGATAAACAGTTAGCGATTAATGTCAAAACCCAAAAGAAATTGTTTTCAAACTATATTCGCGCGTTATTTGGTGTTTACCCAGTAAACCAAGATTATATAATATCAGCCCTGTATTATATACTGTCCCACTGTTGGGCACGGAGCTCGTCTACTACTGAGAGGTATTAGACCTTAGTCCACCACGCTGGCCTAGTGCGGATTGGTAGACTGTACACACTCGATGCCTATAGAGAATTACGCAGGTATGCAAGTTTCCTCACGATCTTTTCCTTCACCGTTTAAACAAACGGTAATTCGCAATGAATACACACATCATCAAGTCAGAGATGTGTGCCCTTGGGTTTTGAACCTGCGGACATTCGTCTCGGCAGTCCGTTCCACACCCAACTAGGCTATCGCCGCTTAAACCAAGTCTATCTGTAATTTTTTTTAATAGATCTTAATCGCTATCCTCAGATCGATGCTTAAAATAAATCAGTCAAAAGGAATAATATTGGAAATGTTCGCAATTTATTTAAGCTAGTATGGCCGAGACCTTGTATTACCCTTATAGACTACAATAATGGCTTATTATATGTTAATTAAGCTATTGTGCGCAATGCAAAATAATACTGAGTCATATTTGTTTACTTATACAAAATGTAGAACAATATGTGGTTTTCACAAAATTAATTTTGCAATTTTGAAGTAACGATTATTCATAACTGATGTTATAATAAAAGCAAAGTTTTTGGGTTTCTTTGTTTGTAGGTTTGTAAGGGCTAATATCTGGAACTTCTGAATCGATTTTGAAATTTATTTCACTAATAAAAAGCTACATTACTCCTTAGGTCGACTTTTTAACCCGAGGAAATATTTATTAGGATAGGAACTTTTATAAAGTTTATCAAGCGGGCGGAACCGCGAGCAAAAGCTAGTAATATAGACCGATCATACGACCGCGTTGTTTATAACGACAATATTTATTTTATCTTAAACTAAATAAAGTGAAATGACGCAATTTGTTCTCATTTCGTTCGAAGAGTACTGACTGATATTATTTCTTTGTATTACATATTATATGGATCGAAATTCAAATACTTATTTGCTCCTTTTTTCCCGCTGTGGCAATGTGATCGCAATTGATTTGATGGCAAGTGCAGTCAGCCTAGTACAAATATTATATTGTCAACGAGAACCACATCTTTTAGCCTGTATTATGCCGGCTTCAGACTTCAGAACTGTTTTCTGTATGTCAAAGGCGACCAAGGTTTAAATTACTAATTTGGAAAGCACGTTAAACGAACTTTCTTCCTATCTAGGTTTCATACATCTACGTAAATTAGAAATGCATTTTTTGTTTGATAAACAGTAGTAAGAACCACAAGATAATCTAGTTAACATAGAATAAAGCGGAACTGCTATCTATGACTTACTGCTCTATTACCAAGGCAATATTGATGCTACATTGACTATTCCCGAAATACGACTTCTTGTCCAAACGAACAACCATCCACCATAGAGATTTTCATAACTAACGAACCATGAATTTTAAGTTTCCAATTTAAAAAATGACAAACAACTATTTAGCCCTCTTACGGCGGTATCCAATAACCAATCGAAATTGCCTTTTATGATTCATCGCGAAAATTGACCAATCAGAACAAAGTATTTTTTGACACAATGATTTATTTTGATTAGTTTATTATGGGTATTGGATTGAATTAGGATTGGGGTCGTTTATTGAAAACGGCGGTTTTTTTTTGTGAGTTACCATGGTTATCATCGGGAGAACCCTGCTAATGGTGTACAAGCGAGCCTCTGGCTTAGCAACCATGGTGCCCCTTGGAGGATGCGGATAGGCAATGAAGGGATGTGGGAGGAAGAAAGAATTTTACACCATCAATTCGATAAAATTATAATAATAATAGCCTTTTATTCCTTAACATAGGGTCAGTTTGATATACTAGATATTATAGTCTGATCAGAAAGTGAACCGTCGTGGCGGAAAAGCGAATTAACTTCACAATTACATGGCAACCCTTCCCCGTCATCTGGTAAATGTTAAACCCATATCATGTGATATTGCTTTGTTATTCAATGATCATACGTGATATTTTGAGTGCTTTTGTCTAGAAAATCCCGAAACTCAACAAAGAAGGCAATTAAGCACAGTAGCGACTTCAAATCCTACGACGGTTCTCTTTCTTTACAGACTATATTCTAGTTTTATTTTTTATTTCCAGCCGGCTTCCTTCACCTAGTGTTTCCTGGGCTGGTTAAGGACACGGTGTACGAGCTGTTTTATTCCCGGGTGGGGCAACACACGTCAGTCGGCAACTACTGGAACGACCCCTACCATCAAGCTCTGTATGAACAGTACAGCGTTTTCCTGCCGTACCTTAACAATCATATCAAGTGAGTGTTGTTATGTATGTAGTTATAAGTATAGCGTGCTGCGTACACGCCCTTGTCGATGGGCTAATAAATTAGTGCGTACGAGCCAGCGTTTGTTACACTCGTGTCCCGTATTGCATACTTAACAAGTGTCTAAACTATTATATAAAGCTGAAGAATTTGTTTGAACACGCTAATCTCAGGAACTACTGGTTTGAATTTAAAAATTCTTTTAGGGTTGGATAGGCCATTTTACGGGGAAGGCTATTGGCGATATAACATCAAGGTATGACCAATAGGAGCAGAGCATAAATGATAAATGTTTCAAAAACGGGGAAAACTTATTAATTATAAAAATCGTGTATATCTTGGAATTGTTCTCATTCCTTGTATTTTTATATATCACAATGAATAGTCATTCAGTACAGACCAGGATTGGCAAACATTTGATGGTTAATCTGCCATTAGACCCAATCTAAGTTATTCAGGAGCGCTTTTCTGGGGCCTTATTCTCTATCTCGCACGTTATTTAAACAGCGTGTAACAAGCACGTAACACAACGCATCATGTTTAGGACTATAGAAATTTGGCTTACAGAATACCATTCCACGCACATTTCTTGAAGATAACATGACACGGCCGCGTTACGCGTTTACACTATCGTACAGAATAAGGGCCCTGGCGACCTTTTTTAACTTCCAACTAACTTTTTGGCACACATTAACTATTATTATTGTGTCCAAATTATTTGGGCGCGTGTCGCTGCTGGGGTCTTGTGTCATTGGTTTGCCATCCCTGGCTAGGCAATGTGGCCAATCGCTTTATTATATTTAGGAGAGTCGACCGCCCATAAACTATACATTTTTTTTTTCTGATTTTATGTCAAATAACATTAGCAATTTTTGGTAATAAATGTGATACAAATAGAAAAAAAAATGCATATTTTTTCTAATATTGATTTGAATAAATATTTTTTTAGGTACATTTATAGTTTTTAAATATTTTTGATGGTAATAGTTTTATTTCCATGAAATTATAAAGAAAATATATTTTTATGCTTTAAATGAACGAATTTATAAATTATGAACGTATTAATATAGCACTTATTTATGTTAATGTGTTCATAGACATCGATTTATTTGATTTTACATGTTAATAAATTTGATTCAGCATTAAAATTTATTTATGCATGAATATAAAGATACAGATTTATAATTTCGACAGACTATTCATCGGTTCCATGGTGTAATGGTTAGCACTCTGGACTCTGAATCCAGCGATCCGAGTTCAAATCTCGGTGGAACCTGACATTTTGCTTTCACTGTTTTTAATTTTATTTTTAAATATTTTGTTAACAAATAACTTTTCCCTTCATATTATTATTTAAAATAATAAAAAAAAATATTTACTAATTGATTTTCTATGGTACTAAACCGAGATAATTTATATGATCTTTATTAAGCTGATATAGCGATGTTAATGACATCGCCTTGTTAACAACCTTGTTTATTCACCGTTTTTTGTAAACAGGAAAAGATTTCGTGTCAAGGTCTTATTGTACATTAGCGCTATAACATCATACGCGGCTTCCTTTACAGTTTATTTCTTTAGAATATAAGAACATCGCCGAAAATCAAACTTTCTTTAGTTATTATTAAGTAAATATAATTTTTGTAAATTTAATTTTTTGTAAAATAATATTAGATAAATAATATATAAATAAAAATAATATTGGGTAAGGTTATTTTTATTTGTAACTAATGATAATTATAAATCAAGTACAAATAGGGAGGTGAGGCTTATTTAAAAAAAAAAAATACAATGATGACGTCTTATTACGTCCATATTAAATTGGGGTTATTTTTGCTTACAGTTCGTCGAAATCGGAGGAGTTTAAAGCGAACATGCTGCGATTGAAAAGGCTCGTTTTGATCGGTGGCCCTGATGATGATGTTATAACGCCCTGGCAGAGCAGGTACTTTTTGACTTCATAATATTTTTTTATCGACTCATAAACACAGGCCTATGTCACTTCTTTTTTGGGGGGCTCGCTAGCTCTCCAAAACTGTAAGCACATAATTTATTGTATCCCTCTCCCTTCTAATACGTTTTATTGGCATTTTTTTCGATATTTTGGAAATTTCCTTTGAAGGCAATGCCTAGCCCCGCGCGCCCTCACGAAAAAAACTCAGCATAAACATATGTGCACATAAATAAAATTGCACTGTTTGAATTATTAAACAGCATTTTTTATTAATTATTATAAGCACGGTATTTTAATTTTTTTTATACACATTTTTTTTTACTTCTGGAAATTTTCTGAATGGGAACGGCTAGTAAATTTAATATATATGGGTCGTATATTGTACTGGGTATTTGATTAGTTTGCATAATTTTATATAATAAAATTATTATATTGTTGCAGAATTATTTAATCAACTATTAGTGATGCATAATTTTGTAATTTATATTCCACATGTAATATATAAATTAATATATTTTTTTAAATTAATGTTTCAATGGTTTCTTCTGTTTCCAGCCAATTTGGCTACTACAGCGGCAACGAGACCGTAATGGAGTTGTACGACCAGCCGACGTATAAAGACGACCTTATAGGCCTCCGCACGCTAGACAAGACGAAACGCCTACACCTCGTCACCGTGCCAGGCATCAATCACTTCAACTGGCACATGAACGTGAGCGTCGTAGATAATTATCTCCTGCCTTATTTGGATTAAGTACTGGTACCATTAAAAAATACAGCATATAAATAATCTCGGACGTCTCTGTACGTCGCATACTGTCATTATGACGTCTATATACGCTGAATCTTGTCATTATTGATTAATAATTATATATACAAAATCTGGTACGTCTATATACGTTGCAAGGATGCGAGAAGGATAATGATAGACCAACGGCTTGTCATCCGAAAAAAAATTCAACCTAAATAAAAATGATTTTTACTCTTCATAATCCTTAGACGATTCATGATTACATCACTCAAACAAAAAAAAATATATTTTCATTACTTACTACATTATAAAAAATTCAGTAGGCTATTTTTAGATTTATTATAATTTTAAGTAGCCAAATTTATATGCTTACGCTTAAATATTCATAAGTTATGTGATTTTATTATAATCTCAGTAGTTTAGATATAGTTTGTAGTTTTTGGAGGTGTTTACGTGGTTTTTTAGAAGCCAATGAGTATACGGCTATGCTGAGGGCTCTGTAAAGAAATCTCGAAATTATGTGATTTATAAAAAAATAACAAAGATTTTATTTTAGATTATTTTTTGTAAACATTCAATAACCAAATAAACAAAAAATCTTGATGATGTAAAAAGTGCACAACCTGAGAAGCGGAATGTTGCACAACGTGTAAGCAATAACATGGGCGCCGTCGTACGACGTTGCTCAACATGTTCCGCAACATAATATTGCTCAATAATTTCCTAGTGAAAACGAGCTTTAAACTTATTATTTGTAATCAATTCGACACTTATTGGTGTTAAAGATTATACAAGTTATGTCACTGACTAATGTATTGTAATCTAAAACAAACATATGCGTCATACATGTCATATTTATGCGTCATATATGCTATAACATATGACAATACGGCAATAGTAATACAAACAGCATTTAGTAACAAAGATATAGTGATATAGATTTGTAGTTTTTTTTTATTCGTGCACGAGAAAGTGACCCCACTGAAGCTTATGATAAGTGGAATGGGGTGCAATAGAATGTCGATTGACGAGAGATGATTATCCCTCGACAGTCGACACAATTATGCCGGCCTTTTGGAACCGTAAATACCGATTTCCTTATATAATTCCTAACACTTAAATAATCAAGCATATTATTGATGTACTAAACATAAATTATTGAAGTAAACAACTCTTTAACGCTCATATTTGAATATTATGTTTCTCAATTAATCAAAAAAAAATATCAATATTCATGTGTGTTATTATGCAATCAAATTAAAAAATATGTCAATATTCAATTGTGTTGTATATTATGATTTAAGCCCAAGAATGGTCTATTTTGTCAAAAATACAAAATTAAGAACAGAAGTTTTCTAAAACCTGACCAGGAATATAAAAAACTTCGCCACTTAAAACGTAAAAGCAAAACTGGTACAATAGTAACTTTTTAATTAGCTGGTCAGGTTATAATTTCAAATAAAATTCCCTAATAGATCATTCTTGTTTTTGTGGCTCGAAACTTGCAAACATTTGCTAAATAACATTTGATTACTATATCAATGAGTGTTTGATCATCAAATTTACATTTATTCTTCACTAGTTATGTAATCCAAGTAGATTTAAGACATAATGTATACATAACAAGGCTCGTAATCATGACGCCGTATAACAATCGTTATCGCTAATAAAACAGAAAAATGTGTAAGAATTGACACCGCACCTTTAGAATTACAATGGCGTAAGTGCAAAAGGCACATAGTTAGAACTGACGGCAGATGGGACAAAATGGTTCTCGAGTGGAGACCACGTACCGGCAAACGCAGCGTTGGACGTCCTGCAAGGTGGACAGACTTGATAAAGGTTTCAGGAACATGATGGATGCAGGACGCTTTCGACAGGTCCGTCTGGAAATCTATAAGGGAATATGTTCAGCAGTGGACTTTATGTGGCTTGATGATGATGAAGTGTAAAAAACCGTTAAACAGACTTTATAATTGACAACATTTGAAAAGTGAAACTATCGAATGAAATAATGCTTTTGGTTATTACACGAAAGGTGCGGTATCTTAGCGAGTCTTGCTCGGATGTCATTGCAATACATATTTTTGTTTTCTCTTAGCGTAAACGATTGGAGAGGCGTCTTGCTTATGGCTTTCGGTATTGGCATTTAACTTGACTGGAGATGTCGAATGTTAACTGTGGCCACACTTAAGTAAATTTTTAACGGTCATTACTTATTACCTCAAATAATATATGCAATATATTATTATAAAATATAATTTTCTGTACCAGAGAAGACAATCCGTCGTTTTCAATTAACGATCGCCTTTTCGATCCCTCGCAAAAATGAACCAATCAGAATAAAGGATTTTTGACAAGCTTACTAATGACTGTTTTGATTGGTTTATTATTGGGATCGGACCGAAGATTAAGATTATAATCATTTATAGAAAACGGTTGTAAATTATATAATCTCAACTATTTAAAGACTGATACGACAGTCGCTAGAGTTATGTCGGCTTGAATCGTTTGCGTCACACTTTCTGTTTAGTGCTGTAATTAACTAACAATATGATGTGATAAATCATAGGAAATATTATTGCGCGTGCGCATCTCCATTTTTGTAGAGCGACGAAGTTAAGTGCCGATACCTTGATGCGACAGAAGTTAGGCTGTGTATTTATAATTTAGTGTCGCCAGTGTAGACCAGTTTTTAATGGTAATCAAATACAAATTTTATACTGGATAATGTGTTTTATTTTTGTAATCCTTTGATTGATAGATGGCGCTGTGATAAAAAAAAATCTTGTAATTAGAGTATGGAAAAATATAACTGTTAAATACAGTTAGTTACATTCATTTTTACGTTCGTTTACCTGCCGGCTTTCAAGTTTGGCGTGGCATTTTGTAATGACCACATAAATGCTATAAGGTTGAAATTCACGCGTGGATTAGGTTGATATAGATTTTAGCATCTTCAAGAATCAATGTTACAAATACTAAAAATGGTTCGTTGTAGTTGTAGAAAATAAATCCCACGGGAAAAAACTACTTTGTGTTCATCATTAAATTCGTAGTGTTTGTGTAAGAAAACATGTCAATCTTCGTAATGTTATATAGCCAATAGCCTTCCACGATAAATACGCTTTCTAATACAAAAACAATTTCTCAATTCGAACCAGAAGTTCCCGAGATTACCGCGTTCAAACAAACTCTTCAGCTTTATACATATATTATATACTTATACTTAAAAATTTAACATAATCTATTTTTTTGGTTTATTTATATCTATACAATATAATATACAATCTCCTCGAACAAAAATGTCCGCCAAAACACTATAATCACAAAGGAAAAAAAAAAAAGTAATCCACAAAGTCATTCACCACAATCTTATTTTTTACTTATGCCGATGCTAATTTATGCGGACTTTACCTATTTCGACAAAAAAAGCCACTAACAATATTACGTAAGCGTAAAATTGTTTATCTATTTAGTAGTGTGTGAGCGTTATAAATTTACCGTTTCTTTTAGCGTAGACGCGGTGGTTACCCGCTGACGTTTTCTACAAATAGTCTACAAAACTATTACTAATGGGTCAAGGTTGGTTGCCAATTGTACCTATACTTATTCCTTCTTCAGTCTTCGATCCAATGATGGACATAGATCTCCACGAAAGGTTTTTCGCCCAACCCGTTAAAGCGGCATGCATTAAGTGATTTCTTGCTATTATGTTACTCTACATGAATTGATGAAAAGTAAGTAGCTAGTGTTAGGATAGCTAGGTTAGGGCATACATCGTCCGCAAGTAAGCGACGCGACGTGTCCTAGACAGTTGGTTATAAAAAAAACTTACTTGCCAGCCCGAGTTGGCTTTTTATATCTAAGTATAAAACCCTGTGATTTGCTTTTTAATAAAAAAAAGTTATTTTATTTAAAAAATCCCCTTACCTGCCAGCCCAAGTTAGTTTTTTTTTAAATGGAAGTGTTTAACAGCGTGCTTTGCTTTTTAATAAAAAAAAAAAAAAAAAACAAATGTCCGTAGTTATATAAGTAATTCTTAATTGAGTAATTTATTTATTATTGTTGTGTATGTATTTATTATTTGTATTATATATTGCTAACAGATGGAAATCAGGAAACAATAAACTAAATGAATATGTAATTATAAAGATCGCGATGACGGCCATTGCTAGCGTTCCTGTATGACAGACGCTCTGTAGGGATGTGCCGTGCTTCTAGTGATGTTACAATTATTATCATGTACTTTGACCTGTTATAATTGCAACTATGTTCGCCGACGTGATAAATAAATCTTATTAATTATAATCAATGCATCAATTTATCAATCAATAAATCCATGACGGTCCACTACTACTCAAATGGGCGCTACTATATAACTACAATATTATAGTAATAGGGTATTCAAAATGCGACCTACTAAGTATATTCTAATACTTAAGATCAATTTGTTTTACGCGGATTACATTTGTTTCTAGTGATTTGTCTACTTCAGACGTTAAGTAGCAGAAAGCAAATGTTGTCACTAAAAGAAATTAACACTACGTATAAAGGTATTTGAGAGTTAAAAATATATATCTGATATAATTTGAGTCATAATTTGGTAAGTACGCAGTCAATTGCTAAGAATATAGTCTTATCTCTATCCGTAACTCCTTCCAAGCAGTTAATCTTTTGAAAATACTGAGGAAAACGTCACAATTCGTCATATATCCATAAAAGGTGATTTCCGTGGATCGACCATCAAAAATGTTATTTGTTATGAGTCATGATTTCTAGCTAATGTTATCACTTATCTGTTATCCAGTTCCGTCATATTACGAAGTTACTATCTTCGTGTAAAATTCTTAGATAATGTCATCCAAGATAGTGATGTATAAGTTGGTTGTTTTATGCAATCGATCACGCGTATATTTTGTCATAATTTATAACTACAAAAGATAGAGTTGATCTTATGATATACCTTCTACAAAAGATTACACATAATCATGAATTGTTACTGCTATTTAAGTGAAAAAAGGCTTTGTTATAAATGCTATTTAACTACTTACAGTTTAAACACATTTGAAATTAAATAACAATTTACAGAGTATTGTCACTTTCAAATTGGTTATATGCGGATTATAACGCATGAGCTAACCTACCTCTCCACGTTGTTTTTCCAATGACATTATTAGAGTCAAGCTTGTTGCTGCCAAAAACTTCTCTTTACTACGTAAATCTAGAATAAACTAAGACTAGTAAAGAGTTATATTGGAATATAGTTTCCTATGTTTTATTTTAAACATTATTTTATAATTAATATAAAATAAAACGGACAAGAATTTTTGTAATCAGCATCTTGTTTGAAAAATAATCCAGTTATTTAAATTTAAAATATTGTGAGCAAAAATGGGGGCGTGGTGGGTTATCACGCTTTCTCTTTCTTACACACGCACCGTCACGGCCGGCGACGCTTGGTGACGTTACCGTATGCTAATTGCCATTACTGTTATGTGACAACTACCTCTTTCACAGTACTTCATACCTTTATAATTTATCTATTATTAAATCGATTTTCCAAAATCTCTTTCGTTAGATTTTGGATTACATACATTCATAAATGTATTTTAAAAAAATATTTAACTACCCTAATTAATTATTAGGGTAGTTAACTGTTTTATAAAACCTTTCCGTCCCGCAACACTCATACTAGACACAAAAAATATTTGCAAAAAATATAAACATTTGGCACATCATTATAATATAAATATATGTATTTATTACTTACTTCAATACATTCGAACCCAAGACCTCTCGTTTCTCTCTGGGTTCATACCTCACCACACCTCAGAGACTGTAAGTATAAATAATAATGACTAACCGTTGTAATAACACCATAATTCAACTGAGTGGAATCTTAAAATCATTTCTCACGGAGCATATGTCAACTTTTTGCATTCTTGAACGGAAAAAAATCCCCGAAATTTTTGGAGGCGTACGGCGGTTGTTCTACCTGCCAATCGCATTTTGAGAGATAATTTAAAAATGCAATGCCGTCCGACCTGTTTGCTACGGGCCAGACGACGTGGTGAATTGAAAATATGACGAAATTACTGTACAGGCACCAAGAAGCGTAATTAGGAAGAATAATACAGCGCATAAAAGTAGAGAAGTATTTAAATAACTTTGTTTAGTAATGATGTAAGTATAATAATTTATTTTATTGGATGTATATTTTATAGGACACTACTCCACTACTGGTGTAGTGAACTGGTGTAGCGGTGTACAGGTCTCTTATATGTGTGAGCCCGTTTGGGTAGGTACCATCGCAATGTCTATTCTACCGCCAAGCAACAGTGTGAAGTCACTATTGTGTTCCGGTTTGAAGGACATTGTAGCCAGTGTAACTACTGGACATAATAAGACTACATCTCATGTTTATGATCGCGAGCGCAGTGGAATACCAAACAATACTTTGTAATTCATGGTGTTGGATGCTGTTTATATTGTTTATGGGCGGTTACCATCAGGCGTACGGCAAGCTCGTTTCGTCATTCAAAGCAATATAAAAAATTACCATTAGATGCAGTGGTTTCAAGTTGCCGTGCCCGCATTAAATAAATTAATATGAAGATTTTCGTCCTCAATGTAAAATTATCTGTATTTATTTTCTTAGAACTAAATACAAAAATAATAATAAATTCACTATACAAACAAATGTCCACACAATACATATTTGTCATCCACTTAAATTAGGTTCTTTAAAAAAAAACAAACAATCGCAGATCACTCTATAAAAATTCCATTAATCCTTATCAAATCAGTTGAATAAACTAAATACAAGATAATATAAGTGCAGGCGCAGTCATAAATATTTTTTAAATCGATTAATTAATTAGGCTGAGATACAGGTATAATAATTGGAGACTGATTTTTCATGTTAACTGTTCAATAAATGGCACAGTTAAAAATATGTTAGGGCAGTAATTCAAATTCATAATTTTTACGTAAAATTACGAGACATGTATGGAGCTCGTTTGGAATACGCCTGACATAAACGCCTTGAATAAAACCCTGAACTTTAAATTACAAGGTACTAAAATATATGGCACCATACTAGATTCATGTCATAAATCACCCTGAGTTGTAAGATGTTGCAAATTTGAAAAAAAATGCGCATAATATTAACGTTTTTTTTATACAGAATACTGTCTAGACTACTTTCTTATATATATATAGGTGTGTATATCTCTGTAAATATGATTATGCATTTCGGATATAAGTACACTGAAAAAAAATGTTTTTAAAAAGATTTTATTGACGAGTTTTTTATTTACTAATTTAACTACCTATATTGTTTTTGTAGAGAACGACTCTTCGTTTTCGCTGTTTAGTTTCAATTAGCGCAAAAGTTTATGGAAGGCAATCTAGACTTAATGTAGTTTGGTTATTTAGTATTATTAATTAATGATTGTCTTCTGTATTATGCCTTTTGTTAAATAAATAGATAACGGAAATAAATACTGACGTACTCGTAGTTCTGACATGCCAGAGTTGCATGGGACGGCATCTATAATTATTAAAAGGTAGCTACTTAAAACCTATATTATCTTGAGAACAAATCAATTTTAAATACGTCAGAGGTGTTCATGATAAGAGCTATCGTTCATATCTATTTGTGACGTAGAATGCAGTAAATTCCGCTACTAATGCGTCAGAATAACGAGTGCTGCGTTTATTTTCAATTGTTTTGTTTATAACGAAACAAGGCTAGGTAACCCGTTAACTACTAGCTGCTTGGGTTCCGCATAACAAGTTTTCTGAAATGAAACTACAATATTATTGCGTGAATTCTAAAGCGTGGTTATGAAAAACCATAAATGAATGGTGCAAATTTAATAATATTCTATTTGGCACTGTCGGTGCGGTCCTTTGGGAACGATTGAAAGAAGCATATTTCCTATGTTTTTTAATCGTTGTCATTTTTTAATATTACGCTTTTAAGTCTTTTAATGGCTTACATTAGACTAATAAACCTTTTTATTAGATAGGTATACTAGTATCATGTGGAGTGTTTACTCTAAAACCAAATTGTATCATAAAATAAATTAATATGTTTTATGGGCAATCGATCTATCAATACAAATTGCTTACAACCACTTGAAAATACAGGAAATTGGTACTCCAAAAAGGGAATGTCCGCGTGCTAGATAATGCTAACTTTGAGAGGTTTTAAATAAGCTTTTTCATTCACGGTAAATCCCGTATGACATACATAGTGACTGTGAAGAATACCTATTTTAAGTTGACAGTATGGATTCCTACTTCAAGTTGTCAGGTAAACCACCGCATGAAATTGAGTGAATTCAGAGAACTATGTATATTGTAATATCCACTACTTTAAACAGGGAATCCTTTATAATTATACAAATATTAATATAATTATTAAATATTCTTTATATTAATACTTATTACTTATATATATTAATATGAATATAATAATTAAATATCCTTTATATTAATATTACTTTCAATTTGATTTAGGTAAACCGAACTGTCGATCGATCGAATCCGAGAAATCACATTGTAATAACGACTAATTACTTCAAGCGGGGAATCCTGATTCCCAAAGCGGGTGAGAATGGGTTTAGTCTACAAAAGAAGTTACAATGCCTTCTTGGTTTAGATCTGGGACCTAGGAGATTATTGCATCGAATGCGGATTAAGGAAAGGAAGCAGTCTGGGCTTAAGATTCTCCCTCGAGCAAACGGTCTTGAGCATGCATTCCATACATTTTCGACGCTCTAATTACGGTGGGAATATGAAAATGTTTACTAATAATTTGTTTAAAAATCAATTGTTAGTATTTTTGAAACTTTTATACTACGAAAGTATTCCCTATCAAAATTCTGTAATATTTTCTTTAAAAGGAGATGCATGTAATTAACAATTTTACTAGCACATTTATTGAGAAATAAATGACTCAATATCCACATTATATTAAAAATTAAACTACTAAAGTTGAGATAAGATATAGAAATATAATGTTTAATTTTTTTCTATGTTTTATAAATTTCGTGTTCTAAAAAACGGTTAGCGCGCCGTTTTGCTAGGGGGAGCACATTAATACATATTTGCTATAGGAAACTCATCAGCTGGTTTTTAGGTAGATACTTTACGTTATTTTTCTGTGAGAGAGAAGTACCTACATCGGTGGGCATCATTTATACTACGAAAAAATTGTTTGGAATATAGCTCTGCTGTTAAAGAAAGTATTAAGCTATAATTTTCCTCTCAAAAGAACATTCGATGAACATTCTACAAAAAATTGTATATAACACCTAGTTTTTTTTATAAGTCCTTACAACTTCTAACACTGACTTATATGAATGTAGGTCAATATAAACTATTTGTCCTTCTTTGAACTAAATAAAAGATTGAGTTCTGGTTTTCCTGTACCTATAGTTCGGCAACACGCGCTCGCACACGCATGGTATTTTTAAATACGTACGCTCATCGCTTCTCGTATGTAGAGTTCCCCGGTTTTCTGAACGACATTATAATTAACTCTGTCTCAATTAACACGAATAAACATTTCATCGAAGATTTTAATTAGTCTAAGAATTAATGACAATATATCGAGAGCTTCGTAACAAAAGGGCGCATAGACAAAATTACAGATTTACGAGCGAAAAATATATGAATAAAATAAAACTATTTGATTGTATATCAAATATAAGTTACGTCTACAAATACGCTTGATCGAAATTTAATAATTTCAGTTTTATTTCATCAATTAGTTCTGTTATGAAATCTCTATCATAATATATATTTATTTGAGTTTACTTATACGGGGAATAAACATGAAAATACATTTGTTATGTTAAAGTAATTAATATTTATCTTTTACAAATAATATATTTTTAATCCCAAGATATCGGCGGAAAGACCCGTGATTTTGCGATGCATTTTTATTTTTTAATATCTTATTAATACCTTTTTATATCAATCCGATTAATTAACTGTTTGTCATCTAAGATTAAACTCGGGAACTGTATTATCATAAAAAAAACAAAATTGTTGATATCAAAAATATTTGTAGATAATAAAATAAAACCTGTTTCAATCTTATATCATTATGTCATCAGCCAGGTGAGCAAGTGGAGCTCTTATAAATTCCGACCTGGGTTTTCAGGTCAAGAGCACCTTGGAGTACAACATACGAAATGCCAACCATTTTTTAATAAGAATATTGAAGAATAGATACGAATGGTGTTACATTATTTGTTAAAATCGGTTCAGTAGGAGTGATGCTAGAGTGGGAAATAAAATGGATACATAAATAGAGTGTTAAAATCATTACCCACAGTCGGGTAAGAAAATAATCGTTTATTATAGCGTAAGAATATTTGTAAAAGGGTTATTTAATATTCGTAACCGCTTTAATATGATAGTAAATAAAATAGAATTACTTTACACAAAGAAAAAAGTTTCAATGAAACTAAACGCCTATGCGCGACTTGAAGTGTTGCGTTTGGTCATAGTGTGGCTGAGTGTTCAACTAAACCTGATTGTTAGTAAAATCAAGGTAAAGGTTAGTCTATCTTATAGACAAACCTGTTTCACAAAAGGTAAATATAACATGTTAGTAAATTTAAGGTTATTTGTTTGTGGAATGAAACGGATTTGTGAGTTGGGTTTTTAATTATATTTAAAAGATTTTACCATCGGCTCCGACTAAGAAAAAAAATAGGATAAAATCAGCCCATAGCACTTAGGAGTAATTTAGCTTCCTATTAGTGAAAAAAAAAATCGGTTTGGTAGTTCACGGGATTAGCGCCTTCAAACAACCAAACTAGCTCTTCAGTTCTAAATATTAGTATAGCTTAACCTTAACCAGCATAACCACAAGAGAGACATAAACAAAAAACTATTAAAAAAATATATGTTGCCATACTTAAAAACTATTTCTGATACAAGTATGAGTCATACAGGTTTGACATAAGAGCCCGCCATGCAGGGCGCGGAATGCCATCAGGCTACGAAAGGGCACGAAATTCCTGTATTAGTCATCGCATGGCCCTGACCTCACACAAGTTACAAAATTTTGTGATATTGCGTCTCAAAACCTGTGATATAACACCTAGACCATAAATTTACGGATTTACGTCGCCGATTGAACGTTGAATTCTGCTAGTAGGGAGGTCACCCGTACTTTATAATATTCTTTTTTTATATACAGGGCAAAAGAATACAATTCTTCTGATGGTAAGTGATCACCGCTGCACATGAACATCTTTGCATCAGGAGGAATAGAAATGCGTTGCCGACCCTTTAGGTGGGAAAATGCTCTTTTTTTAAAGTCGCTTGGTATTTTTATTGCACGTTATTTAGTGTAATTGTTCTGTATGCTTTATGAGTTCGATAATATACGCGAAAATACTTTATTTAGCATGCTTTGTTTCCTTTTGGATAGTTCCTAAGATTGTTTAACGGCAGCATGTATCTAATAAACCTGATTTTTTTTTTATTGTATTTATTAATTTGATTTTTTATTGTATTTTCCGTTCACATCAGCAATCACAGTAAGACTTGAAATATTATGAAAAATAATACCAAATAGCGAGACGAAAATAAATGTCTTTGAATCTGATATAACCATTTATTTTTTTCCTATCTTGAATCTACCATTGTGCTTTATTTGTCCAAATAAATGTGGCAACCCTACTTAGGACAGCAACGGATATATTTTGTAACCGACAAAATAACCGCCTTTCCCAAGATAAACCTGTTATAATGACTTGTTCTGACAAGTCTAAAAAAAAGATGGCGACCGTACCTACTTCTTACATCGATCGACATTATACAATATTAAGTCAGCTTTAATTCTGACATCACTTATATTGATTGACTCTTTATATATACGGATTATTTTGACATTGTGTTACTAAATGATGCCACAGAGTTACCTCCTAGATTATAACACTTTACAATAACTTATTGATCCGTAGATAAAATTTAAAAAAAATAAAGTTTCGAAAAAAATAAATACGAATAATAATAATTTTAATTTTACACGCTCTAGTGCCACTACTACTACACTAAGAGAATTCGTCTCAGCCGCACCATCATACTTTCAATCAAAATTACACTCACGCATGTCATATTCGCACTTAACCACAAAAAGATAAAAAAAAATAGAATTGTAAAACCAGGATTTCTAGTAACACTATACGTTATTCACGGATGATTCTTGGCACAACGTCAAAGATAAAGACGAGTATATGGTTCCATTTATCAACGCAGTATCAAAGTGACCCAGTATGTTTTATTTGGAGTCATTTGAATTAAAATTGTGTCATCACCTGTTAAACCAGGAATCAAAGTGCAGACTTTAATACATTCCTGGAGATCATTGACATCGTTTAGTCCAGTTTTTATGTCTACCATGATTCATAGTGTTCTCACGGGGGCGGGCCGGCGGTCTCGCGGCGTTCCTGTCTCCACTGATTAAAACGTAGACGCGCCTGTGACGCACTGGTTTTTACTATATCATTTGTGGTAAATAGATTATGATTTATGCGAATCAGTTATAGTAGCTGGAATTTTGTTATTGAATTTGGGATTCACGCGTTTCATTTTTTTTTTGTCAGCGAAAATGTATTTTCAAATGAAAACACTTATTAAATAGAAACAAATAGACATTTATTTTTGTTACAAGAAAAATATTGGAAGTTCTTACAGAACGCGATAAAAAGTTATAATTCTTGCTTGTATTTTATCATTTGCATTACTAGGCCAAAGTTGACTTACATACCTTGCATATAATGTGTCGGCTTTTATGAACGTAAGCCGCGTCAGCAAACCGAGGACTGGCTAGAATGGCATCCATTTTCATACAATAACAATTGTAATGTGTGAGGCTACGTGACAGCATACATACATACATAGTATCACGCTTCGATCCCATAGGGGTAGATAGAGACTTCGAATTACCACTTTGCACGATTCTGGAATACTTCTCTCGCTTCCTCCACCTTCATCAATCTTTTCATTCCCGCCGGTTTAGGTTACTTTTGCCCTGGCGTTTAATAAGAATGTCAGATATCTGACATTTGAAGGTTCGATGCGGTCGACCCCTACCGACTCTTCCATCCACTGACGATATCCAGCTACGTGACATACAGGGATTATATTTAATTAATATGTGTATCACAATAGTGTAGCGGTTATTTTGGGTTCACTCCCTATGTTTTCCTTCACAACTGCGTGATATGTTGAATTTCGAGGAACTTATGGCGCCGGGTTTTGAACCTTTGCCAATAACTGAAATAATTATTTTTATACAACGATATCTAGAATCATGGACACAGTAAATATGATATATAAATATATTACATTTTCTTTGATGAATCATAATGAGTAAGTCGATGATTAATTAATAATTAAATTAATCTCTAATTTTATTGCAACATAATCGCTGAAATAACAAGCCGATTACAATAAGGTAGGTCGCGTATTTCGTAATAGACTGTCTGATTAATTACTGCTACATTGGTTCTAAACGCCTGGTAAAATATTCGGATATAATATATTGGATATCTTTGGGATGAGCAGCGTGCTATCAAACATGCAGTAATAAATATCCATTTTTTGTTACTGTTTACAAACAGCATGTGTCCACAAACATCTTCCTTCATTAATGACGTCACTAGTGTCATGTTGCCTGTCTGTTTCTTCATCTGTGTCCACGCAGACCGCATGAGTCACCCGCCGATGGCATTTGCTACGTTCAGATTACATCAATTTGGTAAGGTATGATTCATCGAAACTTGTAAACAGGGAAAGTGTTACGATAAGCAAATTCATGTAAGAATGATTCAAGACTACATATTAATGCACTGGTTTTTTTTCGTGGTATTACTGCAATGGAGGAAGTTAAGTTCTTCTTTGTTCTTCTTCTTTTACCTACCTCTGTTTGACAAGGCACTGATTTGGCTTGGTCCCGGAATGTTGAATTATTTCAGATCTTTCATTGTAATTATATTATAGAATAGTTCCAATGATAGCTTTGGTAGTTAGATTGCTATAAGAATTTAACATATTGAGGTTGACGGCTCCAAAAAAGAAACTTATATACTCTCATTCCTTTCTTTCTCGCCTTTCAAACCCAATTCCAATTCCTTTATATAATGCTCATAAAATTCATCTAAAAATATGATCGTATTAATAGTGCTAATTATTTCCCATCAAATGACCTATTTCCTCATTTCAACAAAAAATACTGCAGTTCCTATATAAAGCGGAAGTTGATAAGGCTAACTGTCATACAAGTTGTAGCCCTTTCTATAATAATTTATAGACCTAGGCACTACCTCATATCACAAATCGTTTACCACATCATCACACCTTTTTCCCGTTTCAAGGGTAGATAGTGTACCATATTAAATGCCGGGTCATCGCTTGGGATCTTGATATTATATTTAAAATAAAACTATTTACGGATTTTAGGTTTTTTATATTATTATCCAGTCCACCCCGTGACAATAAGGCTGCAAAGTCTTCGAAACGTTGGGAGAAAATTATAATATAAATAATCGCGATAAAATCCCTAAATAGTTTTATTTAAATATCTAACATTCGCGTAAACATAAGAAATCATTTTTGCGTATTTATTTACTGTTAATCAAAATTAAAAGTAAAGGTTATCCAATAAAATGGTACAATGTTTATGCAAATGTTTTTATTGTATATGTTACGATTGCATTTTTGAAATAATATTCATTATAGTTGAGCATTAAGAGCCGATAAATTTGTGGGTAAAGCATAAACAAAACCCTAGAAACTGGCTTCAATAGTTTTTGTTTTAGTTTAACCATTTTACGTGCGCGTGAGCAATAGTTAAAGTTTGATAATGGATTAATCATAACAATATTGTTACATAGAATTATTTAAAAAAAGTCATCGATTGCAAATGATTCACATCTAATGCCTTTATACAAGTATCATACGTTAATAACGACATAAAAACTGAACTAGAAAATGATACAGAGGTCATTGACCTCATTAGATTTGTTGAAGTAATTGTGAGCTCGAGCAACTACAAACCGGAATCAGTGCAGACTACCAACTGTATTCAAATATATAATAACGCTTACACATGGTTGGACAGTTGAATATTTTGTATCAAACCTGTATTATAACTGTATGTAATGTCAGAGGTATACACAGGTATTTACTAAAAAAAATAATTTTAACAAAAAATTAAACCGCCTTCAAAAACCACTCAAAACCAAAAAATAATTTCACATACAAGTATATATTGGATACCAATTTTGGAGTCGGTGCCTAATTAAAATTGCTAGTTAGCTATATTTGTTGCATAGTCCATCTATGAGCTAAATTTCTTTCAAATCAATTAAAAGGAGTAGGTTTGCGTGAACTACAACATACACAGTGAAAGGTGTAATACCAAGCACATGTATGGTGTTTCATCTTTTATTTCCTCTTTTTTTCGAGGGCAGGGGGTGTAATACACCCACATTTGACCAGCTATATGTAACAGGGGAAGAATTTGGGTAGTGTACAGTTCACAAATTTAAATATTTCCTTAATAGCTTCCATTTGCTGTGCTGCGGCGATGTGTTTATCTCCGGTGACGATCTGACTTGCTGACTTTGTACGCTGGCAACACATTGTTTTCGTATATTTGTTAATGTATTTATCTAGCTTAACTAGCAATTTTAATTAGGCACCGACTCCAAAATTGGTATCCAATATATACTTGTATGTGAAATTATTTTTGGTTTTGAGTGGTTTTGAAGGCGGTTTAATTTTTGTTAAAATTATTTTTATTTTTTGTTTTTTTGTGTTAGTAAAAATAGACCGTCTCAATGGCATAATTGTGTTTCGCTCACGATACGACTATCGCGCTGAGGAGTTACACCTCTGAGTACCACTGAAAAGGGGAAAAGTTGTGATGCTATATATATGTATGTAAGAAGTAGATTCAAGTAAACCTAACGCAAAAACACAACTGATATTATTTGGCTCACAGTACAACTATCGCGCTGTGGTGTTACACTTCTGCCTACCCCTGAAAAGGGAAAAGGTGTGATGCTATATATATGTATGTATGTAAGAAGTAGAGTCAACTAAACCCAACGCAAAAACACAACTAATGTGTTTCGCTCGCAGTACGACTATCGCGCTGAAATGTTACACCTTTGCCTACCCCTGAAAAGGGGAAAAGGTGTGATGCTATATATATGTATGTAAGAAGTAGATTCAAGCAAACCTAACGTAAAAACACAACTGGTATATTTCGATCATACTATAACTATTGCGCTGTGGTGTTACATCTCTGCCTACCCCTAAAAAGGGGAAAAGGTGTGATGCTATATACATATATGTATGTATGTAAGAAGTAGAGTCAATTAAACCCAATCCAAAAACACAACTGATATGTTTCACACACAGTACGACTATCGCGATGAAATGTTACGCCTCTGCCTACCCCTGACACGGGGAAAAGATGTTACGCTATATTTATAAGTATGTGAGAAGTACAGTCAACGAAACTCAATGCAAAAACATAACTAAATACGTCACAGGAAAGCTAAATTCGCGATTTCGTTTTCTTGGACGACATAAATATTCTAGTTTTTTAATTTTAAAAACAAACTACAGAAGCGATCTTGAAAAAATTTTATGGGACCAATCTGGAGAGAAATTCTTTCGAATAAAAAAGAATTTTCCAAATCGGTTCAGAAATGAGCGAGTTCTGAGGTAACAAACATAGAAAAAAAAAAAATAAAAAAAAAAATTCACGTCGAATTGATAACCTCCTCCTTTTTTTTGAAGTCGGTTAAAAAATGATGAGAATCACAATAGAAATCGTTAAATCAGTTTTAATTTTTTAAGGTGTTTTATCGCTGTACGAGAATGACCGTAACATTATATTAAAATACAATAACTATAAAGTATAATTATGTACAATCTATCTACGCATACCTAAATGATATAGTTTGTATTCATAATTAGTTTACAAATAATAATTAGTTATACAAACTTAATTTATAAAGTAATAATTCGCCGCCGTTTTATCCGTTCTATGTTAAATATCTTTACATTATTACAAATTGTAACCGTAATGTAAGGTAACAAAGCGATATTTCTGCCTTCTTATCCTACACATAAGTGGCTTTTATCATCGAAGAGGTAGGCAAAGGCGCAACTGATGAAAGCCAAACCCAAGCAACTCAGACGAAAATCCAAATTAAATAAAACTTAATCGTATAAAGGTCAATAAAATAAATCACTAGCAATGGCATTGACCGCTACAACAAGGAAAATAAAACAGGATATGCAATGGGAAGCAAGCGCGGAAGCGACCGTCGGCCATTATAATAACCTGCGCGTGAGTTTATTATTTAACCGGGTTATTCCCGTTAAAAGCGCTTAAGTTATTCGGATGTAAGTAACCTTCATATCTCTGGGTCAGACCACATCCTATTTAAAATGTTGCGTGTGGTTTACGTAAGGTCTTACGAATCTCCCAAAAACTGATTTAAAAATTGTGACTCTAGGTAGAGACAGTTTTGATTTTGAACGAAATATTTATTGTTATAAAAATAAAATAATAAAAAGTACAATAAAGTGTAACAATTTAAAAATGATGTCTGCAGAAAGCCAAAAACAAATTAATCTAACAGAGATTCATGACATAAGTGTTATCCTGAATTGAACTCCAACTTTATCTAGCAAAGAGTTACAAATCAAACATACGACCTATGAAATGAGCGCAAGATTTAAATATCAAAGTTATATAAAATGTTTTTATTATAACATTCAAAACATTTTCCACGCTTCAAATTTGGTGCGAAATTCGCGATTTCAGGTAAATTACCGCGGTGGCGAAATATTAAATTCGGACAGAACCTGTTTATATTAAAAATAAACTTGATTAACTAAGTGCTTATACTAAATAATCATTATGACGGTCGTATTCAAGATGCATTACCTGACTGATAGCGCGTACCAAGAGGTCAATTTAGTTGATAATCAATCAATTTATTATTTATATAATACAAAATATAACTTTTGTATGAATGAATACTTTGGTGGCGTAGTTGAATTACGTGCGCGGTACGACTATTTAAGTTTCGGGTTCGATTCCCAGGTCAGGGAAAATTATATTGAGTTATTCTACTCAGTATCAGCCCGGAGTCTGGAATAATTGTAACAGGTAAATGGCACTAGGCTCGCCGTGTGTAACATGAAACTGAATATTTGCCTATCCCTAAAAGGGAAAAGGCGTGAAGTTACGTTCTTTAGTCTTATTGCAGAGTATGGACTGTCGGGAGGTTGGAATCCCGAGTCGGCTAACATTTTGGTTTGGCTAATATTATTTTACTAATATTGGACTCTACATTAAACAGGCCGATATTCAAATTAAACCATACGCAGTGAAAATATATGTTACGTAGACTCCATTTTGTACTGGTTGACTATAAATTGTCAGAGCATAATAGTGATTTCATTTTGTGGTTTCTGTGATATTTTTCGATAAGTATTATAGGTAATCGGCTGGGTGGCCTCACCAGCAAATATAATCTGATTTCCGAAACAATAGTGACGATTCAATGTTTGTTTTTCCTCAAACAAAGCTGACATTCAAAGAAATGTTACTCAGAATTCTACGAGTATTTATTCGGACGACAGAAAATGTGTAAATTTTCAGAAATTATACTTTTCTGTGTTGATTTTGTGTAATTGTAGATAATATTTCGAGAATATTTTTCCTGCCTCAACTTGATTAAATGTTAACTCATGTAAATAAAAGTTGTTAAAAAAATCGCAGAAAATGCAATGAAATAAAAACAAAATTTCTCTATAATCAACTTGTTACGCCTAAATCAAAACTAATTTAGTGGCTGCAGAATTATGAATATATAATAAGAAAATTATACTTCAGACTATTAGGTAATGTAGGATTTACCAGTCATTTTGATACAACGTTCCCCCCAAAATAACGTTCGAAATTCAAAATGATGAAACAAACATAAATAAACATATTTCTGAACGTAATAAACATTTTCTATTTTATTTATGATTTTTAACTAATATAAAATGCTATGTTTATGAGATAGAATGTCAAAGTCAAGGTGACGCGATATTGTATTGTAAACGACAACGATTAGAGAAGCAATTTGCGTGTTGTTTTTATTTTGATGTAGAGTCATTAGCAGCGGTGATGTCCCCACGAACAATGTTAGATGTTTTTTATTTTTTATTATATATTTTAGGCGCAATACTGTAAACAAACACTTGATAAGTGTTTAAGCATTAGATTTTTTTATCACTTAAAATAAAGCCGTGACATATATAACAGTTGTTTTTTTATAGTAAAGATAAATATTTCAATTATTATTTTATTTTGTACGTAGTATTTTAAATGTTATATTGATCCGTGTCAAACGTGACTTGGACTGTTTTTAACACCTAGTTATTTTTGTGGGACCAAATGTCTAGTAGTCTAGTTGAGTAATTAAAATGTAAGGTAAATGATTAATTAAATAAATTAAAGAATGTATGAAGAAAATGTTTTAATTAGTTACCGACTCCACAATTGGTAACGAGTATATATTATGTATATATACCTGTATGTCTAATTATTTTTTTGGTTATTATTATTATTATTTTATTTCTTTGAATGACGAGACGAGTTTTCCTTTCGCCTGATGGTAAGCGATATGACCGCCCATAAGTAGGAGAAACACCACCCAAAACCTTGAATTATAAAGTATTGTTTGGTATTCCACTGCGCTCACCATTTTGAGACATGAGGTGTTAAGTCTCATTATATCCAGTAGTTACACTGGCTACAATGTCCTTCAAACCGGAACACAACAGTGAATACACACTGCTGCTTGGCGGTAGAAATAGACATTGCGGTAGTACCTACCCAGGCGGACTCTCACATATGAGAGACCTACCACCAGTAGATTAGTAGTATTAATGGTTTTTGATGACGGTTTAATTTCATGTTATTTTTTATTTGAATCCAGATGTTAATGCGTAGTGTCATTACGCGTAATTATATGCCATTACAGTTTAAATCAGTGTAATCGTCACGGTGATGTCCCTGGCAATGGGCCTGCGATTAGATATATTGTGATAAGATTACTTGTGCTATCAAATTACCGTCTGATTTAATCTATAACTAAATAATATATGTGACCTCACGAGTTAATACAACCTTTGTTTAATAATAATAATCTCAGCCCTGTATTACATACTGTCCCACTGTTGGGCACGGGCCTTGTCTACTACTGAGAGGGATTAGGCCTTAGTCCATCACGCTGGCCTAGTGCGGATTGGTAGACTTCACACACCCTCAAAATTCCTATAGAGTTCTCAGATATGCAGGTTTCCTCACGATGTTTTCCTTCACAGTTAAAGCAAGCGATAATTCACAAACCTAAATCTTTGTTTAGTGTAAAATATTTTAGTAATTTATGCAATGTAAGTTTTTTTGTAGTTTTCTCTTAAAATGTTCTTTTTATAATTAGCTTGTCAAGATTTATTATTTGTCACTTTATTGATAAAATTGCATATGAATATCATATTTTCCTAGAGATATTTTACTTAGATTAGAAGCATTGTCTACATACACATCACCTTTTTTTTTTTTTTTTTTTTTTTTTGTTACTGACATACGTTTGTTAGCCTGGCAAGGGCCGGCTTATACAAACACACCGGTCTTGCGGGTGCGTGCTTTAGGCACTGCGAGCCCTTAAGTGACCATGCTGAGGGCGACCCTCTAAAGGGTCACGACCTCGGCTCAGGACGGCCACTGAGAGAAGATGTTTTGGGGACATCAACGTTTATGGAAACGCGAAAGGTGCGAAAACGACCTAACAATCTAACATGATTACATCGGCGTCCGGGCCGGAATTATCAGAAGGGTCGGGAGGACGGGGGACGCGGCGAGGTCCTCGGCGGCGAGGACGGAGCAACGGTCGTGTGGAGTGTTTGAGCTTTTTAAGCAGCTCGTGCTTTCTACGTATTGCCAGAGTGATATCGTCCTCTGGATCTGATAGGATACACATCACCCCTATTTCTTGTTCATATATAGCCACATTTGATAACATATATAATAGGCAAAGATAGAACACCCACATTTTACTGGCTAAGTTAGGTTGTTAATGAGCGGTAAAAATGTTTAATTATGGGTATGCAGAGGATTCATAGACAAACTTCATATAAAGAGATCTACTTGTGTGTCTATTCTATGAAAAATTGATCTCACGGCTTTTCTTTTGACGGCCGGCTTACAGTTTGATGCACAATTGCGGCTTTATATTTAGGTAACTACAGCTTGATTATTCAATGCCTGATATTTCCTTATAAATTAAATATTATTGCGTTTAAACCAAGGTTTTTTTGTATTTTCAACTTTTTTTTATGAGACCATTTCATGCCATTTTTTTTTATTTCACAGATCTTAATATTTTTCTAAATAAAATTTTTATTTGAATAAACTCAACTCTAAAGACAAAATTTTACATCATTGCAATACAAGTTATCAAAACAAGGAAGTTGAATGTAAAAAATAAAGGTGGTCATGTTTTTATTATCCTAAAAAGCCTCCATATCTATAAATATAAACAAATCTAAAAATCCACTTGGATTACATTTAAACCGCAACAAAAACTATTATAAAGTTTTTACCCATTCTCCATTATAATGGGGAATAACTCTATAACAGCATATCGGACAGATTCACACGCTCAGGTGATGAGAGTTCGTTACTACAAAACAAATCTCGTTCCACGTTCCGTTCATCAATGAGTGACGCATAGAGGGGAGTCCCTATCAGTCCGCGGGTGTAGACGCGTGCGCCGCCGCATATAAATACCGCGCAAATCAGCTTCAATTCATTCGCTAACACGCAGCGGTATAGAACACTTATAAATTCAAAAATCGAATTACAAATTTCCAATTCATAAATCGAATTGCACTTTTTAAATTCTAATTACAAAAAACAATTCCATTTTTAAAAATGAAGAAGTACTCGATCGTCGGAAACAAGAAGAAGGTGACCATGGAGACTAACGGCTCTCTACTCAAGGTGGTCGGGAACAATTGCATCGTACGCGTCGGCGTCAACCAGGGAGACATAGAAGTGATCGGAAACGATTGTCGCGTCGAAGTTGTGAATAACTACGGTGTGATTAACCTGGTGGGCGGGAATGGAACAGTGAATATTGACAAGCGGTGGCGTGGAGACAGAGTGAACTTGCTTGGTCCCAGCTGCCACCTCATGGTCGCGGGCAAGGAGAAGTCAATGCCTTCGTACGAGGCTCAGCTATCGCCGTTCAGCAAGGACCTGGATGACGTCATCGAGTCCATCTTCACATTCGTGATGCGGTGATGGATTGTGGTGTTCCAAAAGGACTACATTTTTGTGAAAATGTGCGCAGTGCTTCGCGTTTTTCGGTGCTTCGGGCCAGATTTGTGGACGGAGGTGTAACAAGTTGTGATAATAAATGCTTTGAGATTTATTTTTTTTTTTTTATGTAGCGGAAGATGTATGTAATCCCCCGCTTTAATTGACCTGTCAGCTAGTCATTCTTAGAAATGATATTACCTCATACAATTAATTTATAAATTCTTAATAGGTATTTATTTTCTAAGTCACGAACTCACGACTTAGGCAATAAAACATTAAAATTATATTACTAAATACTTTTTTCTATTTAATCTAGATATGCAATGGAGTATTATAATTTTTATTTGAATAACATTTTTTTTCACAAAATATTCAATAATTTATTTATAAAATATTTTTTCTTATTGAAATAGATATAAAAAGTTGGAACACTCCATTAAATAGACAAATGTATAATTAAGAATATTTAAGGTTACAAGATTGGAAGAATATACACATGTAATAAAACAATAGAGCTTGTCCGTATGTCAGTCAATTTGCTTTCTTATCACGTAAAAACGTTCCTATTACTATGTAAGGCAAACACTAATAAAAATATAAAGACAATAAAAATACAAGTTAAATGTTGGACATGAGTTAATAATGCAAATAAAATGCAGACAAAGTCGTAGACATAGCTAATGTAGAATAAACAGTACTATTTAAATTATATATTATACAGGTGATTTTGGTATTGCGCTATCTAATATCTATCTAATTATTTAAAATAACACTTTACAATAAGTTACTCGAATTGTAGATGTAAAATAAAAAAAAAAGTTTCGAAAAAAATATATTATTAAAAAGTAATTTTAATTTTACACGCACTGGTCAGAGCGCATCACTTTCAGCTAGAAACACACTCACGCACACATCATTTTCCCACTAAACTACAAAATAGTCAAGAAATTAGGAAATAGAAATCGGGATTTTCGTCGAAAATATTTGTTATTCACGGATGATTTGACATTATCTTAGCAGACATATAGCCGAATGTGGGCTCATTTAGTAACGCAATGTAAATATGTTCCTATATATATATTTTAGGAACCAACCTGCATAATAATATCAGCCCTGGATTATATACTGCCCCACTGCTGGGCACGGGCCTCGTCTACTACTGAGAGGGATTAGGCCTCAGTTCACGAAGCTGGCCTAGTGCAGGTTGGTAGACTTCAGATACCTTCGAAATTATAACCTGCATAATAAGAGCATAAAAAGAATACAATATCTAGGTACCTACTTAGTAAATACGTAATAATTTGTACGATAGATACATTATGTGAACGCTTCAATAACATAGTGATAGTAATTATATCTAAGCACCAATCTATTAATAGATTGGATACTCAGGTCGGGCAATACAAATTATGTAGTTTCCGATGACACTCGAGACCCGGTTTTGGAAATATGGCCCATACGAACTATGCTAACTCTTGTCATTAAAAACTAATATTAAACATCAGATGTTACTTACTATTTGGCACACCTCTGCCTAGCCCATTGGAGACATAGGCGTGCTTATAAAATGAATGTACAAAACAACCCACGTCAAACAGCCAGAAACAGATGTCTCGTTTAAGATACTTAAAATAAATTATGCACAATTGTTCTTTGCTACCTACATAAGCTTGTGACGTCACATATAATTTAAGTTTATGTTTTATATAAAAAATATTATTAACAACCAATTAAGCAGGCGTGTTACCTGCAATGGATTACGAATAGTGCTCCCAGAGACTCGCCCAGTTTCACCGCTCGGTGTCATAAAATCTTTTCACTAATTATTTGCGAAAAGTAGTGAAAATGTTGGATACTTGGATGTTTGTTAGAAGTAAACGCAGAAACAGCTAAATGGATTTGGATGAAATTTGGCACACGGGTAGACCACATTCTGGTCTAACACATAAGCTTTATATCCCAATAATTTGTTTTTATGGGACATAATAGATTTTTTAATCACATTCTTAAATAGATGACACAGCTCGCGCTACGAGCAGTGTTTAGGGACTTTCGTTTGATTTTCACGTGGGCGAGGTAACATATAGTATATTGTAATGTTAGAAGCTACACTTAGGTACGCAGATTATCCCAACATGCAGTAGTGTGCCGGCTAGTAGATATTTTGTCCATTATGGCTTACAGGAAGAACATTGATGGGGACGAAGGCGGGATAGACTCTAATCGATTGTGGAAAAGTCATTGCATCTAAACCCTAGCTAAGTTGTGCGAACAGGAAATACTGGGGACTTTCGCCTTACCAGCACCACAAATATATTTATAGCCTTTTTCCCTTTTCAGGTATACGTCGATGTGTTGTCACGCTCACAATGCGTCAGCTATGTTGCATCCATGAAATAGAGAGCGAGCATATTTCCCCAACATAATTCCAGACTCTAAGCTGATACTAGAAGAAATAATTATCATTCCCGATTTGCGAATCAAACGGCTCAGCTTGAGACATGTAAAACATACGCAATACAACTATGCTACCGAAGCAATACTTTATTCTTATGCTCTGTGACCAAGACAGACTAGAGAAATTTGCGTCTTACACGTATTTATGTATGTACATACACAGGTCTCGGTGCTAGGATCTTGTTGTTTCTTGTTTTATATCCGGCTCATCATCCGCTACACCACAGAGGCTGTGAAGATGAATCATTAATCAATAGTCATGGGGTTTTTACAAAACGCACACAGATCACGCTTTCATCCCAGAAGGTTTAGGCAGAAGTGCGACAACGCACCAACTTTGGGTGTTCCTTCCATGTGATAGGGGGCGGCCCTATTGTTATATAGGGCACAAATTTCAGACTCCGAATGATACTGAGCAGAAAAAAACCAATATCACTTGGCACGGCATTCGAACAAGGTGTTTCAAAGCGGTATTCATAATGCGCACGTAATGCAAATACGCCATTGAGGCTTTTTGAGCAAGGATATCCTGAAGAGTAGCAATATTACCCAAAATCTAAACATGGGAATTCCAAAATGAGAATAAAAAATTTCATGTTGATAAAAATTGTAAAAGTCAATTCATGGTTTCCCTTTATTTATCATTTGGATTATTCAAATTTTTTACTGGAAACGTCTTAGTGATATATAAAATTCAATATGTAGTACGTCAAATATAACACTGAACATTGTAATACTGCGATAAAATTACGCATTGTCATACGTTCACTAAGTACTAATGCATTATTGCCTGTCAATTTCAACTCATATTTGGAGCAAAGCGTATAAATGACACACTGTTCTTCACATAACTTTCCTCATTGTAAACGATAATTTATCATGATTAATATACTGAGAATGAATGAAATTGTTCTTAGGCAGCGATAAGAAAATTTAGTCACGTCATGAATATGATTTTATTATTTAACATCCGATACTGGAGTTTGACACTCTCGTGTTGCATTTAGACAAGTGTTTTATCGAAGGGCTAAAATGGCCGTAACTACTATCTACCTTTGGTTATGAATATTCCGTCCTGCTGCTAAGACGAATGTCCGCAGGTTCAAATCCCAAGGGCACACACCTCTGACTTTTCTATAATCATGTGTGTATTCTTTGTGAATTTATCGTTCGCTTTAACGGTGAAGGAAAACATCGTGAGGAAACCTGCACATCTGAGAAGTTCTCTATAGAAATTTCGAAGGTGTGTGAAGTCTACCAATCCGCACTAGGCCAGCGTGGTGGACTAAGACCTAATCCCTCTCAGCAGTAGAGGAGGCCCGTGCTCAGCAGTGGGCAAGTATATAATACAGGGCTGATATTATTATTATTATTATTATTCCGTCCTGCAATGTGGTAGGCGAGGCCCCATATCGGGTACATTGCATTTGTATTTTACCATATTAACAGTAATACCTATTACTTGCTCTATTCTGCTGCTGGACACGGACATCCTTTGCTATTGAAAGGAGTTAGATCTAAATCCACTTTGCTGGCTAGGTACGGGTTAGGGAAATTTTGTTTAAAATTTTTAAGTAATTTTGCTCGCGATTCCCCGACGTATGTCGGTTTTTGGGGTGAAAACTGCCATGTAACCTTCGGGTATAATGTAGTTTCTTGTGGAAAATAATTCAGAATCAGAGCTAAAGATTCAGAAGATATTGATAGAAATTAGCGCGATTATAAAACAAAACAAACTAACAATCATTTGAATCGTTTAATGGGAACTGAACTTTGCACATCGTCATTTTACGATTAGGTCTATTTATTGTTAGATTTATGATGACAAATTATTGTTGCCAGTTATAATGTGTAAAATACTGTTGGATTGTCATCTTGCTTCTTGTTTACTGGCAACACTCTCTCTCTCTCTGGTTCGCCTCTACACCGAGCGGACATATGTCATAGTGATTTATAAATAAATGTTATCCATTAATTTCCTAATCATTTAACATTTCGCCTTATATACCAACATGTGCAAAGTTTCACCCAAATTAATTCAGTGACTATTAGCTAACGAACATCCAATCATTCTTATAATACTAGTCAAATTTGGTAAATTGTAAACCATACAAACAAGCACTTATCCAAATCACCAAATGATAAAACTTTTATAGGATTAAGACATTACGTGACGAAGGGCAGTTACTGCTATCTAGTTAACACATTCACTGTAATTACAGTTAATTTTAACTTCCATAGTAGGGTGAGTATGTTTTCGGGGTTTACGAACTTTTAGTAACTTTACATTTGGTAGCTTTAAAAAAAATTTTTTCAGACAAAATCAAAATCATTTCACTCAAACATGGTTGTGTTGGAATAATATCTTTGAGCAAATACCGATCAATATTACTAAGCATCTATTATCAGCATTATCTACTCCTAAGCAATTAACAAGTATTCTCATGTAAGTGACTTATCTTTTTGGGTATAAAAATGTCTTTAAGCCCAAATTGTGACCGTAAATAATATATTATGTGCAACATGTTTTATCGGTACGGTATGAAAATAATACTTTCAGTTAGAGTAGGTAGTTACAAAAAATATTTTTATTTGTTTTCATTATCTATATAATTAGGTAATATATCACAGATATTTATTGAATTTAGAAAAAACTGTCATTAAAATATTATGTTGACTATTTTTCTAACTATTTATATATATTGAGAAGTGGGAACAGATTATTATAAAACAGAGTTCCTCAATCTATCTTTTTATACAAATTATCATTTTTATGTATGAAGACTTCTCTTTTCTAATCAGCAATGATCCGCAATTTCCTGTCTAGTTTATCTTCCTCGTATTTAAGATAAAATGTAAGTACAAACTACGTACGATGATTCATTGCATTATTTAAGAAATCGATATCAAGCTATTCAAACTGACAGTTATTTATTACGGCTTTCCCTAGAACTTACTTGAGATACGTGAGAGATAGTTTTGTCAAAGAAATCTGCATGATGTTGATAAGTTAGTGATATTTTAAGAATAGATTAAAGATATCTATACAGTTACTATACTATCGTAGATTTTAAACAAGATTAAACAGGGATGTTATGGAATAAAAATGTAGGAAAAGGAATTATGTTTTGTCATCATTAATAGTAATTCTACATAAAAAGAAACCAGTAGGAATCGTGTTATATGGACTCTTTGCCACTGATTGGAAATAAATTACAAAACCCAGTTATTAAAGTACTAAGTTGCTACATGCATCTTTAGCTCTTGGCACAGCTCTAGCTTATTTGAACAAAATTTAAAAGAAAATATAATTATTTAAATAATATATAATAAATCTTATATTGTTCGTTTATGATTAAATATAGTTTTTTAAAATAGGTGGGTAATAATCTGAGATACATTTGACATCTCCAGACTATACTTTTTTGTGCAAAATCGAGGTCAGATTAAATTGGATGGTAATACTCATAGGATTTTCAGGCGCACGTAATAATACTTTAAACTTTTAAACATTTAATAATGCTATTTTAATACCACCAATATTAACCATTATGTATTGACGTAAAAATCCATACACCATTTTCATACACAATCATGCTAGAAAGTCAATTAATTGCTTGCAAGCATCAACAGCAATACCTTCCTTACTTCCCATCAATATGGTTGTTTTTGGCGTAGCAGTTTCAAATATTGTGTCAGATGCCTACCTTTCACCTTCAGCTCTTTCGTCGGAAACGAGTAAATCCCCTCAGACGTAACGTTGACACCTTGGACTAATTCCGAGTTTGTATTTCGATGACCTAATGGTATATTAAGTAGAACAATAGGTGAAATTGGAAACACTGTTAAGGATTCAGTATAAAAATACGTTTAAAAGTCACGCGGACTCGGCACCAGTCTTGTTTTGACCCAATCAAGGTCTAAAAACAAGTCACGTAGACTTGTGGCCGACAGTTTTGTCTTAACCTAAGTTATAAATCTTATGTTTACAGTGTCAGAAGCTACAAGGAATTGCATTTTACTATACTGAGACTAAAGTCATTTGTGAACCATCCAAACAAAATTTTGCTTGGGATCGCTATAACAATTATAAAAACATTCACAACAACCCTTTCTTTTATTCAAGGAAAGAAACGCATTATTGCTTTGGGATGAGTGGAACGTTGATTTCACCGGTCTTACGGCCCAATATCGACACTTGGGAGTATAGCATCAACCGAGCGATTATTGGACCAGGTCCCTGACCCTAACACAGCCTAGACCGGCGTGCTAACCAAAACCTGGCCTCCTTCGCTAAGATGGTAACTCTGCCGATTCCTGAAAAGAAAAAAGATGAACTACAATGTTTAAATATAGAATCTCTGTCCGCCATGTTTCTTTTCGTTCTATGATAGTTGACCCTATGGCTTCTAGGCTTAATACTTCGACAATATCCAAAAACATATCTAAACAAGGATGATCGAAAACGAAGGAAAAATAACAGTTGAATCATTACTACTCGGAACTATATGAAGTACGCATCATGAATTAATTATATTAACAATGCTGCATATTTATTTAAATCATGTTAATTGACGTCGATAATTCCTTCGCTCTATGACAGCGAGGGTTCGATGATTATAATTAAGCTTTAATAATAATACCTGAGGTTTTAATACTGCGGACATTCGTTTCGTTCGTTCTACTCACAACCAGGCTGTCCTACTATTTGGCTTTTGAGTTTAAAAATTGATTAACAAATAGCGAACTATATTTTTTGGGTATAGATTCAGATATTATGTCATTCAAGATAAATTATGGTATAGAGAAGGCCTGATCTAAATGGACTATATAAGAGTGGCAGCGCATATGTCATTTATAAAACGAGATTGATTTAAAGCATTCATCAATAGTTAATTAATTTTGACAATATTTTTGAGGCAGTGATGCCGATTTTATCTCTTTCAAGTTAAGTTAGCAAAACGTATATTTTTTTAAATACTGTTAAACGAAAAACTTCTGAAAAATTTTAACCTCACCTGCCTATAAACATAATACATTTTTGATAAAATATGGGAGTATCTGTAGCCGAACTAGGAAGAACCTGTATTTTGGTCTACAGCACTATTCCCCTGGAGATAGATAAGTATCTAGTAGTGTCTAATTTAATAACTATTTCATTACAATAAAGAAACTCATTTGTGTACAAGTCATAAATAATAAATATCTAGATATACGTATCTTCTAATATTTATTTAGGTTACCTACACTACGCGTTTTTTATATCGATAGATTTTATCGCCTTTTTAATTGGGTTAATTGGGGAAATTAGAAGTTAATACAAAGAAAAACAAATTAAAAAAAATAACAACGTGTGGTTTAGATATTATATAAAAGAATAGGTATTCGACGATTAATTAATTGATTCAAATTGATTGGTTATTTAAATATCTATTCTACGTTATTTATAATTATTTATTCGCATTTGTTATTTTAACGATAGTAATTAGGTAAAATGTAAAGGAGAAAAATTGTATGATAACTCTAAACTATAGGTATATTCGGCATATTCTGTTTGCAATTGTGTAGACTCTTATTACAGTTAGGTACCTTATTGGCGGCAATAGGTATACTGTTCACAGAAATAATATTACCTATATTAATATTTTATGAGTACATAGATGTCATTCACAAGATTTCGTATTTTTTATTACGTTGCTTTGAATTCCAATACATGACCTGTGATAACCTATTTCTTACAGTTTATAACTTTCTATAATAAAATTACTTACGCACTGGTTTATCGTTGAATTATTGGAAGCGATAGATAAGTTTCGTCTTGGGTTTTTTATAGTGCTTAGGAAATTTATCGACTAAGAGTATTTGAAATGTAAACGACAAATATCGACTTTACAGGAGAGATGAAAAACAAATAGTACGTAACAAGATGTAATTACTTTTGCGCTTTTTTCTATTACTAAATGGTCTAGATAGATGCTTTTAAAATTCTGTAATGTAAAGATAAATTGTAAGACTATTTCTCAAAATAAATGTACGTGACGAAATAGGTTTAGGAAATATTACGAATTTGTCTGTCTCATCCGAATTTTTTGTTTGTTTTAATATCTTCAATATATATATATTATTCGATAGAACGAATCTAGTAAGTTAAACAAATAAAAAAATAGATGAAACATACTATTTTATATATTTCGTTACATTCCTCTTGAAAAAAACTCCTAATGGTCCAGGTAAGTGTCGCTTTCCGGGATCAGGCTGTGTATATCTGGCTTCAAACAGGCCGGCATAATAATGCTGACTGGCAAGAAAGAGCGATATTTTATTTGAACCACACTTGCCATCAGGTGCAATGAGGTTATATTGTTATGTTTGTATAATAACTATAGTAATGACTGGCTGCTTAGTAATTCTAATCCATCTTGGTGAATGTTATTGCATTGTTTGGAACTAGTTTGAAATTTTTATTCTTATACCATTATTACATTCAGACGTAACGCTCGCCATCTTGTGAACAACCTGTTCCTATCTCCATTCAGATTTAGATAATATAATCTTTAATTTATTATCACATTGATATATTGTCGGACATTAAGTGCGTATGCGCCGTTACCTTGACAGCAACTGCAGTGTTATAAATTTAGGGACAACCATGGAACATAAAAACATATTAGGGAATATTATACATAATAATATCAGCCCTGTATTATATACTGTCCCACTGCTGGGCACGGGCCTCCTTTGACTACTGAGAGGGATTCAGGTAGGTCTTGAAAATGTTTTCCGCACATTTACGGCGCGCGAGTTTCTGGCGGGAATAAGCAGTTACGAATAATTTCTTAAAAAAATGGCATTTTCAGTATGTAATAAGGACTCAATATCAACATTATAGAAAATTATAAACAATCCAAGTTATGTTAACATATTGTAGAAATTATGTTATTTTTTTTCTATATGTATAACAAAATTCGAATAGATAGCTTCCAAAAGTACCGTTCATGCGTCGCGTCGTCTTGCTAGGGGCCACAAGGCGTTTCAAGTTACGCACACATGTAAAGCCTGTACGAATGATGTCAATCTACCTCAATGTTCCGTGGCGATAATTATTAATATTAAGTACACAAACATCGAGCTAGTTCCGCATCATTTATTGCCTAGCAACAAAAAAAGGCGGCGATTAAGCGGCGATAGCCTAGTTGGTTGTGGAACAGACTGCCGAGACGAATGCCCGCAGGTTCAAATCCCAAGGGCACACACCTCTGACTTTTCTATAAAGTTATGTGTGTATTCTTTGTAAATTGTTGCTCGCTTTAACGGTGAAGGTAAACATCGTGAGGAAACCTGTACACCAGAGAAGTTCTCTATAGGAGATTCGAAGGTGTGTGAAGTCTACTAACCCGCACTAGGCCAGCGTGGTGGACTAAGGCCTAATCCCTCTCAGTAATAGAGGAGGCCCGTGCCTAACAGTGGGACAGTATATAATACAGGGCTGATATTATTAACAAAGAAAGGATAAAAGATTTCTTCAAAGACACGAGCCAAGTCTTTTGTATTTTAATAATTAGCATAGAACAAATTATTCCATTAATCGTCATGTACATACATCTGTTATTTAAATTGTGAAATGTATTATCAGCAAATACTTCTTGGAAATATTGGTAAAATTTTCCACAGAAATTATTTAGAGTATCGTCGCGTTTTGCGTCAATTGTAGCCAGTGTAGCTACTGGACATATAAGACTTAACATCTCATGTCTCAGAACGAGCGCAGTGAAATACTGTAATTCAACGTGTTGGATGCTGTTTCTACTGTTTATGAGTCGTAATGCTTACCATCTGTCGAACGGCAAGTTCATCTCGTCATTCAAAGCAATAAAAAAACTCATATAAATCCGCGGTTGATTGTTGAATGTAAAAAGCCCTTTCTTCCCTTCTTAGCATGTCAGGGGCCTTATTCTCTATCCCGCACGTTATTTAAACGGCGTGTAACAAGCACGTAACACAACGCATCATGTTTAGGACTATAGAAATTTGGCTTACAGAATTTCCACGCACATTTCTTGAAGATAACATGACACGGCCGCGTTACGCGCTTACACTATCGTACAGAATAAGGGCCCAGTATAATCCTATGTTAAAATCAAAACAGATTTTTATGTAATAGAAAGATTTTTTTTTATATTAAAGTTTTTAGGCAAATAATTCCCATTAAAACTCCTTGTCTGGTCGCCCCACACCGATAATTGTTATGGCGGTTATTAGGTAAATGGTCATCCACTCGTCCGCGCTTGTGTGATACACGTCGTGTATTAAAAATGACATTGTTTTTGGTACAATCGTCCACACAACTGTTTCCCTTTTATGGAAATCTTCAAAGGGTTCGAATCAGAAAAAGAGCTCGTCGGACGTTTAATAATGTTTATTGATTATCTCTGTAATTCCATGTATTATAAAACAAAGTCGCCCGTCGCGTCTGTCTGAACACAATAAACTCAAAAACTTCTAAAAAGATTTCGATATAATTTGATAGTGTACAACTAATAATTTCTATAGATTGTCTTTTTAATATCACGAATTATGCAACAAAGTCCTGTCTATCTGTTTAAAAACTTCTAAACGGATTTCAATAAAATTTTATATGCAAATAGTTTTACAGTCTAAGAGGGATAAAGGCTTTTTATCTGAATATATAGCCGGTCTTTTATGTCGTAAAAATTGCTTGCGCCGGCGCACCTGCGAAAGGTAGTTAGGTAATAAGTTTCTCGAAGGCGAGAGTGTGATTGGGAAGGTATGTATGATCTATTGTCTTTCTTTGTCTCCAAGTAACATTGTTTTCCAGTTTGAAAGGCTATGATATTCAAGAGGTTGAAAATCCTCCTTTAGTTTTAAACGTGGTTTTATTATTTAAATACTGGGCATTGTGTTGTTTATTTGATGGTTGAATACATTTATTGAATTAAAAACACTATCTCTTTAATAATAGAAAACAAAATTCTTCCAAAGTTAATGGACTTTATCGTATACAAAAGGATAGGCTTGGTTAGAGATAAACTTTTGACCTCTTTAATCTGTGTATGTTTTTTCGTGTAAATAATGGAAAAGATATGTTAATGACTCGTTTAAAATGATAACATATTGCATTTGTTTCACTACTTTTGAATAAATGTTACTCGTCAAATATGTATAGTATAAGACCAATAAATACAAAAGTCATTTTGCCTAATATGATCCCTAATAAAAAAAAAGTAAATTACTATGATAAAAAATTACAAATTGTCTAAAATCTTCAGTAGCAGAATAAATAAAGAAACAGACACCTCCAAATTTATACACCCATCTGCACTAAATAATATAAGAATATCAATCATGCTGGGCTCGGGCTTCTTCTACTGCTCAGAGCGACTAGGCTTTAGTCCACCACGCTGGCCTAGTAGGGGTTGGTAGACTTCACACACCCTGAAAACTCCTATAGAGAACTTCTCATCTGTGCAGATTTCTTCACGATGTTTTCCTTCACCGTTAAAGCAAGCGATAATTCACAAAAAATACACACATTATTTTAAAAAAGTCAGAGGCTTGTGCCCTTTGGATTTGAACCTGCGGACTTTCGTCTCGGCAGTCGGTTCCACACCCAACTAGGCTATCGCTGCTTTTATTCTGCTCTAACATATTCATAGCGGCGATAGTCTAGTTGGTTATGGAATGGATTCCCGAGACGAATGTTAGCAGGTTCAATTCCCGAGGGCACACGCCTCTGACTTTTCTAAAAATTATGAGTATATTCTTTGTGAATTATCGCTTGCTTTAGCGGTGAAGGAAAACATCGTGAGGAAACCTGCATACCTGAGAAATTCTCTATTAGGAATTTTCGAGGGTGTGTGAAGTCTACCAACCCGCACTAGGCCAGCGTGGTGGACTAAGGCCTATTCCCTTTCAGTAGTAGAGGAGGCCCGCGCCCAACCGTGGGACAGTATATAACACAGGGCTGATATTATTTTAAATAACATATTCATACATAATAAAAATATGGCCCTATGTAACGTTGTGTTCGACTGTAAGCCTTGATCTTGATACCCTAACTATTTGTATGGTCGTTATCAGATAGCGCCTGCCGGAATGACATTGTTTAATTATTTTAACAACTGATACGCGATACACTGTTAAACGATTACGAAATATGTGATGATAGAGTATCTTCAGGAAGTTTCGAGACAAAATATCCGAACGTTGTCTAGGAATCAAGTCTTCAGGTATACCTTCTGTTACAGAGAATATAATTTGTATTGTTTGGTAAAATACAGGGTGATTACAACTTCGAATGAATATAATGTTTTTTATACGTAATTATAAATTCGTAAATTTCGACCCAATAAAATGTTTTGGTACACGTAATTAAAAAACGGGTTCGTAATTTATGATATGAGTTATTTGTGTGTACTCAAGGATTTAGTGTAATAATATAAGGACTTTGTATGATATTTCTATAGTGATTACTATACTAAACACAAGATCATACAAAGCGTCTACCCAAACATGGCCTCTTAAACCAGTTAACATTATCAGTCCAGTGATAAGATCATGTTTACATGTTTATGAACGCTAATATTATTTCAGTATCAAATTATTTTTTGTTACTTTCGTACGAGCCATTAGCACCTCTAATGGTAAGCATTATGACTGCAAATAAACAGTAGAAGCAATATCTAGCCTATATTATGTTATCGATTATTTGTATAATTTAATATCTTATAGAATACCTAGGAATTCCATACAAGACCTAAAACTATCAGGCAGTGTATTTATTTAATGGCACACTAACTTAATGGGCTAAATATACTCAATTAAAATACCAAAGGACTAGACTACTCACTAATTACATCTGTGAAACAGCATTTATATAAAAAGAAACTGTAATTTATTATGTACTAGGTACTGCTCGCGGCTTTGCTCGTTAGAAAATCCTTTTCCATTATACAAATACCAAAAAATATAGTACGACGCTAGCGCCATCTATTTAAAAAAATACGTATTCACTCGAGAGAGAATTACCGAGATAAAAAGTAACCATGTATTAATTTAGGAAATGATCTACCCGTGTGTTATATTAAATTCAATTCCGTTCAGCTATTTCTGCGTGTATTTCTAACAAATATCCAACAATTTCTCAAATTTTTGCATTTATAATTGTAATAAGAAAGATTTTATTATTTCTATACTTTAGCCAAGCTATGTATAGAGTAGCTAGACCCTGAGTATTAAAACACGAGTATAGGTGTAGGCCATCATACCATGGTTTCATTTTTAAGTATGACGGATTTGGATTTCCCCTTTACCGAAGGGGTAAAAAATCTAATTACTTACGAATAGTTAATACATTTCAATTGTTAAATAATTATATGTTACACGACAGTGACCTGTTATTATATGCATTAATAATACCTGCGTATCATGCATGTACCATATAGATTGAAGTAGACTAATGATTCCTTCTAGACATTTACTCATACTATATTTTTCAAATTATTTCAATATCTATACATTTTCGTTACTTTAGGATAGTGTTGATGAACATAGCATATTGTTTTTTTTATTAATCCACATATTGGAAATATTTGTACTTTTTCATAATGCATCCGTGATCTACATGTGTTTAAATTTATTGATATAATCTACATTATTATAAAGCTGAAAAGTTTGTTTATTTGAAAGCGCTTATCTCAGGAACTTCTTGTTCGAATTGAAAAATTCTTTTAGGGTTGTATAGCCCATTTATCGAGGAAGGCTGTAGGCTATATAACATCACGCTATAACCAATAGGAGCAGAGCATCAATTAAAAATGTTGCAAGAACTCAGAAAATGTATTCCTTTTAAGAGCTTCCATTGCGTACGCTGAGTAAACGGTTAAAGTGTCGTAACAAATATGTATTACGGAATTGTTACCCTTAATAAGTTATAAAAAATATATTATTATATTGTAAACAAAGACCCACGCCGCATCTGGCGGTTTGAACAAGATAATCTCAACACTACCCAGCGGATTTAGATGAAATTTGGTATGGAGATAGATTAAGACCCTGGGACGGACATGCGCTATTCTCTACAGGGAAAATATATAGCGGGATTCATATCCCGCAAAACTGTTACACACAGGCCAAGCCGCGAGCAAAAGCTATACGAATATATAATTACGCACTCATAGTTCTCAGTAGCTTTGCTATTGATTGGATGGCGTTATGTCGAAGCTTGGTTTGATTCAGTTTTCAGTTTACATAGAAATAAACCTATTCTGTTCTTTATACTAGTTAGTAAATCTTTTCTGGTCTTATTCTATTTTGCACCTCATTTTGGTTCATGCTAAGGATTAAGTTCAAGGTATTGTTACGAGATGGCGCTGTAATAAACTTTACTGCACTCAGCGCCCTATTTATAGAAGCCCTTGCTTTATTTTTAAATTTCGATTCAATTAAATAAATTACAAAAAAACAAAGATCAGCATTTTAATCTAATAACAAAAATACACTTTAAATCTTTATTAAAGTGTTTCTTTTTTCAAATAGTATGCAAAAATGCACGCATGAAATGTATTTTTTTAATGATGTTCTATGATATTATTCTTGTATCATCTCTGCATAAATCCGATGACACAACCAAAAATTGTTTACATTTTTTATCGTTCAGTTATTAAACACCATGTGTTATTCCACGCAATATTAACTGCTTGATTGACGTCATCAGTCATTAATTTTGGACTTGGGAATTCTACTTACACATATGGAGTCTTTTTAAAAACAATAATATATTATGGATACCCTCTTAAGAATATAATTTCAAAAATAAAAATAATAACCTGAGAATTTGTACTTAGGTTTAAAGTAAAAAAGGCAGAAAAGTATGAGAGAGCTACACAGATAAAGCCTCTAAACTTAAAGTAAGTCTACAATAAACTGTTTTGCCAAAAGCGAAATATGATTTAATAATATCAGCCCTGTATTATATACTTGCCCACTGCTGAGCACAGGCCTCCTCTACCACTGAGAGGGATTAGGCCTTAATCCACCACGCTGGCCTAGTGCGGATTGGTAGACTTCACACACTTTCGAAATTCCTATAGAAAACTTCTCAGATGTGCAGGTTTCCTCACGATGTTTTCCTTCACCGTTAAAGCGAACGATAAATTTACAAAGAATACACACATGATTTTTTAGAAAAGTCAGAGGTGTGTGCCCTTGGGATTTGAACCTGCGGACATTCGTCGAAATATGATTTGTCTATTAATAAATGATTGTTGCGAAGATGGCGTCTCTATACCTACAAACCTATAAAATGTATGTAGTATCTATATTTAATTGTTTTATGAAGCTTATAAAAACATTTTAAAAATAGAACAGCCTGTATATCGTTTGAATTTTTTTTATCAGGTATGTTTTTAGTAATACTGTATCTACTTACGTATTTTGTGACTTTTTTTTTATTCTAGCACGTAAATTGACCCGCGACGTATGATAAGGTTAGTGTAGCCTAAATACGTCACACTCGATAGAATAATGTCTTTTATGATAGGTTTATCAAAGCAGGTCGGCTTTAGAAGTACATATTTATTACGAAGTTGTTTGCGCATTTCTCTAACATTTATTTATAGAGATCACATCATAGAAAAAAACTCTTCCAAGTATTTTTAAAAATAGATATTGTCGAACACGTTTAAAGGTAGACTATTTTTTAAATATTTTTTTAAATATATTATATCAGAAATAAAAACACGTAGAACAGAAAAAAGATAATATAATTATAAACTTGTATACCATAAATACCAAAAAGTCAGGTTCCACCGAGATTTGAACTCGGATCGCTGGATTCAGAGTCCAGAGTGCTAACCATTACACCATGGAACCAGCTGATAGAGCTGCCGACTTTTGCCTCTGCTATCTAAATTTACGTAAACATGCATGCATGCGTGTATATAATGAGGTTATAATATCAAAATGTTTTTAAAATCAAAATAATATTATTACGGTTACCGTTTTTAGATGTCTTATCGTAGTGGTAATACAGTTCAAAGTCGTAAAATTATGTTTACGTGTTTTTGTTTAGTTAAACTAAGCAAATTAATATGTTACATGAAATAAATGAAGTTTTCATATACTTAATTCATTGTTTTTGAAAGTGATGGAAATAATATTTTTGAATGCCAAATATATTTGCTCACTTATCCATTGTCACTCTTTTATTTAAGTGAGAGAATATAACATTTAATATTTTAATCGAAATTAATTTTAGCGACAACTTATTTTTTTTCTGAAAGTAGTGACAATTAAATATAATATTAATTTAACACTTTTGTAGAATATAGGTAGGTATTTATAATAATGGTGTCAACGTATTTTTTTTTTTATAGGTGTAAACAAAAATACGTTCTAAGTTTAGCATCATAAAAAACATATTAACGGAAAAGAGTTGGTCTATACAGTTATATCTGAAGTATGAATGGCTGTCTTTTGTAGGGTTAGTAAACTTTCTGGATGCCTAAAGAGGCTCCTTCCACTTCCAATAGGCTCATTGCAACAACTCATTTCAGGGTTACTCAAGTTTTTCGAGCATAAATTAATGAACGGGCAAGCAAGATACTCTCCTTACAAGCGACCGGAATGCCCTTGGACAATAATACCATCGAACTATTTTTATATTCGGAGAAAGTTATATATAACTATCGCTCACAAAATGACGACTGAACTGCTATGTTGCTCCACTAGCCTTATGCATTCCATGATACTACCTCTCTTTGCGTCGTATTCCTCAATATCGAGGTTCGTGACCTTTCTTCTGTATATCAGTTTCTCACGAACGAGCTCTCTCCATGTCTCTATCTCCAGCAGTGTGGAAAATACTATCTAAAATGTTGCATGAAGAGAGAGACAAGCAAGTTACTCTCCTAATAAGCGTCAGGACTGTCCATAAACAATAATACCACCACTCGAAGTGTTTTGTATCCGCGGAGAAAGTTATAGTATAATAAAGTTATTAGAACTACCGTTCGCAAGAGAGTCGACTGGACTGTTGTGTTGGTTCACTGGATTTATGCATCCTATGATATTGCCTAAAAGGTTCAACTTCAGCACGAATTACCGGCAAAGATGTGCCTTTCATTATAAATACAGATCCACGTTATTTTCATTACATTCCATTAACATATATCTGTTTGAACATATGACGGGACACGAGCTGTTTGTCTACAGTTTAACACGTAAATGTAAATATTGACACATGTGTGCTTACGTCAGAAGACAATAGCACGGGTCTTGTTATACTGGTTTAGGTATTTTAAATGACGATGTGTTTTTATAATTCGGCTTATGAGGAGTGATACATGGACATCTTGATGCAGAATTTTAAATTATGATGCATCGCTTGGTGTAAATCGCTTCTCTTAGTATTTGATCTTATCTGAAAGTTTGTTAGTGGTTGGATATATTTTATATTCGCTCGGATAGTGACGTACACAAGTTATTAAAACCCGTACTATTAGCCTTCGTAAAAAAATAGTACTATAAAAAGCCGTGATAAAATCCAAAAAATAGTTTTGTTTAATGATACTACGTAAGTTTGTTGTTAAATGGGGAAATTGTTTGTAAAAATAAAATAAATATAATACAAATTGTGGTGATCATAATTTTTGAGCCTTATATAGCAACTGTAAATACAGACCAGCTTTGCGACGTAGTAATCGGTAAGGCACAACGCGTTTGATTAGACGTACGCTTTCTAGATCAAATCATTCATTGTATAAGGAACGTGATTTAAATCAACTATTTCAAGTGACAAAAGAACAGGTTCCACCGAGATTTGAACTCGGATCGCTGGATTCAAAGTCCAGAGTGCTAACCATTACACCATGGAACCGGATGAGATAATGCTCAAACTGAATGACTAACTTGAGAGTCGTCAAGTCATTCCTCGTAAAGATGAGCAAAACAGCATTAACGACTGGAATAAGTATGAATGCTTCATCTCTTTGTAGTTGAATTTAACAACGATTTTTTTTATTCTTTTGAGTGACGAGACGTGTTTGTCGTTCGCCTGATGGTAAGCGACACGACCGCCCAAAAAAACAGAAATACCATCCAACACCTTGAATTACAAAGTATAGTTTGGTATTCAACTGCGCTCGCCATCCTGAGACATGAGATGTTAAGTCTTATTATGTCCAGTAGTTACATTTTTGTGATGAGACGTCTCTCCGGAGGGGCTTGTCCTAAAAGCGGTAGGTAGTAAAGGCAATCTGAACTGCAGTACGATTGAAAAGTATTGAACAGAACCTACATTTTAGTGGGACAAGGGAAGCAGTAGCAGATGGGATGTCCAGCTCAGTTGCCCGATGGTACGAGCCTATTAGATTTACATTTCGTTCCTTTTTACTTCATTTGTTTGTCTTCTCCCTACCTCCCATCCTAAGAGGGTTCCTTCTCCTTCCCTCACACTTCCTTCTCCAGATAACCCCTCCTAACTTTCCTCCAGCTCTTTGCAGTCGCTAAGCTGGGGATTCCATAATTCTATTCGCAGGTTTCCCCCAGTGCTGACAGTGGGGTTCAATACAAAAAAATATATATTATGTTATGTCGGAAAAATATTATGAGAACACGATACAGTACAGTTGGCAATGTTTATTGACTTAATCGTATAATTTCATCATTATCTCATCCGGTTCCATGGTGTAATGGTTAGCACTCTGGACTTTGAATCCAGCGATCCGAGTTCAAATCTCGGTGGAACCTGGTTTTTAGTAGTATTTTTAAAGTGATGGTGTCTCCGATGCAAGATTCTGTTTAATATATTACTGCTCGTTTGTGCAATATTGAGAAAACAATGTTAGGTTATTGGACATTAGAGTCAGTTTATAAAAGACCTAAACTGACTAAGACAGTAGAGTGCCAAAAAATTTAGTAATTTACTGTTCTCTTCTGTTGTTCTACTGCATAATAAAGCGGATACCATTCTTCGACATTTTATTATGCTTGTACGGCAAGTGATCCCGCTGCAGTAACAGCGGGAACTCACACTTCACTTACCATCTGGAGATAGTAAGTGGGGTGGGGTCTAATAGAATGTCGACTGACGAGAGATGATTACCCATCTGCAGACAATTATGCCGGCCAGTTGGAACCGAATATACACAGGCTGATCCCGGAATGCGACACACTTACGTGGGGCACTATAGCGAGTTTCAATACCTTGTGTACAGTAGTCGCTATCCCGGCGGATATAACAACAAAACAACGTGTCATGCGGCATTTATGTTACGTCATTAGCGCGTACGCATATTTTATTTATATGCTTACACTCATATTCACGGACAATACTATAAGGACACACTGTGCACCTAAACACATAGTGTCGACAATTCCATAGTTTTCTGTGGCTCTGTTCATCTGGCAGCCAACTGAAGTATACATGAATCTTAATATTAGCCAATCACAGCTTCCCTTTGCCTATATACTGTAAAGGCTCTTATGGCGAAATCTCTAAGAAACAGATTTATTATCGTACTATGCCGTACTAAGAAACGTTTGTGAGTTTTGTGGTTTGGTAGAACTTTTCTACTAATTAAATAAGGATGGTATATTTACATATGTGCACGGCAAAGTGGCCCTTCTACACCCGATGGTAAGTTAAGTGGAATCCAATAAAATATCGACTGACGAGAGGTGATTACCCCTCAGCAGTCGACACAGTTATGCCGGCATGTTGGAACCGGATATATAGGGTGATATCGGAACACGACACACTTACGTGGGCCACTAAGGCTATTGATTAATGGATTGCTGGTAGAGTCCTCGATATTATGTTTTGACCTCGATTTTATAGCGGCTATACATGTTATTCATTTAAATTTGAAAAACTCATCAAATTAATTAATCGTTCAAAGCAATATATTTTGTGAGTCGGTCAGTGTACACCTAGTAAAACAGGCCGGCATGATTTTGGCGACCGTTGAAGAGCAGACTACATATCTCTAGTTCGATATTATATTTTTGAATATTATATTTCCGTTAACTTCATTATAAATAGCTAGAAAAAAGAGACCTTTCCCCCTCAGTCATTGATTAACCCGCAACAGCACGCTACAAATAAACATTACACAACATCGATCAGCCGTCCTTATTACGTCATTAGCGTGATTGTCGAAGGCGACCTAAATAAAATATCAAATATTTAACACAGCCGATACGCCCAACTAACCCGCCCACGCCACATGGGAACCGTTGGCTCTAATGAAAAAGCATCAAATTTCATAATTGATAGAAGCGTGACAGCGTTCAGTGCGCCGGTCCCGCGGGCCGTACAATTTATTAATCAGAAATAATAATTCACAGGTAATGTGTCTGACGCGTGAGCCGATAAACATCGCTCGCGACGGAAGGGTTGAGTTGAGTTGTCTGGTCATCGTTAGTTGTTTAAACCACGGTTAGAATATTATTATTACTTATAAACTTGATTTAGCGTTGAGGTGGTTCAGAATTGCCTAAATAGCTGTCAAAAATATCACTTGTATCCTAGTTTAAACCTTATTATGTGACAAGATGTCGGGTTTTGACTCACAGATGATCGAGTTAATTTGTGTTTTAACTAAATGTAGTTTTGCGATTTTTTATAACTTTCTTATTTTTGGTTTAGTTGGGTTTTCTGCGCAGTATCAGCTCGGAGTCTGGAATTTGTGTCCGATATGGCGATAGGCTCGCCCGCTATCGCATCATGGAACTGAACACATTTGGCGAAAAGTGGGTGCCCTGGTCGCGTCTCTGCATACCCCTTCAGAGATAAAGGCGTGATAATGTGTGTGTATGTTTCTTATGTTTGATTTGGCATGTTATTTTATATGTAACCGAAATAATACAAAAATCATTCTTCTTTGAAATCATCATTTAAATTTGATGAAAAATAAAACAGTACGTATTTGAAATGTTGTGAACAAAAGTGGCGGCGTAGGAAGATTATCACGGTATCTCGTTCTCGCACCGCAGCGTTTTGGCTGATGACACTTGGTAACGTCACCGTTTGCAATTATATTTATTCGATAGCTACCCCTTTTGTAAAATTTTAAATCTTTATAACTTATTTTTTATTGCACGGATTTTGAATATTCTTCTCCTTTAGGTTTTGAACGATATACATTTTTGATAAATGTTTTTTAAAAGTAGTCAACTATACTTTTCTGTCCATAAATATAGGTTTTTGAGTAACATTCATAAAGCTAAGTTTGGCTAAATTTGAATCCGAGTAAATACGAGTTTCTACACGTATATATATTTTTTAAACCTTTATATTCGCATAGTAACTAATCAATAAATGTATTTAAATCCCAATTATAAATTATCAAATACAAAGCAATTACACCTTATTTTTATCAGTGAACAACTGTGCTAGACGTTTCAATGTTTTATTGATGCTTTTATTACGTCACACGTAGGCTTAACGATACGATTTTATGATCAGATTATCGGAAAGTTACAACCTGGTTTTGCGTTGTCCGTAAGATGACGTCATATCAATTCGTTTAATGAATTCATTGATAAGATGCTTTATTGCTATTTTAAATAATAGACTGTAAAATAGGGGTCTCTGCGTCTTAACTTACAACCGATTTATTTTTTTAAATTTCAATTATTGCACTCCGCATTTAATGTTAAAGATATCCAGAATAAAATAATAAAAATAAAGCGTATTTAACATATCTAAAAAAATATTATTTGCTTAGACAGTTTATGCTGTTGTTTGGTAGGTGTACCTTCCCTAAAACTTCACCACTTGGGAACTTCACCATTTAGTGGCAACAACTTAACTTGGGGTGTTAGTGGAAAGGTTATATTTGTTTCATCGGTGTTACGGTCCAATGTCGACACTCGGGATACCTTGATGGTTTCAACCTGATATTCAACATGGTGCTTACAGTCCACTCGAGGTGTAGCTTCGGCTTTATTACAAAATGATAAACAATGTCTCGCATTATGACGAAAATAATTAACTAGACCTCTGATATATTAAAGAGTTATTAAACAAGATTCTGTCTAATATTAAATAATTTGACAGAGCAGAGAACTCTCACAAATTATAAATAAAATATACTTAATCACATTCGTCCATTGCATCGGATTAACTATAAGTCGTATATTAAATTTACAATCATGATAGTATTTTACGAGCAATGGTAAATACGTAAATATGTCATTCTACTATAAAAACAATCTGCCACCCAATAACATTCAAAATAGTGTCTTCATTATAACTTATTAAATGTTATCTATCCTAAAACACTGCTGTGTTTCATAACACCACCTGAACGACGCTAGCATCATCTATAAATCAAATATGCTAATGGTAGAATTTATTTTATATACGCCCGAAAAGCGACCACCGTACACAAGGTGTTAAAGCCTGCCATTGTGGCCCACGTAAGTGTGTCGAGTTCCGAGGTCAGCCTATGTATATCCGGTTCCAACAGGCCAGGTACTGGTGAGACTGTGAGACCGTGTCGTCTGGTAAGGGGTACTAACAGTAAACACTAAAGCGATTTTAATATTTTTAACTAATACGAGGCTACATTACTCCTGAGTACTGTAGGATACTTTTAATCCCATGAAAACATTATCCCGGAAAATGTTTTTAACGCGGACGGAGCCGCAAGCAAAAACTAATATAATATACAAATGTAGCAAAAAAAATCCAACGTTTTGCAATGCCGAACATTAATTCTAAAAATATTCAAAATTCAAAAGCCTTTATTACTGATTTTACAATGAGTTTACATAAAATATAAGTGTGCACATCAGTCCGGTTCCAAATTTAAATCAGCGCGTCCTGCAGACACATAGGCCTCCTCTAACCTCTTCCATTCTTTTCTATCTCTTGCAACTTTCAGCCATAGCGGTCCTGCAACATTTTGTTATGTCATCAGACCATCTGTTTATTTGTCTGCCTCAATTCTAAAAATATAACGACCACAAACAACTAACTGACCACAAGTTAACACAACCCGCCGTACCAGACGTAGATTTTTATTTTAATCCCGTACCCACGGGTCCCATGCCGATGGGTAGAAAGAGTTAGCGTTTTTAATTAAACTAATCGGTTTATTCAGCAAGGTGCGGCGGCGTGTGCATATGCTAATGGCTACGCTGTACACATGCGGCGAAGCTTCGGCGATTTTATTGCATTTATGTAGTTAGGTAGGTCAGAGTTTCAAAATTGATATTTTAACAACTAGCTTTGCCCGCGGCTTCTCTCGCCTATAAATCAGTGTGCCATAAAGTTTTTCCCACGTAAATCCGAGCCGTGAGATTTTTTACAACTACGCGACCTCTTCAACAGTAATCGTTATAGGGGAAAGGAAGGCAAAACGAACCACTTAACAAAAAACAGGTATAGAAAAGAAACTATTCATTTTATTAAACTTCTTTTAAGTAAAAGTAATGAACATTATTAGCTCTATATTATGTACGAATCAGGCTTTGATAAAATCACAGGCAACAAAGATATTAGACGATTTCTAATACCTTCAATATGTCCGTTTTACCTTCATGGGTTAGGCAAAACGGACCACACATGAAGGCAAAACGGACTTACATAAAATTAATTAGTCAGAACATATTTCACATAGAAATACTGTCTCATCATCTTCATCCGCGACTCCTGCGCAAGCGCAATGTGTCCATAGATGACATTTAGGACATTTTACCCAATCTCCGCTTGATTCTGAGTATAAATGAGAACAATACAGGCACTTAGCGTCATCGTCATCAGACGAACTATAATTTTTCGTTGTTTTTGTGCTTTTTATATCAGATTTCTTTCTTGCCTTTCCTTTTGTGGATTTTTTTTTTGTGTATTTTCACTCTCCTTCTTCCTGTTTTTCTTTTTTGCTTTTATTTTTTTTTAAGTTTTTGTGAAACTAAGTACTTTTTCAAATCTATCCAGTTTTTTCTCTGTTGCTTTATCAATATTTTGAGTAGACCTATATTTCTCCAAATTTCTCTTCAAAGCTGTCTTTGGTATCAGGACCAGAATAGCAGCCTTATTGAGGCATATTTCTCCAGCAATTACTTTCTCAATTGAATTTTTCATGCTGGACTTATTCCAAGAATTCCGATTGGATTTTCTTTTGTAATTATTTACGATCTAAAACCGAAGCAAAAGAGATTATTATGATATTAAAAACATTATCTTCCCCTAATTTCATTGGAATTACACTAAAATTCTCGTTAGATACTCTATTGAAGGTAAAACGGCACCCCGGTCCATTTTGCCTGGGTCCGTTTTGCCTTTTTGCTATAAACAACAAAAATCTAAAATTTGGAGATTATAAGTTGAGATAAAGTCTGCATACTTGGTTATTAGTTTAATCATATATCATTTCACACACAGTTATCATCAGAACCTATTATTACAAACCAAACCAAAGTGTAGGCTAAATGAAAAATGAAAATTTTAGATCAAAATCTAAAAAAAATAACTTACCTTGCTAAATCAGTGCTCGTGCGGTCGGTAGAATTAAATACACTGACAGAGAGCGGGAACCTAGCGGCCAACATTTTGATGTGACAAAGTCATAGATGCGGTTACTAGTTTAAAAATTATTAAGGTGGACCGTTGTGTCAACAGGGTCCGTTTTACCTTCCTTTCCCCTATTTCAGTCAATTTACATAAAATTGCAATGTATTGTTAACCTAAACCTACCTCAAGAATTTCACTATCTGTTAGTAAAAACCGTACAAAAATCCGTTTAGTAGATTTTAAGAAAATTGGTCACATACAGACAGAGAGCTTTAAACGACTTTTTATGTTTAGATATTAGACAAACTGTTAGTGATTAAGGATTACTTTATCTACAGTGTTTAGTAAATGAATTCCGTTTATACACGCAATCCTAAAACATTCACTTCATATGTAATGTTATGAGTATGTAATGTATGAATAATTTCAGAATAAAAGTTAAATCAAGGACTTGTCTTTAATTTCGCAGAAATTGGATATCTATTCACCTCTGACTTTTCTAAAAAATCATGTGTGTGTTCTTTGTGAATTTATCGTTCGCTTTAACGGTGAAGGAAAACATCGTGAGGAAACCTGCACATCTGAGAAGTTCTCTATAGGAATTTCGAAGGTGTGTGAAGTCTACCAATCCGCACTAGGCCAGCGTGGTGGACTAAGGCCTAATCCCTCTCAGTAGTAGAGGAGGCCTGTGCTCAGCAGTGGGTAAGTATATAATACAGGGCTGATAATATTATTATTATTCACGATTTACCATCAGGTGATCCACAAGCCTCTTCATATAAATCACCGGAAAGTACTCCTTCCTTCACTAGTACAACACACCAATTAATTTTAATATGAAAGTATTATGTTTGTAAATGTAGGCGTATGCACGCTGTACACTGTTTCATAGTTTTTATAAATCTTTTAGTATTATTGTTTTTTTTTTCATTAATTTTTAGTTATTGCTAAATACTTTTATGTGGATTTTCTCCGCACTTTTACGGTGATGTGCGTGTATTAGCTTATATAATTAATCAGACTTTGTATAGAAAAGACTTGTTAAAAAAAAATATTTAATTACAATATTATAAAAGAATGGACAATTGATGACAAAAAATAAAGCCCGGAGTTTCTTTCTGCCTTTCTTCTTCGGGTAGTCATCGCTTAGGTAGTTAGTGAAAGGCTGGTAGGTTAGCTAGATTAGGGCTTTTATTGTCCTCACCGGTGAGGATCGCGACGCGTTTCTCCCTTATTGCTTATTCAAAAATACATATATACATCATTTTATTTCTTCTTCCCTGCCAGCCCGAGCTGGCTTCTTTGTTTACTAAGTATATTTTTCATTTATTTTATTTTCAATATAAATTGTCTTTTTTATATAAGCTAATTTAATTAAGTAATAATTAAATATTCTCATGTACCTTGACTTATCATAAGTGCAACTATGTTCGCCTACGTGATGAATAAAGCATTTTTATTTTATTTTATTTTAATAATTATGTTGAAGCCATCATGTTCTGGTTTAAAACATAAGGACACCTCTTGACTTTCCTAATTTTGTGTATGTATTCTTTGTGAATTATCGCTTGCTTTAACGGCGAAGGGAAACATCGTGACGAAACCTGTATACTTGAGAAGTTCTCTATGGGAATTTTGAGAGTATGTGAAGTCTATCAATCCGCAGTAAGCCATCGTGGTGGACCAAAGCCTACTCTAACTTTTAGTAGTCGAGGAGACTCAGCAGTGAAACAGTGTATAATACATGGTTGATATTATCTAATTCTTTAATTTTGATACTCAGTAAACATATTAAGAGTAAAAATTAAATTTTCCTTTATTTACAAACATTATTGATAACAATTTGAATTGTACCGGTCACAGAGGATAGATTAGGTTATCGTGTTCATTATCAATGTGCATTACGCGAACGTACAAAGCATGCATACGGATCTGTGTTATAATACTTATCATTTATATCACACGTGATAATAGATAATGACCGATAGACTGGACGTTTGGAAATGATTGTTGTAAAGAGAGATTGTTTATTTTGATTGAAAAAAAATTAAATATGAAAAATATTTTTCTTTAACACAAAAGATCTTATACGTAACGAATATACAAAGTATGAAATTTTACAGTAATGTACGAAATGAATCAAAAATAGTTGCATTCGATGTTAAGCGGGGTAACGGAAGAATTATTATATACTTTTATTGTATTCTTTTTTATTGAGGGTACGGCAAAGTGGCCTTACTGATGGTAAGTAAAGAGTTTTCTAAAAACACGTCATAATTGTTATATTGGTGGAAAGAGAATTGTTCTGTGATTGAATTATTTATTATCATTATTATAAAAAAAAGTCCTCCCGTGCGTCTCTCTGAACGCGGATTTCAATGAAGATCCTGGAAGGACATAGACTTTTATGCAGGAAAAACTTTGTAACGCGGGCAAAACCGCGAGCGATAGCTAGTTCATTTATATTAATATGGAATACGTGGCAAGGGTTTGATTTATTTTTATTTCGTTGAGTATATTTATAGAATAAGACATTCTCTATCAGTGGCGCAGAAATACAAGAAGTTTCTTTTCAAATGGAAATCATGATTCTCCATAACTGAGGAAATTCTCACTGTTTTAGTCATACAACCTCAAAAACAAAAGTATTTACTGCTACTCAGTGGCGGAAATATACAATGCTATCCATCCTACCGAATCTCGGTTACATGATTTCCAAAGTAATAAATACATATAATATATGATTTTATAACTAAGCTCAATGCTTAGTTCTATACACAAATACTAATCAGTTTTTCTGTACTCTGTAAAGGTTGTTTACAATAAAAAAAATATTTAACAAAAAAATTACCGCCTTCAAAAAGTAGACTAAAGAGAAATAAGTGAATAATACATAACTTATAATCCTAATATTAAAGGATAACGCAAAGGTCTTTTGTTTATTTATTTATTAATTTTTTTTTAATCTTTATTGCGAAGGTCTTTGCTTCTAATACATTTAAAAGTAATTTTTGTATAAGAGATATTCAACTTTACAAGAATTGCAATAAAGTTCTAAGTAAATAGTTGTTTATCTCATTCAGATAGTGAAAGTCGACGTGCTCTTCAGCTGGTTCCATGGTGTAATGGTTAGCACTCTGGACTCTGAATCCAGCGATCCGAGTTCAAGTCTCGGTGGAACCTGTATTTTGTACCTCATTTTAAAAATCGTTTTAGAATAATTAAAATTAATAACGTGGTGTTAATTAGTGGGAAGAAATAATAACGTACAGGAAGACATTTTTGGAGCAGTTTTTTTTTAAGTTTAAGATTCATGGCTATCGAAAGATGTCGATTTTATTTATTTATTTATAACACTTTATATACAAACTAGCGACCCGCCCCGGCTTCGCACGGGTGCAGTGCTGACTATTTAATGGATGTTATTATTATTCATATAAACCTTCCTCTTGATTCACTCTATTGAAAAAACCGCATCAAAATCCGTTGCGTAGTTTTAAAGATTTAAGCACACATAGGGACAGAGAAAGCGACTTTGTTTTATACTATGTAGTGATAATATAAAGGCGGACTTAATGCCGAAGTCATTCTCTACCAGTCAACCTTTAGGTGGTGCAGAGATTAAGAGGTAGGTGTACACAACGAGAGAAGGATTTTAAATTTTCTGTTTCTTAAAAAATATAGTTCAAGAGATATCCTGTGGCACAGTTTAATAATGTCTGGAGAACAAATGTATGTCAATATTTAAAAATATTACTATTTAAAGGGATTTCAAAACAACAGGTTCCACCGAGATTTGAACTCGGATCGCTGGATTCAAAGTCCAGAGTGCTAACCATTACACCATGGAACCGGATGAGGGTGTAGGCTTCTTTCATCCCCACTTAATTTTAGGTTTTTGGTAGATATGTACCATCAAGCTTTTTGCTTTTTCCAAGAATAGGCAGAGGTGTACCTTACAGAATTCGCCAGCTAAGTTTTTGTGTGCGTAGGCGACCCCGAAGTCAATACCAGGAGACACCTGCAAACGAGAATCTGAAATCCCTCAGCATAGCGACTTTAGGGGCCTAGTGGAGAATGGGAATGGAAATTTGAGAACAGAAAAGAAGGGAGATGGTCCATGAAGTGATCATAATAGTGCCAGTCTTTTTTGTTGGAATATTTTTAAGTAGGTTTTGTTTCCGGTTTTACATGACAAAGTCTGTTTCTTATAAGTATTGCCTCTAGCATCCAGGGAAATGTAGCTTAGTAATAATTAAAGAGAACATTTTCTAAATCGTGCAAGTAGATTCAGAGTCAATCGCATTAATTAGAAATGAATCAAAGTTTATCCGCATTACATCGAAACGAAGGAAATCTTCAAGATATCGTTATCCACTTAACAATAAAATATATGTATAGCTTGAACAAATCAATAAACTACATTTGATTAATCTTAACGAGCTGTCCGAATCATATTTGATATTCATTGTCTTTTATTAATTAGTAAGTAATTTCTGTATTAATAACAAAAATTTCTCAGTGTGACGATGGCCACACATTATATAATTTCAACTTCAGTATGGTGTTGCTACTGTTTATGGACGATCTGCTTACCAGTAGCGAAGGTTCCATAGAACTCGATTCCTGCTGGCTTCTCTTCCATAATTTATGTTAAATCTATTTATAATTAGAATGATTTCCAGACCGCATTTATGCATATTATTAGTACCTATAATTTACGTCGGGTTGCCTCTCAGAAAATTTCCTTCTTCCCCACTGATGCTTACCATAGTGGGAGCGGCATGCTCGTCTCGACATTCAACTGCAACAAAAGATTCAAGGTGGTTATGAATGAAGACAGTATCGTCATCCGGTTCCATGGTGTAATGGTTAGCACTCTGGACTTTGAATCCAGCGATCCGAGTTCAAATCTCGGTGGAACCTGACTTTTTGTAACTTCTGTTGTCTGTGGCGACAAATCCGCCACAAGGGGATTTGTATTTTTTTGTTTGTTTCCCGGTATTGACGACTAGGACGTTTACACACTAAAACAATGAAAAACTTAGCTGGCAAATTCTGGCTGTATTAGGAGGTACACCTCTGCCTATTCTTGGAAAAAGGAAAAAGGCTTGATGATATGTATCTACAAAAAACTTAAAATTAAGTGGGGATGAAAGAAGCCTACACCCTCATCTGGTTCCATGGTGTAATGGTTAGCACTCTGGACTCTGAATCCAACGATCCGAGTTCAAATCTCGGTGGAAACTTGTATTTTTGTAACTTCTATTGTCTGTGGCGACAAAATCCGCCACAAGGGGATTTTTGGTGTTTTTATCTATATGGTTACCAAATCTGTCCTTCGATAAGAGCGCTCTGAAAGCAACAAGATGGATATGCTCCGTAGAAGAAATAGGACTTCCTGACCTTAATGTAACTTAATGCGACGTCTAAGGAAAAACGGCGAGGATTTCCGTGCTGAATCGTATCTGGTGGATCGCTTTCTATACAGCGTGGTAATGTTGCCAGCGTTATGGGCACCTTTACGCCAGGCATGATTCGTGGCGGCCTCTTCGATTAGGCTGAAGAGTAATATGTATGTAATATGTTGACGTAACTTCATAAAAAGGCATATCGGATTCATAATGATTGATGAATGAAGTTTACGCGAATGTTAGACATTTAAATTAAACTATTTTACGAATTTTATCGCGGTTTTAACGCGGGACTAGTGACCATGAAGGCTGCAAAGTCTTCGAAACGTCGGGAGAAAAGTAAAATATTAAAACCGCGATAAAATTTGTAAAATAGTTTAATTTAAATATCGGAGTCACTCGCGAATGGCGACTATCGAATATAACTCTCTATGGCTTACGTAATAATTGTTTGAAAAAAACATACACTAAGTTAAGTTGTGGATTTCGGGCAAATTCCTTTCATAGTGAGAGAAAACGACAGAGCAAAAAGTCAGGTTCCACCGAGATTTGAACTCGGATCGCTGGATTCAGAGTCCAGAGTGCTAACCATTACACCATGGAACCGGATGAAAGGATTGTCCGAATAGAGAATTATATTATGCAGAAAGAAGGATATGGGTCTAATGACTTCAATATTAGCAACTTACATTTTATAAAATCTTAAAAAATACTTTGATATGTGGTTTTCTGAATTTATAATGAGTAACTATTTCCTAAAAAAATATTTAAAACGTTTTCCGAACTGCTTTTTTGGCGCGAATCCAATTATGTTTCCTCGATTTCTAATTTTAAATTTGGAACATCTTAAATGTCATCATATATTCGAGGAAAAAAATATAACAAAACACTTGTCTATTTGTTTTTTTAATTATTCAAATTGAGAATGTCCCAGTCACAGATACGTCAAAATTGATCGTAAGTTTTGGAAAACGGAGAGCGGTCCCGTGACGATATCCGTTTACTGAAAGTAGTGTGACCATAATATTTATTTTTATATATATAAAAGGTACACTTTAGATTTGTTATAGTTATTTAGTATTGCTAAAATGATTGTTGTATACTTAGTTTATTCACCTTTTTATGAAAATACGTAGTTTCTTATGTGAATGATAATCATTTATTGCGGATAATTGAACTTTATCTATAACTATAAATATTGGTATTACCTTGATACATAAAGTGAAGGGTGCTATATACTTTCACGCTGTATTAATTTATTTTATATTTCAAAAATGCTTCATCATCCTTAATTAATATCTTTAACAAAAGCTTTAATAGTCTCAAATATTTAATTCTGGCACAAAATAACATAGGGTTTTAAGGAAAAGCTGTTTTTTTTTCTTAAGAAAGAACTGAATTCAATTTTTTTTTTTTAAATTCACAAACTAAGCTTTACTCTTATAATGTTTAAATCATTGCATAGTTTGATAGCAAAATACCTGGAGGCTCAATATTCTTCGTACTCTATTGCATAATAGCAATTTTGGTCATAATATTATTATAAAAAACGCATTGCGTTGGCTCATCGCAACTAATCGTGTCATATTCCTGCCATATAGCATTTTTTTTTTTTGGTATGACGAGATGAGCTTGCCGTTCGCCTGATGGTAAGCGATACGACGGCCCATAAACAGTAGAAACACCATAAATTACAAACTATTGTTTGGTATTCCACTGCACTCGTCTAAGTCATGAGATGTTAAGTCTTATTATGTCCAAAATGGTCATTCGCCTGTGCATTTTGGTGCATGATTTGCACATGGCATTCATGACGCTTTTAATCAGCATATGCTGAGTTGGCGTTGCTTTTTTGACGAGAAAATTTATTTTAGTGTTTTTTTTGTAATTATTATATAATCATGCTTGTTACAAAAAAATATTTTCTTTCTTTCTGTCATATAGCAAAGCAGATAAAATACAACTGATCATTGAAAAAATTAGGCCAGCTGTTTTACAACACACTTGCAGTATGGCCACTAAGGAGGATAAAAAACTGTCCCAAAATTAACATGGTCACATTAGCCATAAGATATTTATCGCAACATTCGGATATAGGACGCGGCGCGGCGGTTAGCCGAGATGGCCGTAATGCGCACGTCCGCCATTCTACATTTTTATTTTGTCAATATTTAATGTGATGCTCGCAAACACGTTAAACGAGTTACAAGGGATATGGATTAGAATATTTAGGTAACGTGTCCAGTGTTGGACACGTCTACTAAGAGACCCGATAAAGGTTGCAAAAAGACTCATGGTGGGTGCCAATAGGCCGGTGTGGTAATCTTTAGATGCCTATGTTTAAGAGCGGGCTTGGATCATTGGGGCTGTTGATGTGACCAGCAATGATGATGTATATAAAGAAGAAATATGTAGGGTCTACCTACTAACTTAACAATGTTTTTTTTTAAATTGGGATGCAGGTGATAGTATGTTTATCAATATGATTATAATCATTTGCATCCTAAGTCATGCATGTAAAATTACACGTATAGAATAACGAAGTGTTAAGTCATTCAAAAGTACAAAATAAGAAAAATATTACAAGAATAACAAGTAAAATCATTATTATAATATCTTAAGAAACGTCTTCGCATCTGTACCTTGTGTGTGGCTGTCGATTCTAAACGTCCATGAGCATACATTTGCGGGCGGGTGCTTAGCGACCGGTATAAAATATTGTTTTTTGCCAATATCCGAACCGAGAATCCAACAACAACCTGGGTAGTCTGGGAGCCGGAAACTCTTGCTGTTTACGTATCTGTCGGTATTATATATTGTAGATATTTTGTAAGTTAGAAGTCGCGAAATATAAGCGTTTGGTACATCTATATATAGTTATAGGAATGTGAGATACTTATATTTTTGAAGAATAGACGACAACGTGGCAAAATTTTATACCTTACCGCTTTAAATAAAATACTGGTAAATAATAGATATCCTTATAAAATAGTTGATAAATATTCACATTTCCTGGTCCTTGTTTCTGCATATTAATAAATGAAAAATTAGGCAATGGCGTACAATTGCAAGCTATTTCAAAACAACTACACATTCTGGAACGCAATCACCTAAAAATATGACTATGAGTGAAATAAAACCAAACAAAGATTATAATAGATCTTACGCCAGTTACGATTGCAAGTAGAATGGCATATCAAACTAAAAATATATCGAAGGAGGTTGAGTAAAAAAAAATGAAAACCTTCAAGTTTTTATTCATGAATGAAACGATCAAGTCAATAGTCTGTCTCCTAGACGCATCAAATAGAGTCAAGGTGGGAATATGAAATATGTAAGCGCACCGTCCCTCCGTCGCCGTCACATATTGACTGATCTACTCAATATTTTATAGTAACTCTTTCGTAACGCAAACGCTGAACGTTTCAGTTCAAATGGACGTTTGAAGATTGACGTTCCAAAAAGTTTATTTGCCTTAACGTTTCTAATAAAAAAAATATCTAGTTAATGTCACTGGCTGGTTTATATTTCAGCCAGTGTTATTTATAAAGAAAAAAGTTTTTATACCTAAAAAGAAGTAATAAACCTTAAACGTTACTGCCAACCCTACCCAACAATACCATTTTTCATTAAAAACAAACACCAAAACAATTCCAACTTAACAGTTGACAAATCTCTTTTGCAAGACTGTGAAACATTATTTTCTTTAGAGAAAAAAATCAGTCAAGGGTTGTCACGTGTACCGCCAGTCACAATGACAAATACAGGGGACGCTCAAGTGCGGGATGAAAAAAGTTTTGCAACTACCCACTTTTCATTTAACGCAATCTACGGGCCGACGACAAATGAGTTTCGGACCTGACCGCGTCACGTTGTTACATCCATAACTTTTTCTACAAAGTTTATTGTTTTTTTTTTTGTGGATTTGTTTTTTACGTTTAAGTGGCCAGGAATATCAATTAGTTACATTCGGCATTAACCATGTAGTTAAAGGTTTTAAGACACTAAATAAAATAATAACATATTAATTACTTTGCTAGACGCACATTCACGCCTTTACTCCCCGAAGAGGTAGGCAGAGGCGCAACTGGTGCTTTACTAATGCTGGCACTACTTTCTGCCGTGCGAATTCTGTCCCATGATGTAATAGGGGCGAACCTAAACCGAACATAGGCCTGCCAGGCTACTTCAAATCTTTCTAGAACAATTAAAAAGCGACCTGCATCCGTCAAGTTCATGAGACCAGGTCGTCTGTACACCTTGTAGGAGGACGTCCAACACTGCCCATGTCTACCTCCACTGGAGAAATGTTCACCTCACCTGTTAGCAGTTCTACGACCTATGTGTTCTACCCACTGTCACTCTAGCTTGCAAAGGGTGAAATTTTCCAAAAGGGAACCCGATACTACTTATAGGTACTAATAATATCTCCGTTTTTATTTACGTTTCTTTCTGCCTTTCTTCGTGAGGTAGTCATCGCTTAGGTAGCTACTGAAAGGCTAGTAGGTTAGCTAGGTTCGGGCTCATGTCCTCGCCGGTGAGGATCGCGACGCGTTATCCTTTTATTTCCCCCTACCTGCCAGCCCGGTTACTTCGGTTTGTACTTTATATTCATTATAAATTTGGTCTCTTATTTAAAATGTCCATAGTTATATAAGTAATTTTAATTGTTATTTAAAAATAATAATATTTTTTCTTATACATTATTTTGACGTATCATAAGTGCAATTCTGTTCGCCTACGTAATAAATAAAGTATTTTATTTTATATGCATAAATGCAGTCTAGAAGTCATTTTAATGATAATTAATTTTCCATAAATTACAAAAGGAAAGCTAGCAGGAATCGGATTACCTAGTCCCATCACCCTTCGCCACTGCTTGCTAATCCTAAAACAACTCAAGACCACCCAATTATACTTTCTTACAAAAATACATCAGTACTCCAGCGGGACGTGTACTGCAAAACGATTTGTTTTGGTGTCGCGAACCGCTATATTGCGACACCAGACTGATGGTCGAAACAACGCCCTTTTAATAAAATATTCACTTACTATTGGGGTTTTGAGTTTGTAGCGTTTTAAATATTAAAGATGTATCTGGAATGATCTTTGTCAAGAAATTGATAGAATTTGATTTTTCGAGGTGTTTTTGAATAGTATTGAACAGTATTTGCTTTGAGTCCGTTTTTGGTAGGTACGGAAGCATTATGATTATAATTTTTGTGTGTTGATATGTTCCCATGCAATTTATATAATGACCTAAACTCTCTGAACTTTAAAATCTTTTAAGTTAGGCAATTTGATGTTCTTTTATTATAAACCATCGAAAACATCGCCTGATGGTAAAGTATGATTACCAATAAATATTCGAAAAACCATCTAGAATTTGATCTGAATTGAAATGTGGTGGTCATACTGAAACGTAAGATTTGAAATTATGGTATATGCTATGATATTCTTCTTATTATTGAGGGCATAGTCGTCTATAATATATTTACTACTAATGAATATTGAAGTTCAAATTATAGGAATTGGATTTATAGCTAACTACAATGCGCTCCTGGCTCCAACCCAGCAACTCATCTATGTATTATGGTTGCAGAAACAGTCCATCACCAATCAATATTAAAGTAAAAATTATAGATGTTAGCTTTATATCTAACTACAATGTGCTTGAATCCCGAAACACACTCGTAAATGATGATTGCAGAACCAGACCATCACCAATCAATATTAAAGTAAAAGTTATAGATGTTAGCTTTATATGTAACTACAATGTGCTTCAACCCAGGAACACTTTCATGCACGATGGTGCAGAACCAGACCACCAACCAATATAGAAGTTCACCAATCATGAAGCAAAGGGTAAATTGGAAATTTAAAAAGCCAACACTCGCGTATCTCATTCGCGTAACCAATCTATCCCGAGGGAAATTCATATCAATATTCACATTTCCCTCCCTGTCACTCGGCGAGATGAGGCCTTCCCATCCAATACATCCGCCGTACGAAATCTTAATCCAATACGAGGCGACAGTTACATGATTTATATACAGCGATCGGTTGATCGGGTGGTTAAGAGTTTGGTTGTTGGCGAACAGCTATGAATTAGGCAATGGTTGTTTTAATTATTATTTTATTTTACAAAGATAGATTGGAATATAGAAGGAAAATAGAGGATGGATTTTGTTTGTTAATCATTAGATTAGATTGTTTTTCCCGCCAATAACCTCATGTATCTAATAGCTAAATTGAGAATAAGAAAATATTATTAATTCTTATTGTGTGTTATTTTACAAAGGAAATGGGTGGGAATATAGAAGAAAAGACAGACAGTGGTTTTAATTTAGTGACAATTTAGACTGTTTTTCCCGCCAATAACTTCATTTATCTGAAGGCTAAATTAATAATAATGAAATTCCACTTACAGTTTCATGATGATTGCTTGAGAGAATTGTCGAAGACGCAAACCTTTTTTTAAATACCAAGACGTCCATAATTGTGCTCTTTTGTTACAGTTTACGTACTTGTCTGTACACTATCTAAACAAGTGTTTTAGTTATTAAGATAAAAAATACGTAATATTTATCAATTTTAGTTCAGTCAGTCTACTGGAAAATGTAAAGTCCCGGGTAATTTTCCAACAAAATACTGTATATTATATATGATTATTGATAATTTTCCGCAGTGACGTCATTGATTATCTGTTAGATATTCAAATGGATACAGTTATCGATTGACGCCTATTTGTATGATAGTGTGACAAGGATCTTAATGAAAACAAATGACGGCTGATTGAGATCATCGGGACGTATTTCTACCTAACCAACGTGCAGACGTGTGATCTAGGAAACTAAAAACAATCATTAATTTTCACATAATTATTATGAAAATCCAATTAAGCAACCAAGCTGTGTTAAATTACAAAGTTCAACTGGACAGCGTTTGAAAATCTAGCTAGGTCAACTCAGCGCCTACAGACAAAAGTCGCATCAACATATTACTTAAAGCCATTTTAGTTGTCCAATGCTAGACTAACCAGTTACTATTGCTTAAGAATTGTATTATTCTTATAATTTCCTAAAACTTGTCCCAGCAAATTCGTCTTAAACAGTAGCTTAACAAGACACTATTTTTTTAATGCGTCAATGGCGTAGTTGTACTGCACGCGCGACACGGCAGTGTTCTGAGGTCCTGGCTTCAATTCCCAGGTCAGGTAACGGTTTGGGTTTTTTCTGCTCAGTATCAGCCTGGAGTTTGGAATTTACGCCCGATAGACAATAGGCTCGAACCTTATCACATTATGGGACGAAACACAGTTGGCGTAAAGTGGGCGCCCTGATTGCGCCTGTGGATACCCTTTCGGAGATAGATGCGTGATGTGTGTGTTCATTTTTTAATCTAACTCACATTTGTTAGCCTGACAAAGGTCCGTTTATACAAACACACCGGACCTTTGGATGAGAGCTTTAGACAATCGCAACCTTTGAAAATTAAGCGCCCATGCTGAGGGCAATCCACTAACGGGTTACGAACCTCGGCTCAGAACGGTCACTGGGAGAGGCTGAGACATTCACGACGAAGAAAACACTAAAGCATTATAATACGTACCTCCCTGAGACATCAACGATTAAGAAGACATTAAAGCATGATTCTACGTATCTCCCCAGAACTCATCCTATTCGTCTTAAAGCGCAGTTTTAGCGGCCCATCTCCAGCAATACACTCAGCGCGTACACCTGAGCGCAATCACATTATCCTGCGTTACTGCGCGACGAAAGGATTTTTTGTTCCCACATCACTCTTCGATAGGTTTTAAAGTGATTAATTTGTAGTGTTGGGAAGTTTTGATAGTAACTGTATGGAAAACTGATCGGAGAAGTCGGTGGTCAATTTAAAAGTTTATATTTTATGTCTATTTTTGTATGTTGATGAAAAAAAAAATATTTTTACTCAAGAAATGATTACGAGTATTAACTTGTTTCCTTTCAGCGGGGCAAGTGCACAAAACATGACTTGTAGTTGCGTAATAAAATATTAATTACGTTTATAAGTATTTGTCTTTGATAAAAATCAAACACACCAACATCATCATAAAAACGTTCAACCAGAGACAAGCACTATTACCTATAAAATAACTATCAGGTCATCCATCCGTTAAATGTAATCCGCATTTAATCCATAGACAATAGTCGGACGATATTTTACCGAGCGTTCTATATTTGAAATATGGCCGGCGGCAAACTGGGAGTTCAATTAACGGAGTACCGTTATTAATGGGACGTTCCCCGGCGTCCGATTAAACTCAATCTCCGGTAATCCGCGGCGCGAGGCCGGCTCATCGGCTCTAGTTAAATTTCAACTGTTTATTAATTGTAACGATTTGTCACACTGATGAATTATTATAGGATTTGGTTAGGTAAAGCAGGTTGAGGTTAGTTGTATAATTTTTTATAGGTGAGTTTATATTTTAACTAGAATTAGCTGCACGTGTAAAATGCATCGAACGACATAAATGGGTTAAAAGATATTAATTGTATAACAGCGCCTTTGAAAATGCTTGTAGCAAAAGTCAATACAGATATTTTGCTCTAGTTTGTCGCGAAAATTTTGAATTTTGGTTCGGTCATTAAATTGTATACGTTATTTGGCAACGTAATCATTTTATTTTAAGTTCTAAAGTAAACACCTGCACATAAAATCTTCTGTTATCGTACTACCAACATTATGTTTATGCGTATATTTAAGTAGTTATTTTACATTGTAAAGTGGTCAAAATAAATTAATTTATACTTCACCATTTGATTAAAAACATGTCACATTGTACAACCGTGCCGCGTTACAGCGGGTTGCGCGTGGAAGGCACGCACTAATTACCGAAGAGAATTCAATGCCATAAATCACGGACATAATATAACTGCGAGAGGCAGTCGTCGCGTCGTTCAGGAATGCACGCCCCAAATCCATTGGGGTCGGCATGGGCGGCCTTCCCAATTTGAATTTCGAATGTACGTTCCAAATTTGAATATGGTCACGCTCAACGTAGCCAATGTCTATGGTGCAATACGGGAATGACATCTCTAATAAAGGGAATGTGGTCTAAAATCCATACTTGGGATTAAATGTTTCAGTTAAAAAAACAAACATTGAAACACAGCACACAAGAAACATACTAACATAATGAACAAATAAAAAAAAAAAAAAATCTGATAAGAGTACTGGCTAAAAAATAATGGTAATTTTACATTGAAAAAAAATTTATTCTAAATTTAAACTTCCATTTTGGAACGTATGTTCGGTACATTTCCCGCGCGTTTCTCCCTACGGGTTATTTATGAACAGTCACTGAGCTATGTAATAATCTGAGGCGGGATTTAATTTGTCGGACTGATTTCACACTACCGTTAGAGAGAGATGGATTTATGTGTCGAAATGTGAGTTAGAAGAGTGCGGACAATGGGTTGTTGAAATCGTTAGCGGTTTCAGCAGACAGGCTGTAATGGAAAATCGGATGTGAATTTATTCTTTGGGTTCTTTTCTGTTGAGTAAATAAATTGTGATTTGTTTGTGTTGTAGAAACCAAAGATTTGCTTAGCGGCATGAGGAAGGGATAAAGGATTTGTAATATATTAAATTGTTGCATTTTTGAATTTGAAGTTGTTAGAATATTTGGGCCACAAATGTAAGCGACTTTTCCTACATAATTTAGGTTAAAAAGAAAATTTTCTCTAACTATAATGTAACAACACTGATATGTTAAATTTGTAGTGTAGCAACATTGACAGATACGGTATCTACCTTACAAACATTCGGTCTGTTTGAATACCATTTTTCGTGCTATACAGTTGTTGTAATCTTGATGCCAAAATAAATAGTGAATATATATGAGTCAAGAGATTTCTTCATGCAAATACTTCTCAGTGTTTCAATAATTTATATACTTAACTATGAAATTATGCTAGATTTAGAATTTTGCAATGTCTTATTATTCTCATTATCTATACCCACACATAACCAATGCATGGTGTCATATTATAGCAAAACTTATTCGCTGGTCGAGAACACCCTTCTGTTTAATACAATTTCGCGTAACAATGCTCATATTTTGCAGTAGTATTTAATTGTTTAACTCTACAGTTGCCTTTGATATTACAAAACTTTTTTAACAAAAAATTATACCGCTTTTTTAATTATTAGTTATTAAATTAAAATATATTTGATATATTTTTTTTATCTTACTAAGGCAAGGTTCACATCACAACATAAGTAAATGAGGTAGGGGTGAAGTAAGTATCAAATAGCGGAACCTGGCCACCTTCTAACATCCCACTTGCTAAACATAAGCGATAGGATTATTGTAATAATTTTGTGAATATATCTATATATATAAAAGAAAGTGGTGTTAGTTACACTATTTATAACTCAAGAATGGATGAACCGATTTGGGTGAAAATTGGTGGAGAGGTAGCTTAGAACCAGGAGACGGACATAGGATACTTTTTATCCCGTTACCACGGGAACGGGACGTGACATAAGACGTGGTTTAAGAAAGCAAAATTTGGTATGGAGATAGTATAAGACCCTGGGAAGGTTATAGGCTACTATCCCGGGAAAATATATAGTGGGACTTTTATTCCGGAAAACTCCTTCACGCGGGTGAAGCCGCGAGCAAAAGCTAGTATTATATACTTTCAATTAATCAATTGAAAAAAAAAACGTAATTTAGGAACATCATATTCCAAATTTAAAATCGACCAATAAAACGTGTATTTGACTCTACATTAGTATTTTTGCTGCCTTTTGTTTTTGATAAACCTTTTGTTTACTTACAAAACAGACAATGCGAGTACAAACAAGCAAGCTTCCATAGGGATTCTGTTAAACCAGATACAATGTACTGTAATCCCACTGTCGCGAGCGATTTAGTCTGATTAATTAGCGCAGAACAACGGTGTATATCCACTATATAAAGGTCTCACAGATCCTCTCTGCTCCTCAAACTCTAGAAACATTTACGTACTACCAGAGGTCTGGGTAAATTGGTCGTGATTTGTGTAAGGGTAAGCGAAGGGACAATTAAGGTTGTTAATGAATCTACAAACACCCGAAGACATTGGAGACGATTAACTGTCTTAAAGTCTTAGTGTGAATGTTTGCTTGTAATCGCCATTTGTTGCGGTAGATGTCGCTGCGATATAACACCTTTTTTTAAATATTTCTTAATCTTGAAATAAATAAATGTAGCACAAACTATAAGTTGTAATTTCTATTCAATTACCTGCTTAAGTATGTCGTATGTAATGTAGAGCTTAGGTACTCTATGTTCTTAATTATCAGATGCTTATTAAAATATGTTATTAATTTTTGTTAATTTTCTGCAACGTAGGCCGTAGACTTTATTTTCCTTTATATCAAGACTGGCCGCAAATAAAACAAAACAGAATTGAATTTGAAATTCGAACACCCCATTAGTGACGCGGCAGACCCGCGAGCACTTGTTTCACCACTCGTTAGTCCGACTCCATTTGTTTGCCGCAACGCGACCTAATCCTGGGATTGTACCGGGATAATCCGGGATCACGAATCATGACACTATTGTTGTAAGTGTGAAACCGACACAAATAGGCCTACGGCTTTTCGCGACCCCTACGTAGACGCCCAGGGATTCTGACGCATACGATTTTGAATTCTATGTTTGAATTATAAAGTTTTATTTTACATAGAATTGGTTGTTAAGAATCGTATAAAATGGCAGCGTGTCGAGAGAATGTTCTTTTTTTGAAATGTACATGACGTTTGAAATTGTACTCTATGGATATAGGCTGGATGGTTGATGGAAAATACTTTGGTGTTTAATTTCAAATGTGTTTACTAAATGATGTAGTCTATGATTCTTTTGCGTACATTTTTATTCGCGCCCGCTCAATGTGTGTTAATAAAGAGATTATTATTTTTGTTACACACAGGGTGGTTTGATCAAATATTGGGGAACGCAGTTAAATGAGGGTTGGAGTTTAGTTATGGAATTAAGTTCGTATTTTTTTAACCAAGTATCTTTATATTTGAATTTATTTAATGACTTCGTGAATGCTATAATATTTATACGTTACTCGTGTATGAAAATACAGACATTTTTGTCAATTTTTTTCTTTACTAAACAAATACAGCTTTTATCAATATTTTTACTTAGACTGGGGTATTGAGCTAATACTTACATGACTCGATCGTCTAAGCCTTCTATGACCTTTCAGATATCTTCAATAATTTGACTCAAAACGAACTTCAAGTCTAGTTTGAAATGCTGTGTCAAATATTACCAACCATTAACCTCAAATTCATACGATCGAACACTATGACCAATAGTCCAAGTTATTGGCCCAACGTATCTATGGCTCGTCGAAATGTCGTCTTTGGTGGGACATAAAGATCGGTCATATGGACATGGTTTGCATAGAGTATATTGCATTTGCAACTAAATTACCGTGTAAATAACGTTAAACGTTATAGGCTGTAACGTTTATGGCGAGTGTAGAGCGTTTTCTACGTTCGATACGATTAAAGATAATCGTGGTCGTTTCAAACTTAGCATTGGAGGAGGTAGTTTATAATTACCGATCGTTAAGTGTTACCGATGGGATTAAAATGACAATTTGATTTGAATTTGACAGACTTCGGGCCTAACTTTTTTTTTATACGGGCAGGAAAAATTATCCCTACTGCACCTGATGGTAAGTGGACTAGCATCTAATAGAATGTCAACCGACGAGTGATGATTACCCCTTGCCAGTCGATACAATTTTGCCGGCGTCTTGGAAGAGGATACATACAGGCTGATCCTATAACGCGATACCCTTACATGGTCTACTATGGCGGGTTTTAACACCTTGTGTACGGTGGTCGCTATTCGGGCGGATATAAAATATATCCAACTACCAGTAGCTTCATACTGGCATAATGTAAATACTGATAGATATTACAATTCAAATAATATTTACTGTACTAATGCCAAGGACTTCTACGTAGTCCGAAAACCTATCGTTTGTTAGCGCTACAATACTTCCGAACCCGTCTTTTCTTAAGAATCATTCGATTTTGTTTATATCTTTCGATCGTATCGGATCCGTGTCGTGAGTTATAAAACGGCCAAATAGTTCGATAATTACTATAGAATGCGCGGTTACGAGGCCCGCGGGCGCCGTACACGCGACGCGCACGACACGACGCAGACTAAGCGTCTCGATAAATTCACTTTTATTTGTATCGACGTGCCAAATGTCTCCGGCCATTACGTGAATTGCTTTTGAATTGGAACGGTATTAAATTTGTAATGTGGGGTTTAATTTTTTTGGTATCATATAGTACTTGAGTAGTTCAAGCTATAAAAATGACGTTTTGGGTTCCATTATCGGGTTATTGAAATTTGTGTGAGTACTTCGATTCTAAAACTGACCTTAAGTTTCAACAGAGAAGATGGTTGCAAGCTTGCACAAGCCTGGTTCCAGTTCTACAGTTAATTAAATTCGAACCCAAAAGACCGGCTGCCAGACTTCAATATAATGTGAGCTCATTCTGCGTAGATCAGATCACCAACAGCTAAAACATTTAAAAGTTGTATAATTGTAAAACGTAGGTAGATATTGTAACTTTGACTTTGCGGATGAACAACACCTCAGTCCCCCCGTGACCACGATGGCTATAGTCTTCGAAACGTCGTAAGAAAATAATAATATAAAAGACCTGATAAAATCCGTAAAATAGTTTTATTTTAATGATCTTAAGTCATAACTTAAGTCCAAAATTATGTCACTACAACTATGCTGCCATGTCAATATCAAAATAAATTAAAACCTTGATTTTTATGTCGTCAAATAGCTTAAAGAAATACCCATCCAATGAACTAATTTAAATAACGGTATCTTGTTTAGAAATTATTAAAAAAAAACTTAAAACAGTTTCTGTAAATCAGTTTTACATACAAATCTTTAAAACTATATTTACAAAACTTCGATTATTTCGAAATAAGGTTTCTCTAACATATCGCTTTTACGCTTAGCACGGCAGTACAGGCTAGCCCGTTGAAGAAGAAATAAGCTTAGAAGAGTGTGACTGCACTTGTGCCTACATACTGTGAGGATGAAAAACTAGCTTAATTTATATTTACATGTTCTAATTCAAACAAGAGGTTTGCAGTAGAAATGCAAATATAGAGAAATAACATTTTATATTATACATTGTTATTGGTTGTAAGTACAGAGTGAATATTTAACGCCAATCTGTCTCTAAATACGAAGAAAATAAGGCTATTTTTAAGTCTTAATTATTTAAGGACAGTTCAAACAGTAGGTGTACTGGTAGGTCTCTCATATGGGAGAGTCTGCCTGGGTATATCTATTTCACCATCGCTACATCTATTTCTGCCGTCAAGCAGCAGTGTTTAGTCACTGTTGTGTTCCGGTTTGAAACACATTGTAGTCAGAGTAACTACTGGACATAGTAAGACATAACACCTCATGTCTTAGGATGGCGAGCGCAGTGGAATCCAAACAATACTTTGAAATTCAAGGTGTTGGATGGTGTTTGTACTGTTTATGGTCGTATCGCTTACCATTAAGCGAACGGCAAGCTCATCTCGCCTAAGCAAAATAAAATGTGCACTCCCACATGTATTGTGAAAACAAAAATCGTTTTGTTAAATACAAAGACATGAGTAACAAATCAATGTAGTTAACTTTGTTAGCCGCTGTAACTGCACTAAATCTTCGTTAGATCCCGCAAGATGGCGCTCGACACGCAAAACCGCCATTCCGTTTGTTAGGTTTTAAAACTTTAATCAGACCATTCGTTTAGATTTATTGAGTCTGTTGTGTTTATTTTAACATTTTCGTGTTATATTATTTATATATAAAGAAAATAAGAAATAGAATAAAAATATAATATGATTCGATAATATTAGGAAACTATATAAGAATCCTTATATGATATTTTTTGTTCTCTTTATTTTAAAGTTTTTTTTTTATTTATTAGTATATTCTTTAATAAAAAAACATGTATATAAAAATATTATAAAATGAATGACTCTGATGGCGAAGCTCAAGGCCCGATCCAAGAGATTCAAATTGGAGAAACTCCTCACAATGCACGCCGTGTCCAGCAATACTGCCTTCTGCATCTGTCCTCCGACCCAACGGCCAATTGAAAGCTTTTGAAGATGTTGATTATGTAATATAATAACATTAAAATTACCAAATGACGCAAGTCTTAGCACTCACTTACTCATAGCGCCTTAAAATATATATTAGCAAATCATTCGAATCACAATTTATTTTCAATACTAAGAATTATTTTAAAATGTGTTCGGTTTATTTAAAATGAAACTCTTTGTAGTACAAATAAAAGAGTTTCTTGCATAAACTCTACTTCATAGACAATTGTTGCTTTGTATTTCTCAAAAATCATTGCATGTCAGCGCGCAATACCTTGTTATCCTTAGGGAGCTCGTCTTGCTCAATTATTCCCGTTAAGTACCCAGCCTTGTACGTGTGTATGCGTGCACATAATTTCCAATTTGCACTCGATAATAGGCAATAACATTAAGCTTTAAACACTGAGTTTATTCTATTGAGTATTTCATTAAATGGGTACAATGCATAAAGCTGAAGAGTTTGTTTGAACGCGCTAAACTCAAAAATTACTAGGCCGATTTTGATTTTTTTTCATTAATAACAAGCTACATTACTTCTTAGTGCTTTTATCTCGAAAAAATATAAAGTGGGACTGTCATCCAGGAAAAACATTTTTATTCGTGCGGAGAGGTGATCAAAAGCTATTTTTGTATATATATTATATAGCTAAATGTTTCCCGACGAAGTCTGTCCTTGTAGTAACGCTACTCACAGCTTTACCAATAGCTTAATTCAAATTTGCTATAGAGTAGGTACTTAGAAGACAAAGACACCCATAATAATTATGAGGGCTACATCCAACATAATAATCGCTTCTTACCAAGTAAAGTTTTCAATACAACAATTTTCAATAAATGATCCTTTTTTTTTCGATCAATTGCGAAAATGGACCAATCAGAATAAAGTATTTTTGACAGCTCACGAATAGCTTATTGTGATTGGTTTATTCTTGGGATAAGACGAAGGTTAAGATCGGGACAATTTATTGAAAACGGTTGATAGCCAATGAAATTTTGAAATGCGAACATGCAGGCTGCAACGTCGTCGAAACGTAGGAAGAAAATTATAATATAAAAAACCGCGATAAAATCCGAAAATAGTTTTATTTTAATACCTAACATTCGCGTTAACATAAGAAATCATTACGTAATATAGTTTAGCAGTTAATGTTTCAATTTATTTTATTTGCTTAATAGTAAAAACCTCGCTAGTTTTTATAATAGTTTGAGTTTCACTAAACGAATTATACTCATGTGTATTTCACAAAAAAAAAAAAAAACATTTTCTACCCTATATTCAAAGGACCGAAAAATTATATTGAACTTCTAGATAATATTATCTAGAATAGTCCTTTTCCATCACAAAGTACCCAGAATATGAAACGTATTGAATGATTGATTCCTTACGAGCGCGTCACTTAAAATATTGACGTTTTGTGTCATAAAACCCTAACCCTTCGGTGTCCGGCTCTTTGCATAATTTTCTTTAACGCATCTTGATTCTGCGGAGTGCTTTTTGATGGTTTCCAATCGTAAATATGTTTTTTATGCGACATTTTAAATTGATTGCTATTGGCTTGTATTTGGGACATTCTGTAAAATTTACGGATCGCTTATAGTGGTTATGTTTTAAGATTTAAATTTAGTTTCAAATATGGTCTCTGCAAATAAGAGTCCTGTCGTGAGAGTCATCACCATTTTTGTTAATTTCTACCATCAGACTGCACTATGCGTTCTACTATGGTTGAAAATGTTGCCAGTGTTTTATTGGGAATTGGCATTAGTGTTGCTTAGAAAAGGAAATCATATTATCAAAAGACACCTCACATAATAATAATATAATAATATCAACCTTGTGTATTATCCCACTGCTGGGCACGGGCCTCACATCATGGAACAGCAAAACTAATATAATATGTAATTATTTATTTACCTAAATAGGTACATCAACAGTTCATATATTTAACAATCTAACACACTTTACTTAGGCTTAATAATTAATATTTTAATGAATTTCCATAAGATTTGCTGATGGTACATTTTGTATCCACCCACATACCGAACAGTATACACAAGGTGTTAAAACCCGCTATAGTGGCCCATGAAAGTGAGTCACGTTTCAAAATGAGTCTGTGTATATCCGGTTCGAACAGGCCGGCATAATTGTAACGACTCATCATCATCATCAGCCTATATCTTTGTCCACTGCTGGACATAGGCCTCCTCCAATATACGCCATTTTACCCTGTCTTCGGCCTGTCGCATCCAGTTCTTACCAGCGACCTTTCGCAGATCGTCACTCCACCTAGCTGGAGGGCGTCCTACACTACGTTTGCCGAGCCGTGGTCTCCACTCAAGAACTCGTTTACCCCATCGGTTATCGGTTCTTCGACAGATATGCCCTGCCCACTGCCACTTCAGTTTGCTAATCCTGTGTGCTATGTCGGTGACATTGGTTCTCTGACGAATGACCTCGTTACGAAGTTTATCCTTCAGAGAAACTCCGAGCATAGCACGTTCCATAGCTCGCTGAGCGACTTTGAGCTGGTGGACCAGCCGTACTGTGAGCGTCCACGTTTCGGCACCGTAGGTCATGACAGGTAGGACGCACTGGTTGAAAACCTTCGTTTTCAGACATTGTGGTAGAAGTGACGAGAAAACCCGACGCAGTTTGCCAAATGCGGCCCAGCCCAGCTGGATTCTCTTTTAACCTCCCTCTCAAGGCTGTTTCTTCCTAATTGCAGAATTTGCCCAAGGTAGGTGTATTCCGAAACAACTTCGAGAAGGTGGCCATTGACAACGATAGGTCTTGGATCTAGGTGGTCATTGATCATAAGTTTTGTCTTATCCAGATTCATTGTTAGACCTATTCGCTGTGAGGCCGAAGCTAGGCTGTTTAGCATCTGTTGCAGTTCCTCCAGTGTTTCTGCCATTATCACTATGTCGTCTGCGAATCGCAAATGCGAGATGTACTCACCATTTATGTTAATGCCCATACCTTTCCAGTCCAGAGTCTTGAACAAATCCTCCAGTGCGCTTGTGAACAGTTTTGGGGAAATAACATCCCCCTGTCTCACCCCTCTGCGCAGCTGAATGGGTCCCGACTGCTGGTTCTGTACTTGGACACACATAGTGGCAGATTTATATAGACATCTCAGCACTTCGACATAGCGATAATCTACTTGACAACGCTGTAAGGATTCCAGGACAGCCCAGGTTTCGACTAGGGGTCGCAAACCGGTATCCCGGATTTCGAAAATACCGGAATACCGGACCAAATTAAGAACTTCAAAATACCGGTATTGATTTTACAAAAACCGGGATATTCGGTATTTTATAAAAATAAAATTCAGTACAAAATGTGTGTATAATTATTAATTTCTCGAGTTTTAAATCGCAAAAATTTAAGCTGCTTGCAATTTCATTCATTCGTATAGGCGTATGTTCTATAAAGAGCGAGCAAAATACATGGCTTATGGCTATATTGCTACTTTTGTTTTGTTCTAAGCATAGCGGTGTTAACTGTTATTGTTATGTTTATCAGAACTTATTAGACATATTTTTTGTTCTTTAAAGTCTATCCTCATTATTCATAGACGTTATTTATCTAAGGACGAAGCATTGCTGTGATAACAAGTCTGTTTCTCAGTGCTGACGGCATGGCAGCCTTCGCAGTGCGTAAACGTAGGGCCGTTGTGATTGGCTAATATTGTGATACAACTTGAATCTAGTTGGCTATCAGATAAACAAAGCTGAGAAACATAATAGGGGGAATAGATGTAAAATACAACCTGTTTAAAAGCCTTGAGCTGCCTACAATAATGGCCTGGTATTTCATGGCAATTTCGCGGGGTTTACCGAAAGGCCGAAATTATCGGACCAATTTATATCAAATAAGTCAAGTCCTTATTTACCCTACCTACAGCTGCGGACACACAATCGACTTGCTCCTGAGAATAAATTTGCAAGTCATCAGCATACAGATGGTACGCACATTGAAGATTTTGTGTTAAGAGGTTTATGAAGATAGAGAACAATAATGGGGAGAGTATGCCGCCTTGAGGGACGCCACAGTCTATATCACGCCAGCTAGACAAAGAATCGTCTAGGCGCACCAACGGTTGGCGTCCCTGAAGATATGATGAGAACCAATTCAGTGCCTTGGGCGAGATTATAAGGTGGGAGAGATTTACAAGAAGAATATCGTGACTGACTGTATTGAAGGCGTTGGAAAAATCAACCAAAGCCAAAACAGTTACTTTGGAATCCTCCATGCCCGCCCTAATATCGCCACTCATTTTGAGGAGTGCAGTAATAGTGCTATGGCCAGGCCTGAAGCTAGACTGGAGTGGGCACAGTAGGTTGTTTCGGTGCACATGCTCAGACAGTTGCTTGTGAGCACAGGCCTCGAAAACTTTGGAGAGGACAAGAAGAATGGATATGGGATGGAAATGCTTAGCAAGTGATGGGTTAGGGATTTTAGGAAGAGGGATAGCAATAGCTCTCCGCCACAAAGACGGAGAGATACTAGTGCTGAGGGAGGCGTTAATGATATGGGACATGATTGGTAGAAGTTGATCCAGGATAGGGATTATTATGCGACGACTGATGTTGTCACAGCCAGTGGCATTGGATTTAATGGACAAGATGAATTTTCTAATTTTACCCAACGGCACAGAAGAAAAATGAAAAGTATTAATGTTAGGGCTGGATAGACCCACTAAGAAAGCCACGGTACGACACCTAGTTTGGTGGTCAATCATGGTAACAGATGTGAAATGTTGATTAGTGTCATCCAAACCAATAGTCGCACCGTGGAGATCTATGTTTTTAACTTTGCCAATACCCAGAGTTCCGAAGAATCTCCAGATACTGGCTGGCGAGGAAGAAGAAATATTACTGAGAATGTGTCGGCGTTTAGCACTACGTACCATCTGGTTACACCGATTCCTTGCAGCCTTAAAAAGGCACCAGTTCTCCTCCGAACGATTCCTTCTGTACTGGCGAAAAGCCCGATCCCTTCGTCTCATCGCTATCCTAACCCCATGTGTAATCCATGGTGCCGGAAGATGTTTTAATTTAATTTTCTTTAAAGGGGCATGGGTATCCAAGAGTGAAGTGACAGCGCGGTTAAAAAATGCGACTGGGAGAAAACAGGGGAAGGAACAGAGGTGAGTGATAATGTCAAGCCAACCGTTGTCGTTGTCGTTACCATCCATATTCTGGTGGGTGGCTTGCAGTGGTAGGACATGCAGTTTAGCAGAGCCAAGGACAGTAAGGAGTTTACGAGATCGGGAAGAGTGGCTGGCAAGGAGATCAGTATTTAAATCACCCATGATGATGTGATAAGCATTTTCAGATCCTATTGATTCTAGAACTGTTTCCAGACTGGAGAAGTAATCAAGAGATGGGGGACAGTAAATAACACCTAGTAAGGTTTTCACTCTCTTGACCCAAATCTCAAGAAACAGAAATTTCGCATAAGCAGAACAAGAAGCAGAGAAAGATATTACAGTTTTATATTTCAGGTCGCTACGTAAATATATAGCGACTCCGCCCCCTCTTCTGTCAACTCGATCATTTCTAATCAAAATGAAACTAGGGAGGGGGTAAAGGGTAGAAGGAAGGTGAGGTTTGAGCCAGCTCTCAGAAATCAGAACGGCATGAACGTTGACTTACGAAAATAATCTCTTTTCATTCAGCCTTTAACTAACCACTAAGCTGTCATTAAAATTTGACATTTATTTACTAACTTAAATGTATATTTCCTATTTTTCTAATATTTCTTCAAATACCGGAAATACCGAAAATACCGGAATACCGGAATTTATTTTAAGTCAATACCGAAAATACCGGTTTTGAAAAATGGCCCGGTATTGCGACCCCTAGTTTCGACAGAGTCGAAGGCCTTCTCATAGTCCACAAATGCCAAACACAGGGGCCGATTATACTCCTCGGATTTCTGTATAATCTGCCTCACTGTGTGTATGTGGTCTATGGTACTGTATCCTCCGCGAAACCCAGCCTGCTCCGGGGGCTGAAACTCGTCGAGTCTCCTAGCGAGGCGATTCGTGATAACCCTGGAGAACAACTTATACACATGGCTCAGGAGTGAGATGGGCCTATAATTCTTTAGAAGGGTTTTATCCCCCCTCTTAAAGAAAAGAACCACCAGACTCCTACTCCACGCCTCTTGTAACGACTATCGAGAGGTAATCGTCTCTCGTCAGTCGACATTCTATTGGAGTCCACTCCACTATATCAGGTGTAGTGGAGTCACTTTGCCGTGCACTTATAAAAAAAATATATTTAAATATTAAAATCAGCCTGTTCATCAAGAGCTTTTAGACCACAGACAAAACCGGCAAAGAACCTCTATAACTCAATTCTATGTCATACATTTAATCTTATACGGTATGGTATCGTTTGACGCAAAAGACGAAATAAATTTAACGATCCTATCACTTACTGAGCATATTGAATGTCATAAATACAGCCAAGGTTTACTTTGTCGTATTTATTACTATACAATGCTTTGCATGCGGTTTTTGTCGACATTTTTTATTTTTTGCAAAAACTTTTCAAATTATAGCTGATGTGTAACGGGCCATATATGCTGCAGGAATGGCAGATGATGCAAAGCAGCACTGAAACGGAGATCAAGATCAAGAAGAAGGAAGAGGTGGAGTGCCAACTTGGTAGATGTGGCGGGAAGAAACTAGATTAGCATAGAACAGATAGAACAACATGGCATGCAGTGTAAGAGGCCTACACTCATAAGGTAGACATATAGGCGAAGAAGAAATAAGAAGAAGAAATCAAAAGATAAGGAATATAAACCCAAATAATTTAAATTTGGGAACAGCAATTTAAGTCAGTTTGGAAAGAAATGTATACTGAATGTTGATTGAGTTGCATATAAAATCTCAATTAAGTTTTGTATGACCATTAGGTATTACGTCATACCATTCACGTGTTGTTTTCTTTAATATAATAAAAAAAAAATCGTGCAGTCGGTTGTTTCTAAGGATCTTAAAGGACCTATCTTTGTAAATAATTTTCAAAATTCATTCTTATGCCAAAATATAATTTATTATTAGTTTCTTCGTGGCTGATTTATTCACTGACATGTTTAGACAAACATACTTCACCCAACTTTTGTTGGTGCTTACAATAAAAGTCGATAGGATGATACGTTTTATGTTAGTAATCACATTTCATTCATATTACGATAATATACAGTTGATATATTGGGTTTACGACATTGCTACCGGATAAAATCATTGTGTATAAACTGATCTTCATTTAAATAATTGTAAAAGTTAATATAATCTCTTGTTGACATTCAAATAAAATAATTTTTCGCATTTTATCATGGTTTTGTAGGTAAATATTGTATTTTTGACTTTTCGGACCACCAACACCTCAGTCGCCCCCGTGACCATGAAAGCTGCAGATTTAGAAACATTGGGAAAAAATTATAATATAAAAACCGCGATAAAAACCGAAAAATAGTTTTATTTCAATGTCTAACATTCGCGTAAACATAAGAAATCATGTACTCTTGTTGACTCTACAATAAGCTTTATTACAAACTATTAAGAGTTAAAGTCAAGTTAACAAAAAAAAATATCAGATCCATAGAACACAATATGATCTTATCGTCAAAAGCCATGTTTTCCGAACTATCTTCATTATTATCACCTCAGGTTAAGATGAGCCATGGGTAGTTCGAAGTATCGCTATTCTAATTCCTATGAAAGAGTTAAAGAGCGTCAATAATATTTTAATATTGATAATGTCTTCTTGATTTCAGACAGCAGTATAACTAGCATTAATAATATTTTTCAGAAGTAATATCTAAATAAAAATTGCGTAAGTACAATGTCATGTGGCTTGGAAGGTAAATAGAGGAAATGATATAAATAATTTTAATTGGAGATATAGCCAGTATTCCTCAAAAATTAAAAAAAAAACATTTCAAGGATTCGAAAAGTACGGCAATGATTGAGCAGTAACCGACTTGCGCAACGTCAGCCATTTTAATTCTAAACGAATGAGACATAACTGGCTGATGGTTTAAACAGTTATAACTTCAAAAAGAAAGTTGTTTTATGCCTTAAAATGCTTACCCAAGCATAGATTTTATAAAATTATTTCATTTAAAAACATAAATGTAATAATTATAGTATCATTCTAAAAAACTGTATTTATCAGTGCGATCAAGATATATTTAATTAGTCACATAGTAAGCCGACTGGATACTTAATAAATGTTGCATAGTATAACACTCTAAATCACATCTTGACAGCAAACATAAAGACATCTTGCCTTTATTCCAAAAGAGGTAGGCCATGTTCTGATAGGGGGCGACCCTATCGTCATAATAGGCACTAATTTTAGAAAAAAAAAAACAAATCTCAGATTGTATTGCACAGAAGAATAACAATGCCCAACCCGGTATTCAAACCCGGGACTTCAGAGTGGTGTCGTACTGCGAAAGTGATACTACACTACGGAAGCAGTCATGTCATGTCTTGTCAGTTCCATTGTCTTTATTATATTTTTCATTGCTTTGAATGACGAGACGAGGTTGTCATTAACCTGATGGTAAGCGATACAACAGCCCGTATATACTAGAAACACCATGCAACACCTTGAAATACAAAGCATTGTTTGGTATTCCACTGCGCTCGCCATCCTGAGACATAAGATTTTAAGTCTTATGTCCAGTAGTTATCCTGGCTACAATAGTAGTTGGCCATCTATAACCTCAAAACCTTACCCCCCATCCAAATCCAAACCACGCCCACCTGCCATAAAACACGTACATGAATATTGGCTCACATTCTATCACACGCATTCTTACAGAACAATTCTATCAGCGGCCCCTAAGGGGGTGTTATTTGAATACTCAACTCTCCTGTAATTGATTCGTCGTTCGCGGTGCCGTTTGAATTTCAATTGGCACGTTTAAATTGATATAAGTAAGTCGCGGAGGTGCGACGTGACTGTCTGTATTGAGTGTCGGAAGAACGAATATGTTAGGAGTGTGATAATGTACGGGAGAAGGTATTATTGGTTCTAGATTGTTGTGTACAAGGCTTTAGAATATAGTATTGTATGTAAAAGCTTTACTGCTAGATCTACGAATGAGTCAGTTTATAATCTTTTGCTGGTCTATTGTAATTTGAAAGACTTCCCATACGTTTTCTAGATTAGTGTGTACAAGACTTTAGTATCGCAATGTTGTACCTAAAAGCTTTATTGCTAGATCTACGAAGGATTCAGGTTAGGTTATCATCTTATGCTGGGCTAATGCGGGTTGATAGACTTCCAATACTTTTTTTAGATAAGTGTGTACAAGACTTTAGTATCACAGTATTGTACGTAAAAGCTTTACTGCTAAATCTACGAAGGAGTCAGATTATCATCTTATGCTGGTCTAATGCGGATTTACAAAAATCTCATATCTTTAATATTTCCATGTTAAACTTTTACAATCACAAGGTGCAACTTGGATCGAAAACGAAGTCTACGTCCTGGCAGTTGCTCTATCCTAAATCTATCACTATCTATCTCATAGTAATTCCATATTACATAATACCTACTGAATTACTAGCGAATCTAAATATAGCATCTACGTATAAGTACAATAAAATGTCTAGAATCTAAATCACGACTGCAATTAAAGATCTCCATGTAGCTCTACAGTACTTCTTACCTTCATAATAATTCCAAGAGCATTCAATCTTTACCTCTACCATCAAAACAAACAAGACCGCAGCCATTATGTAAATATCTTAAGATTAGGAACCTGTCGGCAATGGATATTATAATGGCGTCTGATGCCATCGGACCTAAGCGAGACGCGTAACTCAATACGCAAGTTGGACCTCCCTAGTGACATAGAGATGAGATTGGTGTCGATAGTTTAATAGATGAGTATGTACTATCGTTTATGTCGAAGAAAAATCGATATTTTGCATGAACACAGGATGAGTTGCCAAAAATAGAGTTTTTATTGAATATCGTCGCCAACCTAAAAGCATTAATTTAGTTATTAATTGACAGTAACTAAATAGTCGATATTAACGATGTAATATATAGCGTAAATTATATTTACGAACGAAAACAAATATTTAATTTATTATACAGTAAAATATTTTGGAAAACTTATATTACCAATGACCACTGCAAAAATGACTTAATCCATAACGATTTCAGCTTTAAATTAAATTTACCTTGTCGCACGTTTTTTGATTCCGACAATCGATCTCCCCATCCCTGTAGCAAACTGTCGAAAATTCTAAACGGATTCGACGTCTCAACTAAGCGACAGTTTTAAAGTGCCCTCGCCTTCCTAACTCGATTCCGTACTTCTCAAACTTCACCGGTAGCTATCTTTATGTAAATTCAACGACAAAGTTATATTTGCGGGTGGCTAAATTTTGTATTAGGTTTTTATTTGGCTCGAACGATTACGATGATATGGAAATACTTTGAAAAAGCAAAGTTTTTTGATGTTATTTAAAAGAATTTTAATTCTGCATTATTGTATCAATGTAGGCAATGTTAAACAACAAGCAGAATCATATTTTTTCTAGATGTATCGATAAAATAGAAAATTTGAGTAATTTATAGAATAATGATTATTCTTGAACATTTTCAAGAATCCTACTGATATTTTTTTTAAGTAGTGTTTGAAATTTAACAAGAAATAAATGCTCTAACATGTTTCTTTTTAAGACAAGTGGCACCACCATCAACGGCAAATATAACTTTGTACGTCGCTCCCTCGACGACTCATCTCATTGGTGCCGTGACGAGTTTTTGAATGTCGGAGATCCGTATGTAAGTAGATTTGTTAAGGCGTTGTTAAGGAAATGTGTGGGGATATTGTACGACATGTAGTTGGACAAACAGTTTCTTCAAGTTTTTTGAGATGTTTCTCGATGCTTTGTAAAAGGAATTTAAAATATCCTTAGATGTATTTAGTTAGTTTATATTTTCCTTAAATACTTTAATTTTTTATTATTGCTTCTCGAACATTATTCCATATTCCATTGAAATGTAGGGTCAACACGTTTTAATATGATGTCTAGGTTTTAATAAACGCAACTAGCACTTAAAAGTTTTTTTTAAATATTCAATCCGGAACAAATCACCATACGTAAATACTTGAAATATTATAATTAAAAATAAATTAGATTATCACAGACTAAACACCAAAATCCACGCCATATTAGTAAAAGTATTTGAAAGTAAACACACTCTGAAATAACATTGCCAAACTACCTCAAAGTAAATTCAGAAAATACTTTATTTACTTTTTTCTCCCCTTTCTGCACCACAAACGTCTCAACAAAGATACCATCCGTTGGCTTTCAACGGCGCACAAAAGGTTCACACACGCCATATTTCCACTCGCTTTCCTTTACATACACGCAACATTCCAATTCCAACTGAAAATATACGAGAATAAGATATAAAATCTAATGACATATGAAAACGAAGGATAGTGAACCACTGCTAAGAAGAAACGGATGTTATTTTGAATGGAATAAGAATTCTATCCATACTCATATTGTTCCGGAATTGGAGGTAGAGTCGTAGTTTGAAATGTACCTTCTTTGATAACCATAAGGTTGAATTTTGTACAAGTTTTATGTAAAGCAGGTAAGAGTGCGGTGGTGACATAGCACAATTTGAATAAATTTGATCGCATCTCAGTAGAAGGGGGATATCGGAAAATGATATTCGCGAATATTGGCCACGACTTCGGATTATAAAGACTTTGGATGTTGATAGGCATGGCTTAAATGAATTTACAATAATTAACAAATTACAACGCAAAATTGAAAGTTTTAAAATAATGTAATTAATTATTACTGGATTTATTATGTAAAGATAATGCAGAGAATGATAAATCGCATAAAATAAAAAAACGGAGACTATTTTATATTGAAAACCACTTTGTTAGAGCTAAATGTTACAAATTTAAAATATTTAATTATATTTATTGCAAAGAATATGCCATCAACTTTCTTTTAATGCAGTATATGTTATATATCACGTTTAGATATGGACTGTTGTCTTATATAAAATATGTCCCAACGTGTGATGATGGATAAACCGTTTTATAGTTATATTAATATATTAGTACTTTACTTAACAATGATTATAACATTATGTATGCAACAATTTAAGAGAAGATAATATCCGAGTCTCTATCTATCATAAAATATTTCAATTCTGCTTTTTCTTAATACAAATAAATACATATCAAAGAAATAATAGCCAAAATTTTGATTTTTCTGTACTTTAATTATCTCAAATTAATATTGTAAGGTACACCGAATGAGAAAGCTAAACTAGTGTATAATTATAATCAATGATTATAAAAAAAATTACAATTTATTACCACCATCCTACGTGATAATAAGTAAGACTCTTATTATCAATTAAATATAAAACAGTATCAAATTAATTGTGTGATTTGTCAAAATTAAAAATAATAATAATAATTAATTTTAATTTACGCAATAAATATTGCTATAAATTATCACCAAAATTTTATTTAAAAATATTCAACATACCCGAACTTAACTATGAAACGTAATATAAATATTTCATCTCATATCTTTTACAACGCATTTTATTATCTATGGATATAAATAAATAACTAATTTTGTAATTGTTATTTTGTCCAATTCGATATGATAACAAAATATACAATTACAAAAAGTCAGGTTCCACCGAGATTTGAACTCGGATCGCTGGATTCAAAGTCCAGAGTGCTAACCATTACACCATGGAACCGGCTGTAAGAAGCGTTGAAATTGCGGTACCAAAGCGAATATACGAAAGGTCTGTAAAGAGAGTTCGCTATAAAAAGGTTTGTATTGAATATACTTTATTATTTCTTTGTTATTAAACATAATAATTGTATTGTAAGTGATTATTATTATTGAGTATATATTCCTTATTCATTCTTGATAATGTATTCATATTTTAAGATAATTGTAATGTAGAGTCCAACAAAAGTCGCGGAGAAATATACAAATATTCATAATATTATTATTTATAGTATCGTTTACAATTAAATATTGATTAATAGTAAAAATGGCATTTATAATGCAATTCTTCATGGATTATGTTAATTCGATTTCACGCGGAATTTTATGGCATAAATGACGTCACCATTCAAGTTACTTAATCAGTTATCGTTAGTTATAAAATCTATTAGGATATAATAAATTCTTAGGATTATATTTGCATACAATTACGTTAGTCGTTCAGTGGTCGAAATTCGAATTAAATATACTCGTATTTTTACATAATCATGACTTTTAATTTCTTGCACTCCTTTAGATAAAATTTGATTTGGTGAATAAAAAATTATGTTATTTCAAAAATTCAATCAGAGCTGCATTTCTTACAAAATGTTTGGAGAAAGTTTTTAGTCACTTTTGACCTTAAGGACTTACACCCTGAATGATTCTCCAAACCATTTTGATCCTTAAAGCAAGCGTCAATTGAGATCAAAAAAAGTTTTAACTTAATTGGCCATTTCCGTGCAACTGCACATTATTTTCAAAATCTGTAAAAACAGATCTTAATATCTTTAAAAAATCTGACGATCTCTTAAAAAAGTTGTCTTATACAACGGTTTGAATATCCGCCCTTATTGCCTCGTCACAAGAAACTTCTCTGTATATATTAGCGATTCCGATTCCTTGTTACAAAGTCCCGGGGAATCAATACAGTATGTAAATATTGTTGTGATTTCGCAGAGCGATAAACCGGTCAGTGATTATTTATGTGATATTTTATCTATTTTAGGCACGTGTAGAGTTTATGCTATTGACCTTTGTATGATTATGATTTACGTAAACAATAATCTATTCAATACTGTACTCTAACTCAATTATTTAAGGTTTGAAGTAGTGTCTTATAAGACAATAGGTGCATGTCTACTATCATGTTATGGAACAGATATTTCTAAACTTGGTATTTCGACTCTACCAAGACTTCGGGATCAAAAGGCGCGAACGAAAATGCCGATTTATTTCCTTTTTTTTAATTTCCTATTTAACTTTAGAAGTGCGATTCTATCAAGCCTTCGTGTTTAAAAGACGCGAACGTTAACACCTAATTATGTTTTTTTTACTATTTTTTAAATTTCTGTTTACCTTTGAAAGGTCAGGAACATTGTCACTAATTTTGTGGTAATGTGGATGTTAGTTCACACTCCAGGGCGATTTTTAAATATAAAAGAGCCACGGTAGAGTAGATGTTGGTTGGCGATGATATCACACTATAAAGAACCCAAGTCATGCCTTACGACTGTATTTTAAGGATGTACAGTTGACAAAGACTCGCAGCCTATCACATTATGAGACAGATACATACGGTGAAAAGTTGGTGCACCAGTTGCACCTTTGCCTACCCTTTTGGAGAAAAAGGCATATATATATACTATGTGTATGCAGAAAATAATGTTATACTGAAACAAATATCTGAGTCATGCGAATAATCACTTAATGGTTTCTAATGTTTACGGCGCATAGTGTTCCACGCGCGCCTCGAAGAGCAGTGTCAGTGTCATTGACGGGGCCCTTTAGGGCCGGTGCCTGCCTAGGTTTCAATGCCATCGGATCTTGGACCTAGGCACATAGGCAAAGGATGGGAACACCGTAGGTTTTTAGTCAGTAGAAGTTTGACACGCCCTCCCGCCCATCCCAAGGCGGGAGATAGTCATCTGATGATTTACCTACGATAAAAAAAAAAAAAAAAAAAAAAAAAAAAAACAAAAAAAAAAAAAAAGTTTTCTAATGTTTACGCGAATGTTACAGATTCAAATAAAACTATTATATAATTTGATCGCCGTTTTTTGTATTTTATTTTATATCCCGTGTATATGAAAGTAGTTTTAACCTCGACATAAAATTACAACACAAAAACCGCGATTAAATTATAAATCTAGTTTCATTGCGATATGTAACAAATTCATATTAATTACCCCTAGATAGTCGACACAATTATGCCGGCCTGTAGGAACAGGGTATACAGATATAATTTATAACCGGATATATATTTGTGTTGCTTATCATTGTTTTGGAATACATTGTTATTATCACAAAGTCATAGTGAAAGAACAGCATCCGTCCGTATTTAACGATATTCGGCATAACTTTTTAAAAATAATAAATGCCTAAGCTTCATAATTCGGAAAATGTTACCTAATTCTTTTATTTATTCATCGCAATCATTTCGCAAATTCTCACATAATTTTTAACAATAAAAAAATGACAATATAAATCCACCAGGGCCGGCTCAAGGGCGGGGGTGAAATCTTATAGCAATCTCACGGGGCCCTGCAATCATCGAGGTCCGCGCTACATCAATTATTCATAATACTGATTGCGTCCGAAACGCACGTGGATGTTCTTGAATTATATATGATTGGCGATTCTGACTAGAATGGGGACGGACTTGGGGTTATTTTTTAATTAGTATTTTTTTGTTCGCAAACGTGGGTGCGCTTGAATAACGCGCTGTAGATGAGATGAGCTAATGTTTTTAAATTGGCTAATTGTAGACAGGATAGATAATATGTATAGATAGAAGGAAAGCCTTTTGCCCAGTATTTGAATATTAGTAGTAAAGTTACTGTCCAGAAGAGTAACGTTTTCTATTGTTGGTACGAAGAAATAAGTACATTTAAATACTTGTTCTGTGTGTTAATGAAGCTATAATTTTATAAATGCTAATGCATTGGAAAGTACTGTGTTGATATTTGTTAAGGTAATATTTGGGAAGCTATTGCAAAAAAAAAATCATTTTATATACTTATTTGAGACCCATTGAGATTTTAGAAGCATTTAAGCGTTAATAACTAAAGTTAAGGTTTTGACTGCAAATGTATAAAATAACAGGTTCCACCGAGATTTGAACTCGGATCGCTGGATTCAAAGTCCAGAGTGCTAACCATTACACCATGGAACCGTTGTGCAAATTGACAGATTTGGCTACCTTCTATGGATATATTTATTAACATATTTATGAGATATTTCTACAAGTGAGTCATAAATTTTAAGTCAATGGTTAACAATATTTGTGGTTATTTGAATATATTATTTCATATGACAGCTCAATAGCCATTGATGACATGTAAATACATACGTTTATGTTCATTATGTTTTGCAGGTATCTGACTGGTGCGGTACGATGACTGAGAAACGAGAGGTGGCGGGTTCGAAACCTGCTAAACGTTAAGAGTATTTTAGAATTTAAATACAACTCTTTAAGTGACATAGAATTGATGGTTATTAATGACACGATGTAATGGAATAGACATATTTCCATGGTACTGTTTAATAATGTATAAATAACATCGAAATGAAACTATTTATTGATTTTATCGCGATAAAAACTAAAAAAGGCTAACATTCACGTTAACATTAGAAATCATAATGTTTAAATAAATTTTAACTGCTTATTAATTTTATTGACTTGTATTACCAATTTGGCTCATTTTACACAGAGTTTATGTCTCCATATTAAGATCATATTTTTGTAATTGTTTTAATATAACTACAATTCACTATAACTCAGTCGTAGTCAAATATGTCCTAAACAATAACCCTCAGGCGAGAGATTTACTTACCATATTTAGACAGAGGTAATATTCAGAGGTATTATACCATATTTAGAGATAGGCAATATGAAGAATATTGCCTTTTCTTCCTACTCAGCAAATAGAGGATTTAAACTCATCAAAATTACCGAAATACACCCATAAAATAAAATAAACGAATATCTCAGTTTTAAAATAACAAATCAAAAGCCGATTGTTTTATAAAATGACAATCAAAACCCGGCCCCTGTCAAACAACAATAGGCAACGACCAGTCCGTCCCTGCAGTGCGTGCTAACAGGCGTTTAGCGTCCGCGGCGCCCCCCGAGACGCGCCCGCTTACTTCCAAATCTAGATGTTTTGTACCGTTCCGTAATCAAATTGACCCCCGGTGTTGTCGAAATATTTCCCATAAGTCCGTCCCTTTGTATTCTTTAAGGATGTGGACGCACGAATTTCGTTTGTATTGCATTGACTGAACATAGTTTTAACATAAAAAATAGTTTAAAAAAATACAATCAAATTCAAACGAATAACAGTGATTGACTCTGTTTATTTAAGATTTTTTTTATTTATAACCTTTACTAATAATGATGTACCTAGCAAGGGTAACGAGGATCTAAGGCATCTGATATAAAATGATTCCCATGGGCTGGTACATCAGTATTTTAATAGACCCTCAAACCTGCCTCAGAGTTCTTTGACCGCTATGACCTGTTCTATAAAGCTTATAAAAATTAAACCGCCTTCAAAAACCACTAAAACCCAAAAAAATAATTGAGCACATCAGGTACTAATTATGGTGACTAATTAAAAAAAAATCTATGGGACCAATCTTGAAGTATATTCTTTCAAACAAACAAATTCTTTTCCAAATCGGTGGATAAATGACCGAGTTCTAAAATACATACACATATATATACATGTCCAAATATCCTCCTCCTTTTTTTGAAGTCGGTCAAAAAGGAGTGCTCATCTTGGTAAGTGGTGGGTAACATAGTTATAATCCATGTGCAGTTATGACCGCATAGCATCAGTGAGCGCCAGCTTATAACTTAACTTTCCATGTCTTAGGATGGTACCACCGCAATGTCTATTTCTGCCGCCAAGCAGCAGTGTGTAGTCACTGTTGTGTTCCGGTTTGAAGGACATTATAGCAAGTATAACTACTGGGCATAATAAGACTTAACATCTCATGACTCAGGATGACGAGCGCAGTGGAATACCAAACAATACTTTGTAATTCAAGGTGTTGGTGTTTCTACTGTTTATGGGCGATCTATAGCTTACCATCAGGCGAACGGCAAACTCTCGTCAAAGAAATAAAAAAAGCACGTCTCTACTACCTATATATATATCATACCAACTCCTGTTTCCTGTCACCCATTAGGTTAATGATTGTCAATCGATCATAATCGCAAACATAGCTAATGTAACCGAATCACGTTTTAGCAGATTAATGGGGATTTTGTTGACATAAAAACTGTACTAACCATGATTACAAGGTCTTTTGGTTTTATTTCAAGGGTCAATTGGTTTTGTCTTTAAAAAATATACGTTTTGGTCCCGAATAAATAAAAAAAGAAGTAGGTTTTTTTTAGGTTAAAAGTGGTAGATGCGGTCTTAGTATATTAATGTCCAGTAAATGCTTGGCCAGTTCACTGCAGTACCATTCAAATTAGAAAACAACAGTGCTTCCACAATGCGGTTTCGTTGAAATAGAAAGATTTAGGAAAATCTTTTTTGAATTAATTAAAAGTGATAGATGCGGTCTTATTATTTTAATGTGCAGTAAATGCCTAGCCAGTACACTGTATCCTTCAAATTAGAAAACAACAGTGTTTCCACAATGCACCTTCTTTGAAATAGCCATAACGATTATATATGCCTAGATAATCTGCTGAATAAAATCTTTCTATGAAGATTGAAGACCTGATTATAATAATATAAGCCCTGTATTATATACTGTCCCACTGTTGGGCACGGGCCTCCTCTACTACTGAGAGGCATTAGGCCTTAGTCCACCACGCTGGCCTAGTGCGGATTGGTAGACTTTACACACCCTCGAAAAATTCCTATAGAGATCTCCTCAGGTATGCACGTTTCCTCACGATGTTTTCCTTCACCATTAAAGCAAGCGATAATTCACAAAGAATACACACATATTTTTTTAGAAAAGTCAGAGGTGTGAGCCCTTGGAATTTGAACCTGCGGAGATGATTATATTAAGGCTCATGCACATAAACACGATACGACGTCGCATCGCAGGATGGCGCGATGTCGTGTCTTGAAGTTTTACGTTGCTCGTCGTAGATTCCCACGATACGACGTCGCATCGTACGACGACGTCGTATCGTGTTTACGTGGACCCTTACGGAGTAAAAGTTGCTTAAAAAATTATTTAGGAAACTTCTATCTGACACACACACACACACGCACACACGAAAGCGTGTATAGTATAGACGTAATTTCTATGTTTATTGCCTTTGTTTTATTTTTACTTTTTTATTCTCCCTTGTATTGGGCACATAACATTGTAAATTGTAAAGGAAGGTACTGTTATCCTAAAATACAAGTTTTTACTTATTTTAGAAAACAGAAATGCACAGATTTGTAACTAATTTTGTGTTTAATAAATAAATTATTATTATTATTATTATACATAAATTTCACCTATATCTATTCAGTAATCTGCGGCAGTACTACGATATCATCATCGATTTTTAAAGTGCTTTAAATTTCTTAGAAATGTGTTTATGCAAGTACATCGAGATAGCGTCCCATCAAGTTCGTTTTCTTAGAACATGATTAGAGGAGACACTGTGAAGTGTTTATTTTATATCAAGAAACACAATATTACGCCCTCATTACGTTACTTTGTGTCACAGATATCAGCTTACTAGATAGGGCAGCTTAAAATATGAATAGGCTCGTCTTTAAAATAAAATAAGATAAAATACTTTATTTATCACGTAGGCGAACTTATGATAGGTCAAAACAATTTATAAAAATAATCATTATTATTTCTAAATAACAATTAAGATCACTTATATACGTAGGTATACGGTCATTTTAAAATTAGGGATAAAATTCATAAGGAATACAAGATACAGGTAAAATAAAGTAGCCGTCTCAGGTTGGTATTTATCATTTATTAGATAGTCAAAGGCGCAACGAACGTAAACAACGTAAAGAGTGTTTGAACGCGCCAATCTTTGGGACTACTAAACCAATTTTGTTTTTTTTCACAAATACTAAGCTACATTACTCCTGAGTTCTAAAGGCAAATTTGATCCCGGAAAAATATTTGTCAACAACATTTTCACGCGGGCGAAGCTGCAAGCCAAAGCTAGTTTATACCTATAATAAAATACCAGAACGGGGTATATCTGTACACTGAAAGTAAAGTAATAAAAGGATTATATAACACAAATCAGTGATTTTTATATTTTTCTATCTGCCAATTAATTGAAATAGTTCAATTAACATGTCATTCAATTATAAATTCGTTGCCACTTCCACGCACTCTACATCCGTGCCCACCCCAATGTAACCAGAGAAGTGAGCTGGCAGATATTAAATCCTATCCACCCAGCCTCCTTGCAGATAATGGCGGGATGAAATTAAGATCAACGTTACATTTCTGCCTTTATTTACATAATTTGCATTAAAACGAAACGAGGAAGCTTCGGTTTGAGGAGTGTACATAGTTAGATTTTTATTTAGGGTATTTTTTTTATTTTTAATGCTATATATTGGCTTTTGCAGTTGTTTTACTCATATAATATTTACTATATTATACTCTGTATTTCTTCGGCACAATAAAAAATGTTAATTCAACACATACTTTTCATTTTTTCGTTTTTTAATGCTATAGATGGTACTGGCTTTTGCTCGCAGCTGTTTTACTGATATAATATTTATACTCTGTATTTCTTCGGCACTATAATTAATATCTAAATTTAACAACATTTCCGAACATTTTTTGTGTTCAAGATACATCTAGGAAAACAAAAACATCTTGATTTGTTCACATGTTTGGTATTAATACGAAAAAAAATTATAGCCAATGTATATTTTAATTCCTTTAGAACGAGTTGATTTCACGAAAGCGCCTGTTCGTAAAAACTAAGCCATGTTGTTGAATTGCAACATGTTTAAAAAAGTATGTTGCATTTATTTGGAAAGATGAAAAAAGAGTCACATACTTAGTATATTAATAGTAAAAGTAAAAAATCGGTCAAATGTGAGTTTATCTCACGCACCAAAGATTCCGTACAAAATGGTTTATTTTTTATTATGAAAGTCCATGTTTACGGTTTTCAGATTTATTCTTCACGTGTGCCATTAGATAGGATTTCTTACCAAATTTCATCATTCTAGGTCAACGTGCGGTGCCCTATAGGTTTTAATGTACATCTGAAATTACTAAATATGATAAACGGTCGTATCTATTGATTTTATTGACTCAAAAGCATGATTTTTTCACAGTTGAAATAGACCAAAGTGTGTAATATGAATTTTAACTTGATACCTTCACATGTTACTGAGATAAATAATATTAAACTACAGACGAACAAATGAACAACAAAGCGATTCTATAAGGATTCCTTCTAGTTATGGAACCCTAAAAAACAATATAATAGCTTTAACATATCAATAGGTCTTCAGTTTGCTAGATTTTGTCTGGAAACTTATATTCCTAGCAGGCGTAATTCATAGCGTGCATGGTACGATACGGATCTGAGGTCCCGAGTTCGACTCCCGGGTCGGGCGATCGGGTTTTTCCGCACCCGGTGTCAGGAAATTCAGCCTCGTATAGCGATAGGCTCGCCCCCATCACATGATGGGACGGAAGAGACTGGCGAAAGTAGGTGATATGGTTGCACCTCTGCCCACCGTTTTGGAGATAAAGGGGTGATGTGTGTTTTTTGTTTGTTGGATGTTACGTAAAATAATTATGTGTGTCGTGTTCAGAGATCAGCCTGTGTAACACAAGTAAAATAACTGATTTACCCCCGCGGGGGTAATTATCCCCAGGCGCTAGACAAAGGCGATAAAAAACAGCATAAATAAAAAGCGAGTATACATCATAATGTTTTATTGAAGTGACATATTCTTAAAATTAATAATAATTCGTAATAACTACACAAGGATTGCACGTTTGTCTTTGGATTCGATTACATTATCTATACACTATATACAGAGTGTTGCCGTACGATAACATTTAAAATTACATTAAATTTTTGGAGAAGTGAATTGATTAAATACATTTTTATATACACTTATCAATAAAACAATTAATGAAAAACATTTATTTTTTATTTTACATTATATAACAATGTGTACAATTTTAATTATATTAATCGTTGGAATGAATATGTATGGTGGGTTTGAAAATAGAACAGTTTTTGGAAAAAAGTATTTGGTTGGAATGTTTTTAAAACAGGTATTTACATTATTTTAGCTAAAAGACTTTGGCATAGTGGATTTCACTTATCACTTGCTAAATACTATTCTTATATGTGCTTTGACTATAGGGTGTTTCAAAATACAAACGTATTTATCATTAAAAGTTGCCAGAACAATTTAATAAAAGTAAATTATTCGCTAATATATTTAGGTTTCTACAACTGCATTTTGTTAAAGGTTACATATTATACATTATATAAGAGCTACCTGAATTCAGAAATGAGAAGTCAATTATTCTACTCTGATATTATCTATATAGTGATAAAAAACAGACAACAGTTTTGTACATTAACTGAAACTTAATTAACCTTAACTACATGCGATGAATATATTTTTAGAATATTTTTCGGGACCAATTTTGTAGATAAGTGTTTTGGAATTTCAGAATAAGTTTCTATATGCTTTTTTTTTGTAATATCTATTCAAAATAAGCCCCTTAAGACTGATATGTATGTATTAATGTATGATACATAATATCATTTTCTATTGAAATAATCTTTAAATATAGAGGTAACAAAATTGTCTTATAGGTGTCGATATATTTATATAAAAATGGAATGATTACTGTCTTTGGAATATAATAAAAACTGCCATAAAAAATAACGAGGCCTGCATTTTTTTTTCTATAACTGATTAATATTCTCAAATGTGTCAGAAGTGCGGTATTTTTAATTTGAAAAAAAAATGTCATAATTTATAAATACATCCAAAATAATAATCATGAATAACCCATGTCCATAATTCATAAAAAAAATCAAGTGTTATTTTTCAAAAAAATATAAAATAAGAATACGTTTTTGGAATGATTCCATCAGTCCATTATACTTTATAATTACGTGCTAATACATGATGGTATATGCTGTATCTTACATTGAGATCAAAAACTCACGAATACAAAGCTTTACACTCTTTAATTATCTAAATGGTGGTAACGTATTTTAGGTTTAAATTTTGAACAACCTGTATATTGGTCTGGCCTGGCTAAATATATTCCATTGCAAATCCATATTATAATAGCTTAGAACTCTCCTTTTTCGTTAATGCGCATAACATCTCAGCACGGTTCATTAGAACACTAATTTGAATCACCTCTTCAATCAATCACCTTCCGACTCAAAAAATCCTCCAAATGTCTTTCCATAAACATTTTCTCATATTATTTTCATTAGAAATAAATTAACAGCGCTATCATTTTGGAAGAGAAGTTACCATGAACCAGACCAACAGGTGAACATCAGAGCCTCAGCGCCAGGCGGCGGGCGCGAAGGCGGTTGTCGTTCAGGAAGGCAGGGGCTGCAGGGACGGCACCCCGGTGCTCATGTGAGGTCTGAACTCCTGAGCTCGCAGCTCCGGGTGCGGAGGGCGCAGATCTGTGAAGGTCAGAATAATTCTTGATTGAAGCTAAAAATCCTTAGTATAAAAAATACCTCAAGATCGGAGTGATTCTTAGAAGAAGGTAATCCTCACATATTGTAAAACAAAATCCTCTGGTGTGTCTCTCTGGACGCGATAAAATCAAAAACTACTAAACGGATTCAATTGAAATTAGGAATCAGGAAATAACATTAAAAGAATTTTTGATTTCTTGTGTTTATACAAAATATTTCAATAAAACTATTTTTTGGATTTTATTGCGGCTTTTTATACTTTGTAGCCTTCATGGCCAGAAAGGGGGGGAGGGATATCTAAAAAAAATATTCATAATTGTCATACAATTTTAAGTAGCTTTTAAATAGAGTTCCTATAAAGTTTGTAATTATTTGCCAATTTATTACGTTGACTGTACACCCGAAAATTTACATACATTAAGTCTAACCTTAGACAACTTACATAATCATATTATTATGCTAATTTCTGCTAAGTATAATTATATCATATTGACTGCATTAGCACATATTACTGTTTTATATACCAGAATAGTTAAACTCTACGCTATGTCGAAAGAGAAACAATTTTTATTTTAAAGATTCCACGCGGAAATTTCCTTATTTTCAATCAAGTTTAATTTGAATTAAAACTATTTTTTGGATGTTATCGCGGATTTTTTAATAATTCTCTTCCGATGTTTCGAAGACTGCAACCTTCATGGTAACGAGACGGACTCCGACTGGCCATGAGGGCTGGTCTCCGAAACATCGATCCACAATAAAATCCTAAAACTACTTTTATAAATGTCTAACGCGTAAGATAAGAAATTATTATATTTATTTGTTTAATATTATGCAATAAAGTGAAATCCACGTGATTGTATTGAAGTACATTTCAAGGTTTTAATTTTATCGACTTGCTGATTCATTGTTACAAAACATTAAGAAATCTCAAAATTCGTCAGAATCAACGTTAAGATAGATTTTATCTTTAGTTTAATGTTTGCATATATATTTCTATGAGAAATGATATTCGAAAACAAGAACCGATCGCAAACGTAATATAATATATAAATAAGTTCATTTTTGGTTGAATAATTCTCTAAAATATAGAAAGTATTACTCTTGAAAATTAAAATGATATCAAGTAAGCTCACCTATCCGATGATCCGCAACATGCATATCATGCATAGCATGGACATCGGTATGCGGGGGCTGCATATGCTGGGGGGTCCTCAAGTCGGCATGCTGAGTCTCCTTGTGCCGGCGGAGGTCCACCTTCCGCTGGAACGCGCGCCCACAGAGCTCACAAGCGAAGGGTTTGAAGCCAGTGTGCTTCCGCGAGTGGGTGATGAGGTTCGAACTCTGACTGAACGCTTTACCGCAGACTTGGCATTTGTGCGGTTTTTCTCCTGTTGACAATAAAAAACGTTATTTTAATTCATAATTCGATTTATCAGTACAGAACATCACTGTATTGTTTTCTCTGTTTGCTGGAGATTTATGAAAAACTTATTAAGTTCTTTGTAAGCATGACATAACCGCCTCCTTGAATTATACGTATTCTAAATTTAAAAATCGATCAAAACGAGCAATTACGTTCTTTAACAGTTGATAGGTATTTTATACCAATCGACGCCGAAACGTAAAAGCTATCTAATATTTAAAATTCTGTATCAAAAATAATGGTTACTTTTCATGTAAATACACAATATACACGTGGTACGCAATTAACCAGGTAAATACGCAACGGGTAGTTCGCGGTTGGATCCGTGACGGAGCAGAGTTCAGCATCCGAGCTATTGATCGCTGTAACGCGACGTGTGGACGACCTTCTGTCGACGACAGGGCTGTCGCTGCAGGATCACGTTTTTATGTGACGCGATTTCAAGGTTATATATCTATAAAATAATTTATTGAAGAGAAAGTTTTTTCTTGCAATATTTCTTATTAAGATAGCTTATATGTTCTAGACTTGTAATACACGACATATGAAGAAATACCTGTTTGTTTGATAGTGTAATGTCCATTAATGCATATGTGACTCAGATTTAAAACTAATATCAACCGGCCAGCACTTCCATATTTAAAAATGGAATACGTATTAAACGAGCAGCATAATATCAAAGTGCAATTTCATGCGATCAGTATAGGTATAGGCAAGTGCCATCACATGCTATAAAGTCAGTATGTAAGTACCATCACAGCCTATATAACATCAAAATCGCCAACCCTACAGTTCCAAAGTGGCCAGCTACGTGCATCACGAGCTCATATTAATACACGTCCGCGTAATCTGTGCCCGGTCCGGCGCACATTACGGATTCGACTCGCGGACTAGAGCGCTGGACTCGCAATTTATAGCCGGATTCCTTGCGCTGATTCTATGCGAACTTTTATAGTCTATGCTTTATATCTGGCCGTTACGTAGAAGAAACATAAATTCAATTTTCGAACGCTAAGTAATGTTTTTGATGGAATTTGATTTTGGAATGTCATGACAGTAGACAATACTAGCTTAGTATTTTAATTGTGAATTGCCGACGCTATGGTTTTGATATCAATTTGGCAATCTATCGGTTAATTTTTGATATTTTCAATAATATTCGGCCACAAAACTTCGGTTTACTAGTTCCGTCTCTACTTTAACCTTATACGATTAAAGCGAGAGCTTACGAATCGAATATGAATAGGTCCGTACGTCATTTTCATTTGAACAAATACTTTTGTTATAATAACTATGTCTTGATTCCGCGAGGAATTTAATAAAGCGCTTTGTGACCAAGGCTTCATTGTGGGGCCTTAATAGAATATTAGTACCGGGTTTTTATATTCAATAACGTTGGAATTGTGGGGTTTGTGGCTTTGAGGTGGGAGGTGTGGGTTCGAATCGTGAAGGGGATATTATTGTGGTTGGTACGTGCCTAGCGGTAAAGGTTAGACAGACGATTACTGTTATAGGTATGGGGATATATCGTTTATTTAAATAATAATAGATTGGTGTTAGTACTTTTAGTATTGTATCGGGTCATAAGTATTCGTGTTATAGTACATTTAGAAATATTTTAAACATTCTTAGTAGGTATGATACTACGATTTTGAAAAAAAAAATACAATTATGCCATCTTAAACACTTGATAAGAATGTTCTATGACGGCCTCTTTTCTATATTGATATAGGCATGTTAATTAGAGTACTTATCGTCGCCGCCACATAATGTAAAATGCAAGTAGGCAGCGTACTGCCGACCAATGCGCCGCGGCTCGTAATTACCAACAAATCACGGCACAGCATCGATACCTAAGTTAGGTGTGTTCGGTGAGGGCCGCCGAGTCCGTCACCGAGCCGGGGGGTCGGCGCGGACTGGCGACTTCATTAGAGCGGCGCACACCGGCCGTCTCGCTTGCGCGCCACTGTCGCGACTCGAGAGCAATTTATATCCGTCGTGCCATTGGGCCGTGATTGCGGCGGCTCCACCCTGCGTCGCGTAGCAACGGTAGGGGGGTCCAGGCCCCGGCCCCCACAACCCATCCCACTTTATGGATCGCAATTTTCCTTTGAATTGGAAATCAGAGCGGTTGCCGCGGGGCTCGCTCGTTAGCCGTCTCTCCATCTTCCCGGTGCTTGCTGGCTACAGATTTTTACTGCCTTACGTAGAGAAAGATGTTTCCTTTGTGAGATAGGAATTTGCGATGTTTGCGTTCGAGACGGTTTTTTCTCGGTTTTTGTATGTTTAGGTTTTGATGCTGTATGAATATTTCTGTGCAATTTGTATTTGTTTGGTTGTTTTGAGAAAGTCAATAATGTAAAGATCTATTGCGTTGTAACTAAAATCTGAGTCAAAAGGATATTAAAAAATAACGATTCGAATGTTTCATCTAATCTATTCGAATGTTTCTTTAAATGCGCTAATCTCAGGAACTACTAAACTGAAATTGACTTTTTTTTTCACTAATAGGTATCTCAAAAAACGTTTCCACGCGGGCGGAGCTGCGAGCAAAAGCTAGTAATATACAATTACCATTTTTTTTTTCAAAAAGAGAAGCACATGATACACTTGTTTTTATAATACCTAATTTAACTTATACACATGCAAACTAAGATACATATTTTTCAAAGCATTTAGGTTCAAGACTTACTTATTACACCTCACCAACTTATACAATAATCACATTATAAACCATTCTTACAAACCCTAACCCCGGGATACTCCCAGGTTTCGCAGTCCCAGTACGTAAAATCCTCCCGGCACTCAACAGCGTAATTACGGTATGGGAGGGAAGCGTTAATTGTAACTGAGGGAAACACTCCCGAATCTATTGGATTCATTGAGAAATTTTAAGACTTAGTAATGACAGGTCTACGTTTTCATGAGAGTACTTAAACAATATCAGCTTTGTATAGTATACTGTACTACTGCTTGGCACTGGCCTTCTCTACCACTGAGAGGGAGTATGCCTTAGTCCACCACGCTAGCCTTGTGCGGATTGGTAGACTTCGCACATCCTTGAAATTCCTACAGAGGACTTCTCAGGTATGCAGGTCTCATGATGGTTTCCTTCACTCTTAAAGCAAGCGATAATTCACAAAGCATATACACATAATTTTAGAAAAGTCAGAGGTGCCCTTGGGTATTGAACCTGCGGACATTCGATTTCATCTAGGCTATCGCCGCCTACCTAAACAACCAAAACAAGAGGACTGTAAAAATAAATCTTGAAACTGATTTAGACTAGTGTAAACTATCGAGGAATTTCATATTTCGTATGTAGTCAACAAGGTTATAGAGAAACTCTTGAATCTAGTATTAGATAACAAAATAGATCATTTCATATATCTCGAAGTACTAATGCTGTTATGGTAAACTTGCTCGATTCGATGCTTAAGTTGGCCATTTCTTCTATAAGCTTTTCGATTCTAAACACGTAACTCATTACAGATTGTACTTGCAAAAATACAACGATACCGAAATAAGCATATAAGATATCACAAATATCACATGTTTGAGTATATAACTTATAAGATCCAATTACGCCCTTAATCCAAGTGACAAATGGAATGAATCATTGTATCAATTCCAGGAGTTCCCAATTACCAGCGCGTCGTTCAATGTCGTTTTTTCGAGTTTTCCTCTTATGAGCTTCTTTTCTCAGTACCAAATGACATGAATCGATAGAAGGATTGACGCAATCTTAGAGACGTATTATTAAATCAATCTCATCTTTGAGTAGGATCTTAAGTAGACATTTAATGTATTGAACTATTTAATAAGCAAAACTGAAGTTGTTATTTAAGAGCCTGTTCTCAGCTTAGTCGGCGTTGGTTAATGAATAAAATTCGGCTATCGTAATCCCTCACATACTGTGACTTAAGATATCGTTTGAGTTGTTAATATAGGTTTATTAAATGGCGACTCTCTTAAGATGCTGACTTTAACTTGAAAGCTTCTCAGATGATGATGCACTTCAGAGAGAAATTGACTAGTGTTTAATAATACGGTCATTAGAATATCCTTATCCTCAAAGGGTTCGGCAGAGATAGGTAAATAATATTCCTATTTATAATTTGAGAGTATATTAGTTCCAAGATGTGGTCGAGTACACTTCTAACTTACACACGTGTCAAATGAATTGAATCCGTGTGTTCTAAACCAAAGAATACAAATAACAATGAAGGTTTTATGTAAATTTTTATTCTTTTATATAAACCATCACGGCCCGAACCAACTCGCTAAGATTTTCTTTGAAATATTACTGGCGCGTATTAACTTCTTTCTATGCTTCCGCCATAGCGTGAAAAAACAGCTAAATAGGCCGGTATGATTGTGTCGAATGGCATGAGATAGTCGTATGTTGTCATTCGAAACTCTACCAGCAGAGTACTCACTTTATCGCGCCAGAATAAAAAAAGAAAAACACAAACTTTATACCATATATAACTTATATCAAAACTAATAAAGACCGAATCCCAAACTTCGCAATTCAAACGACTACATTCCCTAAGCTATATAGACAATACAGCTGGAACAACAGAAGGGCTTTAATTGTTTCCGAGGGCGTGGAACCGGAATGAATTGCAAGACGACCGCCGATGAATTATTGATTCGCGGAGTTCTCGAATTGATTCGTCTGGGTACAGATATAAGTTCGTCATTTGGGGTCTATTGATAGATCGCACTTGTATAAAGGATTGTTGTTTGAATATTTAGTTTGTTAGTTTTATGTTGCGTTAATGAATGTAATCATAAAGACAACATTTTAACATAAGTTAACATAATTGTGAAATAAGAAAGGATAAGTTTTAAACAAAGTAAATATCATAAAAGTAATTTTAATTTTACATTTTCGAAGGTCACTACTACATGTAAGAGAATTTGTGGGAGCGGCAACGTTATACTTACAGTCAGAAATACATTTACGCAGGGACCATATACGCACTGCAAACAATTAAAAAATCAAATCAGAACCGATATTTTAGGTGAAAATATTTTATTATTCATGGATGATTTTTAGCGCAATGTTAAGATGTAAAGATAATTAGGGGTTTCATTTAGTAACTAAATGTCAAAATGACCCTGTATAGTGACAAGACGAGTGACCTGCACGTGATGGTAAGCGGAGTGTGCTCCAAATAGTGTCGACTGACGAGAGATGATAACCCCTCGCCAGTCGTCACAAATATGCCTATTTGAAAACCACGTGGGTCATTATGGCGGCTTTTACGACTCGCACTCAATATAATAGTGTATGTTTTTTTTAGTACCTGATGGTAAGTGCGACGAGGTCCAAAAGAATGTAAACTGACAAGAGATGATTACCCCTCAGCAGTCAACACAATTATGTCGGCCTGTTGGAAACGGATATACACAAGCTGAGCCCGGCACATACTTACGTGGGTCACTATAGCATGTTTTAACACCTTATGTGTAGTCGCTATCGCGAATACACATATCCTACCACCAGCAATATACGACACAACAAAAGAAGTAGATAATCCTTCATTAACGTGTTTATGAGGATCGTTCCGTCCGTACGGCGCACTCAGCCGGTTATGGATTGTAAACTATATAGGCGTTACGCGGGACGAGCGTTTTCACAGATTTTTATTATGTACCGTTATTTTTTATCGTTTTTTCTTTTTGATTATCTTGCGTTATTTGAATTTTGGGTTTTTGAATGAGAATGAATGTTGTATAGTACAAAATATACCTAAATTGCCAACCGTTTCTGTATTTTTCCGTTGATTTTTCAATTTTTTTTTATACAAACCTAGCATAGTTTAATAATTAGGAACACAACAAAAAATAGTCGAGCCCTTCTCAAGCGATGTTCTTACATGCATATTATATACATGTGGCAACTGATTTATATTTACATAGATTTTATATATCCGCCATTTTGAATGTTACTAAGTATTTTATTTACATGTGACTCTTTTGTCCCTACAAAAAAAAACAAGTCATAGCGAATTTTTCGTCTTTTATTGCTTACCAATTTTCATCATCGTGACGTCATACCCTCTAAAACCACCCCTCCTATATTTCTTCTATTAACAAAGTAACAGATAATTCAGTAGTACAAGTTTGTGAGTAGGCAGCGATATTCCCGTTAAGTATTAAGTTCGGTTGTGATTGAACGCGTCCGGGAAAGCGATAACCGTAAATCCCGGATATACGGATCCCGGATAGCGGGACGCAGGGGCGGAGGCAACACTAGCTAGTTAAATATATTGAAAATAACGATATTGTTTTGGGTTTATGTGGTTACATAGGTGTTATTAGTTTTTATTGCACCATTGTCCATTAATTAGGGCATAGGTTTAAGGAAGATAATCTAGTCTTAATGTAATTAATAGCTTAAGTATTGTTTATAATGATTGTGTTCTGTGCTATGCCTTTTGTTAAATTAAAAAAAAAATAACTTATTAAAAATGACACATACCAGTATTAACATTAATTGTTATATGTACAAATCAAAGAGAATATAATCACTACGTTTTAAGAGACAGGACTTAATACAAAGTAATAAAATCGAATTTACATGGCGTATCAATACCAATATCACGGAAGAATACGTCAGGAACGTCAAATAACAATACTACCAGCTGAACAAAATACATAGTAGTGAGCACTTTTTATCGATATCGATAAATTCTACTGGGTGGGAATCGACGCTAATGCTACTTTGATAAAATTCATATAATGTATTTTCGAGTCCACATTATCAATCCAACTCACGCTATATAGTAAACATTTTAGCACTATAATTACAAGGCTGGACTAGAATGAGGACTCGAAATAAAATGAAAAGCTTTCACATGTTGAATAATAATTGTATTTTAAAATAAAATCCTTCATTCACCATGTAGGCTAATATAGTTACACTTATGATAGGTCAAGGTACAATGAGAATATTTAATTATAAAGTCAAAGGATGGTGATGGTGACACTTCTTTGTCACACTCATTGTTTATAAAAACATGCCACGGAAATTCAAACAACATTTCATCAGGAAGTGGATCAGCTTTGAAATTTTTCGATGGTATGGCTGACTTTCTAAGGCGATTGTTCTTTTTATTAAAGTCTTTGTTATTAAAGTGAGAACCACACAAATATTTCAAAGTATGCAGCTTTTCTCTGGGAACATATATCAAATCTTCTTTTCCCACAACCTGAACCCACTTTCGGCATCTGGAAATATTTTTTAATTGTAAATAAATTGCTTATTAAATTATATTTAAGCCTAAAATCATAAACAGTGACCAGGCACATTGATTGCTCAACGCATTTTTAAGTACACACACACACACCGACACATACACGACTTTAGTATTTTTTGTCCTGATGATCAGTCATCATCTTACTAATATTATAAAGCGTGTGCATGCAATTGTATCTTTATTATTCGTACCCGCAAAAAAATCTAAAATGATTGCGATTAAACTTGGTATGTAGATAGTTCGAATTACTACTTTTTATCACTATGTTCCCACAGAATCTGGACCTAAATGGGTGAAACTGATTAATAAATTTAAACAGGTATCGATATCGATAATAATAACAACATCACTAGTAACATAATGGTAATTAGAAAATGAGAATTTTCATTATTTCTAAGCTACTTTATTTGCGCGATGACTAAAAACATCTAATTAATGCTTACCTGACCTCATCCAATGGAAATTTCGTCATAAATATTCTGCTTTTGTGATTTATTCGACTGGCTCGATCTCCACAAATTTCACACGTAATGAAACGTTTTTTGGTGGCATGTCTTTAAAACGTATTCACTTACACCAATAAAAACACTTTTTGGTATATTTTTACTTGTTTGAAGAACAAATAATACAAACATAAATCAATAAAACACAAATGTATTCCAAAACGTCAGGAAGTAAACAAACAATAATAATGGCGGTGAGGAATAGAAAGAGAAACTGTACTGAGAGAGAGAGATAGCAGTAGCCGCCATTAAATGCCATGTCAATTCCATACAAAAGATTTTTTGTTCCTTGTTGCGCTAGGCTGGTACAAATATACCTATTTGCGTAACACATAATTTTACTTATTCTATTTTAGACGTAACTAGTAAAAAATATTAAAAAGTAAATAAATCAAAAAATTCAAATTCGTTCTAAATCGTTATAAGTTCCATATTCAAAATCACAAAAGAAAATCGATACAAAACGAATCGGACACAGATTATATCAAGACCGGATAACAGGCGCAAATCATTACCGCCCATTATCGGCCCACTAAACGCGAGATTCGCAATAAAACAGACATTATAACAATTAAATTATTGCCGAATCCGGCCCTGGCGCGACTCATCTGCACAGTATCACACGGACGGATTTTTATGGGGACGTACTTCAGGCGCTCGTGAATTAAATATACTGCTCTTGCAACTTAAAAGTGCTTCTGGTAAGATTTCACGAAATATGGCGTAGGCACAGTGGGGTCTGCGTAGAGGCGGACAAAATGTTCGTTAAAATGTGTTTTATGAAATTCAGGGAATTATTTAAATTTATTTGTGGTATTCTATCAGCCTATAATGTCGTAATGTTGGGCAAAGCCAAGATTTAAATTTATAAATAATTTTATTTTTTTGTATTTCAAAAATGGAACTCCAATTTCAAATTTTGTGTAATGTTTGTAAATGATACAAATCCAATATACAGCAATTAATTCAAATCCGAAGTATTACACACACATCAAATACTTTCAAGAGGTAAAGGACATGTTGCAGAAATTATTACCTTGTACATTTTAATATTTATTATCACCATCAACTCTATTTTAACCTTAAAATCCAAAACCAGAAAAGCGTAACGGTAATCTAAGAGTCTGCTCGCCTGTGCTTTAATAATTTATAGGCGTATAAAAAACTCCCCGGCAAATTGGGGGGAGGTTGGCTCAGCATTTACATGTTCATTGATTATTCAGAAGTGGACCGGGGACACAGTGTCGACGCGGTTTTCAGTTTGTTTAGTTTGTGCTGTGGGAATTATTAGACATTTTTTGTTCAGACTAGAAAAGAGCCAAATGTATATAGGTATACGATCGATTATTCATATATGAAAGGATAAAATGTCATATTATTTATATATAAGGTATTTGTGGGTAAAATATGCCAGTAAAGTTATTACAACGGTTATTAGTTAATCCAATACTTTGAAATCATTATCATATCACTTATAAAATACCTTTGTTATTTATAAATCGATCATCCTCTGCACTGCAAGTCTGCAATATACTTTGTAATTTCGATGGGAGTGCTCATTCCGCCCAAGATTGCAACTGTGTCACAGCTGGAAATGTTCAGCGTGAGCTCAATGAATGCAGCTCGCTGCTGCACTTAACCGAAGCCAGGTGCGGGATTAAAAGAGCACGCTTTAAGGAAACTGCGACTGACTTGCACACCTCATGCATACTGCATACATTATACCATAAATATACGTTCCACTTCACGAATGAGGTTTATTTATCGCTACTTTGATAGCGTTGGATACGTTTGATTACGTGCAAAGTTTCGATGTTTATAGATTTTGATAACCATGTCCTTATTGTCATTACGATATAAATTACCAGCGCAATAACGCTCTTACAAACTAAATACAAATATAAATCTAAATGAGTACAGAACAGCGGGTAATATCGAATGGCTCACATAACCGTAGAATAACGCCCAACATAATATCTCAACAAATCCACACGCGCTGAGACGGCGGCGTGATTACCGGGCTCGGTAGTGAAGTGAGGATTTTCCTGAGAATCCCGGTTTACGATCCGCATGCCACCCCGGCCCGGGGGAGGGATGACCATGTCTACGTATAAAGTGCGGGATTTGAACACTGCGATGTTTGGCCGGCGTGTTTATGAAACGCTCCACTGTTATTTGTAATCAAATAGTTATTTTTAAAATTTAATTGTTTTTTTTACACTTTATTGTAGACCAGGGATAAAAATAATAGAATAAGAAAGGAGAAAAAGGTACAAATGGCGGTCTTCGCACAAGGCAATCTCTTACAGACAACCACGGACACAAATGTATAAGCCGACCAAATATAAAAGTGTAATCCATTCTCCCAAATAATGATAAAATGGGTAATATCTACATTACTGTTTAATACAATAACTATCATTATTTTATTTCAAACTTGTGAAACAGGCCCTGAATCTATTGTATTGATTTTTTAGACTAGAGTATAAGCGCGTTTACATAAAGTTGATATTGATACGACAGCATGTGATCGCACATGCGTCTCGAAATAAAATAAGTATTATCTACCTTATATTTGCATTCGACAATATACAACCTACACATCTGAAATTAGATTCCGAACACAACACAGCCTCTTAAAACCTAAAATTTCTTACTCACCGCCTGATTTGCTACAAAAGTCGCCATCGATATAAAACATATTTTGATTTGAAAGCACTTCGTCAACAAAGATTCAATCTTTCGTGGTGACAACCATTGCTAATGGAAAATTGAACGCAATCTGCGGGCAAAGAGCTGGGCAAACACCGCCATCTTGGAATAACGTTTGCACTCGTGGTTTACAGGTAATTGGTTGGGACGGTATATTGTAAATTGGTTTATGTAGGTACGTTTTTTATTTAAACGAGCTTGGTAGAGTAACTCCACTGCACTTGATGTGTGTGTGTGTGTGAGTGGAGTGGGGTCTAATAGAATGTCGACTGACGAGAGACGATTACCCCTCGACAGTCGACACAATTATGCCGGCTTGTTGGAAACGGATTTACATGGGCTGATCCCGGAACGCGACATTTACGTAAGCCATTATGGCGGGTTTTACCACCTTGTGTACGGTGGTCGCTATCTGGGTTGATATAAAATATATCCTACCACCAAATGCATGGTATATATAAGATTTAAAGAGTATGTGTATTAACTGCAATTCGCCATTCTAAGAGACATTTTTACGTATAAAAGTAGGTAAAGTACTTAAGCTCACGCCTTTACCCTTAACAGGATAGACAGAAGCATAACCAAAATTGCCTTCATCTATAACAAATTCATTATAACGAAACTCTTCCGTCAACTCAACTCCAATACCAAATATCTTTAATAAAACTACTATCAATTGCGCGGAAATCGAAGCTTACACTTCATATTAGCACAGACAAAGATATTGTTACAATTTACAGCCGTAAGCCGGCTTTGGAGCCTCGCGTGCCAGACTTTTACGATTTCATACTGAGAGATAATGTATTATATAAATGCCAGTTAAAGGGAAGATTTACTGTGGTACATAAGTTACGGCGGGTTATTTATTTAACGAGTTTTTTATGTTTTTTTTAGGTTTGAATCAAGATAATGATGCATTGTGGAATATATAAGTATTCCACGATCTACGAATCAAACTGACAAACTTGCAATGTACTTGATCGCAACAATATGATACTCAAATTTAGTGGTCCTATAATGATACTGTAATAATTAGTGTTTACAAACATAATAAACGATATTATACGCGATATTTTGCAAAGTGTCATACATCGTTACGTCATCGTATACAATAGTATATAGTTATATCAAAGAGTTCTAATATTATATAGAGCGGACATTGGAAAGATTATCATATAAAAATTTTGCGTACATGCGATGGTCATTAAATCTACAGTAAAGTAGCAAAATACCTATATAAAATATTCAAATTTTTCCATATCTTGTTTTGCACGTTTTTAATGCGCATATGAACATATTTTGTGTAAATATATATATTTTTATTAGTATCTAAGGACGCTGTGACATCTCGTCACACGGAAATTTAAAATAAAACTATTATTACCAATAGGTAACTTTTGGTGCACAATTTTGGTCCTAATTTCCCGTCTATAACTATACTGTTTAATGTCTTTGAGTTATGATAATAACGTTTATTATATGATACATATAGAGTTCAAATCGCTTAATTTGTGAATTTATTTCAATGCAATTTATTGCACTCCACAATTGTTAAAATATAGGTTTTACAAAAGTACATAACTGTGGACCCTGCAGGGCACGGCAACATAAAAATTTCATTCATTTATCTTCGAAAATAACCAGAACAGAAGATATATTGTAATTACCAACTGTCATACTTAACAGAATGGCCCCTTGGAAAAACTAATAAGGTCCTCTAAACGGTGACGTTTGACAAATTTGGTAATCCCGACCCTCCGAGGGGATCGGGAAACGCACCACTCAGCCACATGGGAAAACGAACTCTTTAGCGAGAATTAACGCGATTCTTAAGCGGAATTTATTAATCAATTTTTAGCTTTGTATCCATATTATAAACGAGCTTTGCTTGCGGTTCTGCCTGTGCAAAAAAATCTAGGACAAATATTTTCACGGCATAAAATGCCTATAGCAGTCAAGAGTTATAGAGTTTCTTATTAGTGAAAAACGACAAATATTTTCCCGGTTATAAAGTAGGTTATATAGTAGTTTTCGAAGGTGTGTGCAGTCTACCAATCCGCACCAGGCCAGCGTGGTGGACTAAGGCCTAATTCCTCTCAGTAGTAGAGGAGGCCCGTGCTCAGCAGTGGGCAAGTATATAATACAGAGCTGATATTATTATTATATTATTATATAAAGTAGCCTATATCAGTCAAGAGTAATATAGCTTCTTATCAGTAAAAAACTTTCAAAATCGGTTTAATAGTTCCTGAGATTAGCGCGTTTAAACATAGTAACTCTTCAGCTTATTTAGTATAGATAGATGTGATAATGTTGATGACGTCACTTGGAAGTAAAGGCGAGAATCAGTTAAAGGATTTTGATAATACAGTTAGAAGTAAAGACCTAAACCGGAGAAAGGATTTTAATGAAATTTGGTGTACCTTGGTTTAATACATGTTTTTAATTTGGTGAAGTGAGCACTGAAACATCAATTATCAAACTCCACCTACTTAAATGGTTTCTCATGTGAGGGATATGATCACCCCTTCCGTCTTACAGGCGTGAACTTAGGTATAGGTGATTTTGATATTGCCACGCCCTGAAGTCACAACTACTCTAAGAGAATTAGTCGCAGCGGTAACATCCAACTTTCAGTCAGACACTCACGCACTCGCCTTATTCGCACTAAAATAAAAAAATCGGAAAAAAATAAGATTTTTGGCGGAAATATTCGTTATTTACAGACATTTTTAGGCACAATATTTGCAGAGACAAAGCAGACTATGTGGTTTCATTTAACTCAACATCAAAATGACCCTGTATACCATATTTTTATACTCCCACCCTATACATTTATATTGCGTTCCGTAATCTCTAATTAAACTTAAACAATACAAGTTTGTCCGGACGATAGTGGCGGTATGCGGCAGATTGCCGGCCGGTCCGATTGCCGTCCACTCCGGAATGTCTGACTCACTTCACTTATTGCAATGCATTTGTGAGACTGTCTCGCGCGGAATGCGAGATTTTTGGGACGCTACGGTCAAAGATTAGAGCGCAGAGGGGTTAAACGGAATATGATTTTCTTGTTAACGTTTATATATGCCATATAAGGGTAAATAGGAAGCAAATATCTTTATTTGGGCAGACATTGTTTAAGACCAGATGGCAATAAATACTATACAGCACACGGAACAAAAAGTAAAGATAAAAATACGGATTAAATGTACTACCTAATACATAAAATGAAAAAACTAAAAGAGCTCCCCGGCATACTCATATTTTAGGTCGATATCAATGCCTATTTTGTCATATTTTCCTCAATTTTTTCTCTATTTCATTTAATATATCGGGTATTTCCAATATTTATCTAAGGAATTAAATTCTTCCCCAATTAGAGTAAGTTCCGTATCGCGATTTTGAAATTTAATTAACTATTTCGAAATACCCAAACACTTTTCCACAGACTTATCGCTTCAAACAATAGATAAATATAGGCTCAAACCGTGAAACACGGCAATTTACACATTAATATTATGTATGGAGGTATTTTATTATATTATGAAACAGTATCTAACTGTAACATTATATTTTTATGGCTTTTATATGTATCTCTACGTTATAGACAGCAAATTATGTTATTTTCCCATGGCTATTGAAATATCAAGCAAATTGTAATAATTATTTTACTACAAGTCAGCCCATTATTCTTATTGATCAATTTTTTCCACAGTTTCATACAACTAGGACACTGGCTCACATGTATCAGGCCTGTGTGTGTCGGCCTCATCTATCGAGAGGGATTAGACCTTAGCCCACCGCGCTGACCTAGTCCCTATCGACAAACTTCACTTACCCTCAAAATTCTTATAGATAACTTCTAAAGTATGCAAGTTTCTTCACCATGTTTTCCATCGCCGTTAAAATAACCGATATTACAAAGAATTCACACATAACTCTAAAAAAGTTAGAAGTGCACTTGGGTTTTGAACCTGCAGACATCCGCCTTGGCAGTCCACTCCTAAGCTATAACCGCTATCACGTGTGCTTCATTACCTCATAACTTCTGGAAAAATGTGGATAGTGCCACGAGTAAAAGCTAGCAACGTAAAATCAGTCGCCGACCCTGCGTATTTCGGCGAGTGTCCGAGGAATGCGAAAGTCACCGCGTTTATTGCTCAGTGACAATTGATGTTCGGTTGGGGACTAGCTCCTTCGAGTCAATCTGAATGAAGTTCTGCGGAATTGAATAGAAGAGACTATTTTGTCACATTGCAAATCCTGCCTTGGATCGACAGTGATCCTTGAAGTACAAAGAATCACCGGAGTATCAATCAGTCTAAGCATAACGAAATTAATCAAATAGGAATTAAAAAATATAATTTTTCACATACAAATTACGTTGCAGTAGCGAAGGATGACGCTGAAAGGGATCACGACAGAACATATAGGTAATATGCAAAAATGTGGTCTGGAAATCGTACCAATGATGATTAGATTTTACATAAGTTACGAAATACATTTCACCACTGTTACGTCGAATGACCGTGTAGTTAACTCAAAATTATTCCTTATAAAAGTAACAACCCACAGCCGAAATTTTATAATGTCAGTTCTGTATTATATAATACCCCACTGCTGGGCACGGGCTTCCACTACTACTGAGAGGGATTAGGCCTTAATCCACCACGATGGCCTAGTGCGGATAATCAATCTCAATCTTTAATAGATGAAAATTATACAATGAATTCTAACACCAGTAAGGGTATGTTTTCAACCCCTCTTCGAGCATGAGCAACACAGCACAGCCACAATGTGGCTTGAATAAACCGAAGGGGAATCAAGAGCACTCGTGTGGCGGGCACCATATAACAGTGTACCTAATGCAATTTGGAATCAAAGATGAAGAGGAAAGCATTTAATTATAAAAATATTTATAGCAAGGCATATGGAAGTTAAAAAAGTTCTTATGACTACACGTTGCTTGCAGCTTTTTTATTCGCTACGGTGTAATCCTCACTAAATTTGATCAAAATCGGTTTATTCGTTCAGAGTAACAGACAGAGATAGTTTTTTTAGCTTTCATTATATTAGTAGATACCTATAAATTTTGTTGGATTTCTTGGTTAACTCTTGCGGATTATAACTAAATCATTGACTTTGGACATTATGTCACCCGGTTCCATGGTGTAATGGTTAGCACTCTGGACTTTGAATCCAGCGATCCGAGTTCAAATCTCGGTGGAACCTGTGTTTTTGACGTAATTATTTTATACCCTTTTTTATTTTCTTTGTAATTTAATCAGACATGGTATGTCAAAATTCAGAAAATACTTCTATGACTTTGCTAGCCGAAATTATCAATATTATATTGTTTATCGTCCCTTTTTGTTACTGTTTAAAATGGATTTACACGCTTAATAGGTTTTTTATGGCTACCACGATTTCTATATCAACCAAGTGCTGTACAAACAAGTAAAAAAATATAAGATATGAGATTTATAGATTATAATAAAATCTTGACATTTGGTAACATTAGTCGTAGGTCTAACACAAAGTAATAACATTTGAGGGTATTATAGACCTTATTATAACCGTATTACATATAACTCAACACCACATTCAATAGAATTATGATGACAAATAAATTGCCACTCAGCTTCCAATAGACAATAAGATGAAGGGTTGGGCCGCCATTTAGTCGGATTATACCAATACGGTTTACAACCCGCGACAAATTGATAGTGTAGTAATAAAATGACGTCATACATGCACTTATAGATATGGAATATATTTAAAATCAATCAGACTGAATGAATGAGCAATGTAATAAAAAAATGTCGGGTCGTTTGTCTATATCATTTCATTTGATCTTTAAACATGCTCAGAAACATTCCATATCTCGGGAATAGCTTCATCATTCCTAACTTGTAAATGACCCACTGATAAGTATAGGTTTTGATGAGTAATTGAGCTTGTCCGAATTTGTTTGATTGGATAGGAGTTGTTAGTTCGTACGACAGTCGCAACGTGTATATCCTGATTTAAGCATAACATGCAAACCCTAGTAATTAGGGATTTTAGGGAGGACGAACTATGTATCAAATAGCGGACCTCGCCCCTCTTGTTACATTAATAGGAATCATAAAAAAAAAAAAATTGTATAATGCAATTTATTATAAACACCTTTGTTGTACTCAGTTAGACAATTTAAAAAAAAACATAGTAAATACGTTGACTTAAATAACACTCATTGACGCCAATCGTTCCGACGTTACTTGCAGAAGTTAGACGTCAGTTCTATTTTTTCGTAGACGTGTCGTCGGCTGTCAAGTTCTTTCCCGTACAAATCATACGCGACAGGAGGGTGCGTATTACAACGTTGGCTTTGCATAATTTTGTACACATTATGAGAGATCGGACTGATTTCAACGCGGTATATTGAATTTTGATTAATTATATTAAAATGTACGGTTTGTCTATTAATTTTGATCCTGGTTTGAAATATCGAATATAATAAGAGTGATCTAATAATTGTGATCACGGATAATGATTAATTATATTGATCTTGTGTATGACATATGATTGTAGGACATTGTATTACGTTGTAATGAATTTGATTAATACACAAAATACATCAAGGTACCTCCCTAGTATAAACAATGATTCCCAATTATATTCAAACATTGTCGATCTAGCGTCTAGTAGGTACATTTGTCTTCAAAACGATTTCGTGTTATTGCAACAAATGCATTCGCATTTGGCACTATTATTTTTGCACTTGAATTGCACCGGTTCACATCGAGCAGACCATTACACGCCTCGATGCTGGCTACGCAATTTTAGACCTTAGGCTACGGGTACAAAGTTTGAAATGCGTCAATCTAAAATATTTCCTTGCAAGCGGTCGGTTTGCTGAAACACTTGGCCAGCTGACGTCATTGTCGCACCGTCAAATCAAAACACTCGAAGGTGCGCCAACCGAGCGCCGGCCAATGGAAACATCAGTAATTTGATTATGGAAAACACAGTTTATTTTGAAAATGGAACGGCACATGTGGTTTAATTTTTTATTTAATATACTTTTATTTTACAAAAATATGGCCAGTACTTTATAAGTATGTAAAATAAAGATTTATTTAGGTATAAAAATTAATTAGGTTTTGTGCAACAAATGTCTGCTAACCGAAAACATTTCTGTATTCAAAGATTTAACGTACCTAAATTCACCCAATAATCAGTAATTGGATAGATTTAACCTTTTTATACATAATTCCGTAATTATATGATTAATGGAATAAAAAACCAGTTGCAGAGGCACGTGAGAGTCACGCGTCTCACCACACCCTACGAGTGACAATCAGCAAAATGCATCAATTAATGATCGCACGAAGTGATAGTGTGCGTCCTGTGCTATTTTTGTAAATGGAATTCAAATATATTTTTTTTATGAAGGTCGAAGTGCCAACTGTATTAGCAAGTAATTTGTTAAGTCTCGATAGTTAAACTTCTTGGTTGACATATGCAATGGCTACTTCTCTTAAATTCTCTTCAAGTTGTGATGTAAATTAATTTGTACATTAGGCACCTTATTTTCTTCGTGAAATTTGCGTGTCGTGGTATTTTTTATGCCATTTTTTATTTTTTTAATCTCATTGCGGTGCGTTACTTCCTTGTTGCTATCAAAGTAACATGTAGCATAGACATATTATGTCAACGTACATATTTTTGACGCAAAACATGCAAACTGATCTTTTTTTCTAACGACTAGTCAATTAAGATCTGGTGTTATCATATCTTCTCCAACAATTAAGGAGTGAACTAAAGAGCGGGTTCATGGTTTCATAACAAATTTGAATTCATTTTTATGCTCTAGTATCGGTGCACCGTAATTTAATGAATGGTGTATTAAACAGACAGTGCTATTCAAACCAATTTACAATTAAATTTATTGTTTAAATAATGTCATCCTGTTGCGCATGCGTCTAGCACGTGCCATCAAATGTATTAATGTAATCGTCCAATAAAACTTGACCCCCAATCCGATACATCACTTAAAAATGGAGAGGTCATTCTAAATTGTCAATTCAATACCAGTGCAATAATGTCGACACGGGAGTTTGTACTTTAATAAGAAAGTATAGAGTCTGTTATTGATAAAATATCTGATTGTTTGAAATTGCGATTGCATAGCACTGTCATTCCATTTTGTACTCAAACGTTTATAAAATAAAGCACACGGTTATTGTAGGGGTGTGTATGACAATTTATAATAGGGGTGCTACAAAAATCTTAATAAATGGCTTTTTGGTAGCATTCGGTTTCCATTGAGTGGTTTTATTCTGTGTACAGTAGTAATAAATTACTTTATTATAATCAAATATAATGGAAGGATGTTTGTTGATACGCAACAATGTCTTTATCTGTTAACTATAGTTACTTAGTAATATACCGAACCTCTGTAATGGAAATGATTTATTGTAATATTAAAGTTTTTGTATACGACTTGAGAATTCCAGGAATTGGTTTTAATAATGGAGTAACAATGAAGAAAACATTCCTTATTACCACTGTTATATGGTCTACACAAACATGTTTATATTCATAATGCCATTCTTAAGTTATCTATAGCATACTATTCAGTGAATGATCCTAACTAGTAATCTCTTACAATAGTTAGTTCAATAATTTGGCATTTTCCAATGTTCCAAAAAATTAGCCGTTGTCAATTTGAATAAAGAACACAAGCCGAACGCGCGCGAAAGCTTTTTACCACTCCTTCGCGAGCGATCGGGTGTCATCGGCTTCGTTCGGCCTATTCCGTCTCTGCGGGGGAGCTCGGGCTAATCGCGATAATGTTTTTATTGAATTAGGTGGCGCGTGCGTCTGCCACGCGGCTACCAGCGCACATGGGCTTCGATGTTAAGTGATATAGCTCGTTAGAGGGTGACAGATGGAGGTGTGACGGCCATGATTTTGATTTAGACCTCGATTCGAAATTAGAACTGGTTTGAAATTGGTAAAAAAATAATGTTCTTTTTCTGAATAGCAATGTCATACGATACGAAATTTTAAAAAAATATTTGATGTAAAAGAATAGATCAATTGTGCGTATTACATTTTATTTCCATACAATTTGATAAAGATTTAAAAAAAATTTAGACATAATTAAGGATGTTTTTAAAATATACGTTCACAAGTACTTTTTATTTATGATTAATATCTAGAAAACCATCAAGGTATCAACCCGCAAATTAGCTAGAAATACACTCCGAAATATTATAAAACTAGGCGATTTCAGAACTATGCAGGTGTCGGATTACTGGCAACGAAGCGCGGGGCCAAAGAGGGCTGAGGACATTAATTTAATTATCCCTCTCTCTTGGGAACGTCTAATATTATACGGGAGTGAGACGACCTCCCGGCATACAAATTCGAGTGTCATTTTTTCGCGTGAGAAAAATCTCACATCTGATTTTTGTGTTGGTATCCCCAGTGAGATCGTATTACCGAAAAAATGTACATAATATAAATCTGGATTTGTCGTGAGATATTTTCTGAAACAAATGTTGACGAATAAGATTGTTTTTATTCTACTTTTTGTTCGAATTTCTCTGCAATAAGTGACAAAATACTATTTTTACTTATTGAGTAACATTATTTTCTCAAAACTATAGTTAGAACTTACAACATACGTCTATCGTAATCGAATTATTATTTCGACTGCCCCACAGACTCTCAGGTGCAGAAGTAATTCGCGAGCCAAGATAAAAAATACAATGTTCAATCTAATAGAACGCCAGTCTTGCACATAAAGTTCATTTTCACACATTGCAACGACCCAGAGTGAAAGCACTTACGTTCTCATATCGGAATCAATACAAGAGTTTCCAATATCAAATAACTAACTAAAACATTATACAGGTTGTTATGTAAAATGTAAATATCAAAGCCTTTAATGCCAGACTACATTGCATCTACCCCATGACGTCACAATAATCATAAAAAAATAACCGACCATATTCCCCCAACCCACGTAATAGACCAACTTTAAAGAAGAATTAAAATAAAAAGCCGCTGAAATCGAAGCTATTCCAAGCTCTCCGAAGTCTTTAATTAAACTCGAGGCACGTAGCACTCCTTGATTCAGCCCCCGGCCCCCTCCCACCTCCACCGCCTTATGGACCGCTTAGATTTGCTCCCCCAGGCTGTGGACTGAATACTTTCAAGTCTGGAATCTTGTACGAAGAATTGGTTTCGAGGGAAATGGCCTGCTAGTTTTATCGTTATTTTTGTTGAATCGAGAGTTATTTCAGTTTGGGGTAAATGCACGTGAAATTGAATCGATCGTCATTCGTGTGTCGTTTCTTTGCTTATTAATAATAAGTTATTATGTTTTTCTTTGTGAATTTATCGTTCGCTTTAACGGTGAAGGAAAACATCGTGAGCAATCTTGCACATCTGAGAAGTTCTCTATAGGAATTTCGAAGGTGTGTGAAGTCTACCAATCCGCACTAGGCCAGCGTGGTGGACTAAGGCCTAATCCCTCTCAGTAGTAGAGGAGGCCGTGCTCAGCAGTGGGCAAGTATATAATATGGGGCTGATATTATATTATGTTTTTACTCATAAATTTCTTTTGATAATTTACTTGTATTATATTTGCTTTCTTTAAACCTAAACTGGTGGTCATTTTGTATCTCAATAATTTTGAATTTAAACCAATTAACAGAAAACCTTTTTCGTAGGATTAAAACTGAATACAAAGCAAACTATATTTAATCTCGATTTTCCTTCTCATTATCATATTGCGAGTTGCAAATTTGAGTTGAAATTCTGCCTCATGTCCCAAATTACACAATTGTAAGCGTACTTGTGAAGTCACGGGATGTCTCTGCCGTTTTTAAGTGTAAAAACCTTTTAAAAAGTAATCAGGGGTCGTGAAAGGAACGGAGCCTCGTTTGGACCGGGCTAGGCAATTATCAACTGTTTTATATCTTTTAATTTTGTTCTTTGCAATCTTGATGGGAATCTTTGAGAGAAAAATACCATGATATTAACATTTTTAGTACTCCAATGGCTACGTAAGAGAGCGAAGACAGCATACATAGTATACTGGTTGAATTAAAAGTTGTTCGAAATATAAATATTTTATTCAGAGATAATTTGCAAAAGTTAATAACAAAATCATTTTTTATCATAACAGAAAGAATAAGAAGCCTAGATATTAATGAAGATACAAATGTCACAAACTAAACAAAAGTCAATTACACATCCCGAGATAAAATTTTAAAAACCATCACATTGCGAGCTAATTTCGCAAATGCCTTTTAAATTCTTCACCGCAGACCGCAATGGACGTGCAAAAGAAAAACAAACAAGAAAACATCGTAACAGCCTCCATGTAATTATACCGAAAGCTAATGTGCCGCTTGCTTATTCCCTGACTAATTAAGAGAAGGAAGAGTTTTTAAAAATACTTTAACTGCGGCATTTGAGTGGATCAAACATTCATGAGACGGATGGGGTATGGGGTAATATCATTTTTTATACTTGCGGCTTTGTAACCTGAGGGTTACAAAAATGAGAATAAGATCGAGATTTGCAATAACTTAGTTTTAATATTTCAGCTAATGCATCAAAACTAACTCCAAGTTCCTACAAAGGAGTCTGACATGTTCTTTCGACATAATAAATATTCAAAGTGAAATTACCCCAAACTAGTAACTAGCGAAATTACCCCACAGGTACCGGAAACTTCCGCGCTCTATTAGCGAGCAATTAAACATTCGAGGTGACAAATCGCGAGCGGTCCTGACGCCCGACGTTGAATAATACTCCATTTAATTCGCTCGCACTAATTATAAATAAAATTTCACCTATAAATTTGTGTTTGGGGTACATTAATCAAGAAGTTGGGACACTGATTAAAATACCGTTACGTTGAACTATTCGCTAAGTTGATATCGTTAATAATTTACACGTCGAGATGGGATTAGGGGAAGATCAGGTGTGGTTTAATTTATTTGCTTTCAGTGTTAGCGAAGGTTCGTGTAATGGGGTACAGTTAACTAGTGTTGGTCTTGATTTTAGAACTTAAGTGTTTTGCGGCTGGACTGGTTTGTGTTAGAATTATACATAGGTAAATTATTTACTTGAAACATGGGATTTGATTCCGCACTGTTAATTCATCTGAAAATCTTGTTAAGCTTACTAGCTAAATCAGAGCTTTATTATAATAACATAAAACTGTATTTCCTTCATTGGGCGACTTATTTATGTCAATAAGATTTGTCCTCAATATGATCAAAATTCATCAATATTCCTATAAGTTTCAATTATAAACTCATCCTGCGACGATAGTTCAAAAAATTTTAGAACATCAATAAGACTTAAATTTTCTATCCCTCCAATATTCTCAATTTAAAATAAGAATGTACTCTATCTACACCACCCCCGTAATCACAAGGAACATGTCGTCTATAACTAACGTAACCCTTCTGTCTCCGTCTCTTTCGGACTCATTGTTACCTCTCACTCTGTCCCTCTCACACCCACTGTTAAAGCAATGAAAACGACGAATCTATGTGTCGGAATCACGGAGCGCCCCCACCCTCATCTTAAAACAAATTGGGGTGGGTAGTAGGTATTTTACTAAGGATATATAGGTCTTGGAGTTTAATGGAATCTTGAAGAGATTCGGTTGTAAAATTCATGTAGTCTATTGTGGTTGGGTTTGTATGGAATAGGGTAAATGCAGACGAAGTGTCTTTTTTGACATTCTATTGGCGTTAAAAATACTTCATATTGCGACAGGCCAATTGTTAGATTTCTTTTTGGTACGAATGAGCTACTAGCAAATTATATCATCGGTCTTGTACAGAAGACACTGCAATTAAAAAATAAGTAAAAATAGATTCAATTTTAAAGACTTTAGATACTTTTTCCTACTATAAACGCGTACTTACAAAAACAATCACCACACACACTGTATACACACAAAACAATCAACACTATACCCGAAGCAAACTTCTGAATAATTTAATCCAGCCATTGTCAATTCAATCTAAACCGGGACCTTTGTGTGGTGCAAAACTGTTGAGAACGGTGATGGCGGTCGGAGCTGGCGAATCTTACGGCTAAGTGCTGCAGGCGAGGACCGCAGCATCTTATATTCATGGAGGGACGGCGGGACACACAGGCGGGAAGGGCGATCAACTATGGCTGATTTCGCAGACAAGGATTTATAGAATATAAATTACTATTTTAAATATAAGAGGCAGATAGAAAAATATTCGTCTAGTGATCTGAATTTGTATTTTGATCTAAATTTTAACACTCTATCATTCAATTAGTCGCTGTTATAAGTTTAATTAAACCATAATCTTATGTTTGATATTGTACACCACGAAAAGATAGGTTATGACAATACTACCGTCCATTCAATAAAAAACATCATTGTAATATATTAGTTATTAGTCAGCTTTATTAAAGTCTGATCCGCGATATATTTCCTCATAAATTAATTGTATTTAACATAATTGTATCGTTGTATTTAACACAATATGTATGCAAAGAATATAGAGACATAGTCTTCTCATTCAAGACTAGAATTAACCTTTCAACCTTCTCTACAATAACCTACCCAAAACAAATGAATTTCTAGTCAGTTTTCAATATTCAACCAATATAGATAGATAAATTTAATTTTCTTCTATCAGCCATCCTTTGTCGCCGTGTGTGCGAGTAACCCAATCCTCGCTATAATGTAACCGCGAGTGTCTCAACATCGCTTCTGTTACGCTGTTATAAAACATCCGCCGAGGTGTTAATGCGCATTAAAGGGCTTGGTTGGGGAGATTAGTTATTCAGATCTTAAGTTGTGGATTAGGGTGTCAGTTCAGGTCCAGTAGTGGTCGTACGGTTAATACTAGAACTGGTTTGTACTGTCCCAATTAGGGCACTCGTCTACTTTAATACTGAAGGGGTTATTAAAATTACTTTAATGGAAAGTGTTTAGCTTTTAGAGACTGCAATTTGTACCCAGATTTTTTTTGCTTTGAATGATATGACGAGCTTGCCATTCGCCTGATGGTATGCGATATGGCCGCCCATAAACAGTAGAAACACCATCCAAAACCTTGAATTACAAAGTATTGTTTGGTATTCAACTGTGGCACTGCTGCTTGGCGGCAAAAATAGATATTGTGATGGTACCTACCCAGGCGGACTCTCACATATGAGAGAATTACCACCAGTAGATATTATTTAATTCATATGTTAATATTAGAATATATATAGAATTTAAGATGCAAAAACAAACATCTTAACCAATATATATTGGAGTAGAGTTCAGGACTAGGATATAAATCCTACGAAACAGTATTATAGCTTCCTACATCGAATTGAAACTTGACTCTAGATCTGTTTATCAGATCAAAAAAGAAACTCATTGTTATTTTACAATTTAGTTAACTATAATCATGATACGTGTGGCCGCATAATGCAATTAAAACATGCGATAATTGTTTATTGATTACAATTAACTATAACGCCTATTAATTCTGTTCTAAATTGATATACGGGTATTGTAAAAGTTTGTTTCATTAGTCGCCGCCAGAGCGTCGTAATTAATATTTATTGGTTTTTTGTCTGCTTTACGATCATTGTTTAGAAGAAAATTTTAATTGCAATTTTATTTATTTTCTTGGCTTCAAAAGTCGTCTGAATTCATTCACCTTTGAAGTTTAGTTAGTTTTTCCTGTGGCCACGTTTTGGCAGATTTCAAAAATCAATTCATTTGAACAATGACTTACCCGTATGTATGTAAGTGTGTTTCTTCATGTCAGATTTCTGGTGGAACCGCTTCCCGCAGTACTGGCAGGGGTATGGCCTAGTGTCCGAGTGGATCAGGAGGTGGGTGGACAGAGTGCTTGATCGCTTGAACGTCTTTCCGCATTGTTTGCACTCGAAAACCTTTTCCACGCTGTGGACAGCCCTGTGGCAGAGGGGCGGAGGTTAAGGAATATTTATAAAACCGATTATCGAAATATATGTATTAGGTATAAGCATTTTGTATTTTGTACTAACAAAAAAGTCTGGACAAGTTAATTACAACGAATACTACAGGGACAATAAAAGTGGGTAAATATTTATTTATGTGGAAATTTTCCTTCCCTAAATATTAGTGTCAAAGGATTTACATTCAAGAAATTATAGTCTAGTGAAAATAACACAAAAAGTATCTCACCTGTGCTGACTCAGGCTGATCTCATGCCCAAAGGTCTTACTGCACAGTTCGCAAGCGAATGGTCTCTTCCCATTGTGCGACCTCCTCGCATGCACCTCTAAGCCGTGGGGAGTGCTGAACATCTTCTCACACTTCACACAAGAATACACGTCCCCGATAGGCAGAGGTCTGGATAAAGGTCCCGGAGCTCCCAAAACAGCTGCTCGTAATCTCAGAAACTCTGGTCCTGCGGCTTGTACAGCGTGGAGATATAGGTTGCTGTAGCCTCCCCATCCTGGTAGACCAAGGCTGCCTGCGTCTCGTAAGAACTCCGCGAAGGGTAGCGGTGGGTATAGGAATGGTCTTTGTGGCTGCACTCTTGGCGCATCAGGTCGAAGGAGAGCGCTAACGGAGAATGCTTCCGATCTCTTTGGTGGAGGCGAAGAATCAGGCAGTCTTCTTGGAGATGAGGGTGGGGAATCCACTTCCAGTTCAGGAGAGCTAGAGCGGACTGATCTTGGTGACTGCGGTGATGGTGCCCAGCAAGGACTGCCGCATCTGGATGCTGGCGATGCCCGTTCGGGTCTGGTCTCATTGTGTGTGGTTTCTTCTTCTTCCTCTTCAGTTCTTTCGCCGACTAGACGGTTGATTCCGAACTTGATTTTATCTGTGGACAAAAACTGACTTTTAGAATGATAAATATATTAATATTACCTACACTTGATGAGCAACATCCAAGTACTTAAATGTCGTGAAGAAGACGTTAAATAAACATTACTTCCATACAGACTCCATGAATAGCAAACATAATAACCCTAATAATGCATAAATAGCGCCATCGAGTATTGACACCACAATAGAAATCCAAATTGTTTGCATGATCACAAAGGCCATTGAGGTCCCTCAGGCCCCTCGGAACAGCGCAGGTGCAACACTTGTCGCTCCCGATGAAATGGGCCGTATCATGTCGCTGCAGCAAATTGACTTTCATCTGCACCCAACCCTCGGGCCCAACCCCCGTAATTAACACATCGGGTCGAAGGGACCCCAATCTTTTTTACAATTCACTAATCCGCGGGCGCGACTAAACGCAACTGTAGCGTTACCGTCCGCATCGTTTGCTTTAGTTCTCGTATTGTTTCTGCTTGTTTGATTTTTTAATTTATTTGCGAATAAATGGGGACCTTTATTTAATTCATAAAAATTTGCCAGTATTTGAAATTTAATTAAATTTATTGCTTTGTTGTTTTATAACACGTAAAATCCTAATGATTTGATACGATTTATAATATATTAATCAGATAAAGGTAAAAATATTAGTGATGATAATAATATATTATAGTTTATGTCTTATGATAAGGCCTCAAAACTTCATACATCAAATGACCATCAGCACAATACTCACGCTGTCCAAAAACAAACATCGATCTCGGGCAAAGACAAGTTACACTAATGAACAGCGACCCCTATGTCTGAAATGCAGCAGCTGTCGGCATTTGGAGCAGAACCAATCGGCGAACTTCGGCGAAACTCGGCGATGACTTCGTCCCCTAGCGCATTTTGCGCGGGCCTCTTTGACAATGGGCAGCGTTTAAGGGTTGCTCGGTACACTTGTTTGTTTGTCCCCCACGCGACACGGTTTTATTACCCCATAGTATTTATTACATATTAATGGTTATTTAGATTCATTGTTCCGTTCAGACAGTATGCTCGAATTTATAGCCTTGCGAAGTATTGAATAGGTCCCCGTGTGGGGCAGTGTGAAATGCAAAGAATGGATATTATCTGGCCTCATTGTACTTTTGTAATTAGATCACATAATTTTATTTTTTGATTTACACTCGGCAATTTGGCTTCAATATAAATAGTACTTATGAAATATTGTGACAAATGTGTCAAATTATAATAACTATGCCAGAAGGTTATAAACAAACTACATCCAGCATGCAGACCTAACCCTATCTCCGAACACAAACACTGAAATTCCAACCAAAAATTAGGCAAGTTATGTTAACTGGAAGTCCATTTGTCTAGTGGCGTTCAAAACAGAAGCAAACATTCTCAAAACTGCAACCGCAAACGCGAACGAATTAAGGCATTTTAAAATAGCAAATTGGATTACATGCCGTCAGTCTGCATTTTTTCTAGACAAACAGTGCATTAGCGTCATTACCGCTCGCCTATTGCGCTTAATGCAATTTTAATTATAAAAGGAGCGGCCCAGCAAATTGCTATGCATTCAGATTGTTATTTTTCTGAGAGCTTTTAACAAATTAAAAATACGCGTTCTGTGGTCGCTGCGGCCCGCGGTAGGGAATTTACATTCGGTCGTTCGTATCCGAGCGGTTTGCAAAATCGGCGTTTCAATTCGATGGGTTGGTCGAATCGTTTTGCTGTCATTGTGATACTGTAAAGATGTCATAGAAGTTTTAACATTAAACCATAATATGGTCATCTTTCTGATAGAGGCTTTCTGTTAAGATTGATAAGATGTTTTTAGAGTTTTTTAATTTTTACGCAACATTTATATATGACATGTATTGCAGTTTTATTAATCTTTATTATTTAAGGTCTGGTGATTTCGACCATGTAATATATACTTAGAACTGTAGTCTGTAGGGGATTACAAAGACAATAAAAAAACTGAATTACAAACGGGTGATTGCCAAACCCTAACGCTACAGATTGACAACAAATAAATATATTGTGATAATAATTTGGAAACTATATAAAAAATTAAAATCAAAATTATCATTCCTTCTAGAACATAATGACGTGTAAGATGTCAAAAGTATACATTAATAGCTTTCTGCCAGTCACGAACCGTATCTGATTAGATAGTATTTTATTGATGTTTTGCGTTAAGATTGCGAATCAAGAATGTCAAATGTTATTTATTCGAAGGATGTACTAATACATCTAAATAATCGATATCAGACTGATTGTAAAATAAACGATGTGTAATCGAATTCCTTTAGAGCGTATTAGCGCCTCTACACTTTTTGGCATAGAACTTAATTAATTTATTCGAGTTGACGTTTTTATCCCCAAGGAGGTAGGCAAAGACGGATGTTTGCAACAAATGGTTAAAATGACCTTATTTTGACTTTCGGTACTAATTTCATTAATGCCTTAAGCACCATATATCAGTAAAAATCGATTAGTATACCGAATTAAATTCATAGAGAGTCAATAAATACCGATTAATTCAATATTAATAACTATAAAATATTTGTATGAAATAATGCAAAATCACGTATCGGTCGTTAATCAAGATTACAACGTCTAATAAAGTGTTGGGCCGATACGGGGAGCGTGACGGATTTTACAAATTTTAATACAGAGGGCCGACGCGACCTGCCCGCTGCGTTTAAGGGTTGTCTTCTGACACTTGACACTTCATATTGCTATAGTGATTTATTTGCAGATTATCGAATATTTTACTGTACAATATTATTTCGTAATATGTACTTGTATTTAGTGTAAAAAGTACTTAAAAATCTATCTACGTATTATTTAATGGTCTAGTAATTTTTTAATTCCAAAAACCTAAATGTAATTGTAAAAATTATTGATTTTATAATAGAGCTAAATGCTGAGTGGTGGTCGCATATTTCTTTTAGTGAGAGATATAACGCCATCTATCGGCTAAAATGTAAACTAAACATCGATAATAAGACGCATGAGTCAGTGTGATTTTCCGTTGAGAGTGAAAGGCTGTCAACAATACATCTCTGCCACAATCAATAAACGTATAACTGCGTGATTGGTAATCTAAAGTAATCTGGAAGGAAATACTGCCACCACTAAATCTACTATGACAAGTAAAATGTATATCATAATCGAATTATGAGTCAAAAATGCGGACTATCTATCCCAGAGTAGTCATATACAAACTATACTTTGTATACGGCAAAGTGACCCGATTACACTTGATGGTAAGCAGAGTTAGGTCCAAGTAGAATGTCGACTGACGAGAGATGATTATAATTTATATTGTGCGGGCCTGTTTGGATGACTAATATTACTTTCCCCGAGTCAGGATTTGAACCCGGGATCTCAGATACACACAATCAATATTTTTATTATTACTATCTGTCCCCAAAACTTCCTGGGTGTTCATTTGGATATATTTGATCCTGAGAAGATTTGAAACAAAGATTAGAAAGATCCTAAAATGACGATAACTTTTCTTTTTAATAAGAAATTATCATAGGGTGAAAACTCCCAAGAATAGCCAAGTTTGTTTTTCACAATAAAGTAAAATAAAATAGCCAGTGGAAAATACATTCAAATCCGTTCAGTAGTTTACTAAAAGAAACTAATAGAAAGAGATGAAATTCAAACAAATGTTTTTTTGTCCTATAACTGTTCTTTAGTCACCTCTTTCTTTTAAATTATTATTATAAATTTTCTTTCACAACACAATCAAAACTGTTTGTCTTGTTTTATTGTATCAACTTGAGTTATTCCACTCCGTACCTTGCAACCTAAAATCATAAACCGCTAAAAATATTCACAAGTAGTGTATAAATCAAATGTTATCATTCGAATTTAATACGTTTTATCTGTAGTTATAATATAAATTAATCCAGCTTTATCTTATAGATTACGAACGGCGCTGCTTCAAGAATTAGTTTCACCCACACGAACAAAAAGATATTGTGATTGGTCCTTCTTAGTAAATCGCTTTAATCCGAATGAAATATTGAATTAAATTTAAGAGTAATAAATTTTTCCTTTATAGTTGTTATGAAAAAAGTTTGAATGAAAATATTTGTTCGATCGTAAATGGCAATAATACTGTACAATTTCAGTTTACTTGTCACTAGACATCGGATTATTTGCACAACCAATATGTGAAAATATGCACAAAAACGGCAAATTATGCACAACCTAAATATATATTAATTTACGTTTATTTTACAATTATCAGTTGTAATTCTTATGACAGAACACAATTACATAATATTCTAGATTTTCCAGACAAAAAAGTTTGCCATATTAATTTGTAGGCCATAAATAACCCCTATGCTTGCTGACCGAACAGGACCTGAATTTTAGCATCATTTCTACAGAAACCCTTTCAGGCAGAGCATGGCCGGCGCAGTTAACAAATCCGTTAACTTTTTTCTTCAAAATGCGGATTTTTATATAAAATAGCATTTAATTTGCTACGTACATTTTCCCATAGTGATCTCGGAAGTGTATTAGTCTGTTCAATATTTTTTCACAAAATATATACTTGACTATTAAAATACGTATAATAAATGAAAAATATGCAATTTATGCATTTCAATATGCAAATATACAAATGCATATTTTCCGTTACCTGCTCATAACATAGACTACCGTTATATATAATAGAATACCCATATACCTAACATTATCATCGTTCATAACCACAGCGACTCGTTTTAGGGTTAGTAGAAATCTTACAATGGCATTTATTGAATCCAGAAGAGACCATATAACGTGTGGATGAGCCTTTAGAAATATACTGAACTCTACACTAATGACGTGCTTATTATCGATAAACCTCGGGTGTAATCGCGCTGGATTTATTCTTAACTAATCCGTTACTGGTGGGATTACATTAATCAAAGTTGTTATTTGAAGGTCTTAGACAACGGCTACGTATCGAATTATTGATTTGCCATTCATTATCTTTATTACAGTGTTTGTCACGTTTCGGGTTTTCGTATGAGTAACTGTTATCGTTATTTGCAAAAAGGTAAACGCGTTTTGGTTTACGATTTAAGGTTTTGATTTTCAGATTACTTAACAGAATTTTTGGCAATGAGTAATAATTTTAGTCTTATTTACATTTTTTGGGTATAGGAATTGTATCTGGGATAAAAGTCAACAAAATAGAATTCGAAATTTAAAACCTTCTGTCATTACTAATGAGTTCTAAGCAATGACTAAATATAAAGAGGACAGGCCTCAAAAGTTAGCTATATGAATAAGTTATATTTATGTTAGGGAAATCGACGCAGAATTGTCAATATATATGTCTATCTCTTTTACTCAAAGCTTATTTGGAACGCAACAAAAAAAGACAAAAATAATTGCTTTCTTCGCATATGGCACTATTTCGTTTACTTCAACACATTGGGACCGCCTTGCGGCAGAAACGCCATTTTATGCTGGCCAGTCAGCAAGTACATGTAGTGTCAGACGATGTAAACAAATCTTCATAAATATTGAATTTAAAGTAATATAATCATATTCTCAATTGTTCAGTGTGTTTATTAGTGTATTTGTTAAGTTTCGAAAATGACTCAGTGTTGTGTGAAAGGATGCAAATCGAATTCACGCAAGAAAGACCCCGAAATATCTTTTCATAGGTTAGTAACTGTTTTTACCGAAAATTAGCAAATATCTTTGTATATTTACTTTTTGGATGTGTTTTTATCAAATAAAATGATATGTGGATCTGGTTTGTTAAGCTTTGGACCCTTTTAGGCGTGATTTATACACATTAAAATCATTATGTTTGTTTACACACGAGCTTAGGGATGGGTGGGTGGATTTGTTTAGAAATTATTGATATCGATATTTTAACAGACGCCCGTTTATCAGTTACGGTTTTTGTCTTTGAAAGAATGTTAGAGCACACATCAATATTGTATTATTCAGAACGACAAACTAAGTGAAATTAGAATATTTTTTAAGATAACCAAAAAATTTTAAAACCAAGGCAAAATGAATTGAGAATATTGAGCGACGTGATTGGAATCCTACACCAAATACATATTTCTTTACATTTTGAGAAGATATGCATAAACCACACGTTTAATTAACGCGAGTAAAGATAACTGTTTTCCAACAATATTCCCGATAAGTAAAATAGTAATGATTATTATACTTCACCTAATAGTAATATTACTTTAATATATTGCTATGAATAAAATTAGAATTGTTACATAAAAGAATAGATAAACATAAAAGAAACAACATAAAGATGAAATGTAAGATATATTTTTACAATTGGCGGTCTTATGTTTCGAGCAACCTTTGCATGCACGGAAATAGATACATAATCATATTGTTGTTATTGCAAATAATTATTATAATTGATTATCTTAACCACCATTTTTACGGTCATTGATTTTAGTTTGCTGAACCATAGTTATGTTTCTCGATCAAAGAGCATAATAATAAAATAAAATAAAACCAACCAAATAATTGCTGGCTACGCTATCTTATTCCATTTATCATGTATTAAATAAATATCTTAATCTGTAACTTAAATTTTTAGCAAGGAATAGTACAACATACAAATATAGATCAAACACAACTGGATGTTTGTCACAACAGGTACTGCTTTGTTTAACAATTGTTACTTATAAATCAGTTTCAGTTTGTTTGTTTACATTATGGTTTGTTATATTTATATTATGGTAGTTCCTAACCCCTTTCGTATTTCGACGGGTGCAAAGTGAAAAAAGTTAACTACAGTTTTGAGATTTTTTTATTATTGCAGTAACTAACTAAAAATATCATGTTCTACAACATGGTAAAAACAAAAATGCAAATGTCGCGCAATTTCTAGTACTTTTGTCAAGTAAAAGAAGATATATACTCCTATTTTGTAAAATTGCACGATGTGACTACGGTTAACTACCGCTGGCCGTTATCACGCGGGACGCGCGGGGAGTGCGCCGTCATTCGTACTGAGCCATCAGTCAGGTGACATGCGCTTCGCCGGCCGGCAAGAATATTTGTTTGTTTTAGCTTTTTACTACGTGTTTAAGTTTTGAAAGCATTATCATAGTAGCAAACAATTTAAGAACATCATTATAAACATGGAAAGACGTAAATTATTAGTGAATTTGGGTAAATCGAGACGAGAATGCGCTATTAAGGACCGAGAAGAACTATTAAAACTTATTGATACCAACCGTGAGACCGGTTCTGGTATGTACTTTTTATTGCTAATATGTTATGTTATTGTTATTTTGAATTTAAGTAGTGTTTAATTGTTCTAATTATGAATTGGTTATCAGTGGTTATTTTTTACTACCAAACGACGCATAAACGACCATCTGCCATATGTCTTTTTCTACTTTGCGATCATATGTAGATGTCTCAATTTACATTAACTAATTAGTTTTTTTTTGTTATGTTTGTGGGTATTTACAAATGTTATTTCTTATTGTTAACTATATTTAATGACATATAATGAAATTTTGTTTACTTGTAGATAATTTTTACTCTTGTTTCATATTCAGAAAGTTCGAATTCACCTTTCAAAGAAGCCGAAAGCTTCCATAATATAAGCAATGGATTTTTCGAGAAGAACGCTGTGTTACATGAGGATATTATTGAACATCTTATAGAAGATCTTCATGACGTGTCCGCGATAAAGACAAATAATTCTGAACTAACTTTGCAAGATAAGTCTTCATTTTCTGCGTCACCCTCTAGGTCGATCACACCTATACACTCTCGATCTGAATTTCAATTTTTTATTTCTGAAAATGTTAATATTGATAATACAGACTCTAGTAGACAATTATCTGATACACCATTACCCTCAGAATACAATTCATTCACTTCAAGTCCGCCGCGTGCATTATCAGAGGTAAATCAAAATATCTGTTTACTAAACTCAGACAGGCTATCAAGTTTGTCACTTTCAAACTGCCAATCGCCTATAATCATCACAAGTTGCAGTGATGCTTCTTCGGCAGTGGAGGCTTCAAGTGAATGCTCTACGCCTTCTTCGTTAAACGGTCGCAGAAAAAGACGACAGTTCAGTATTGACAGGTCAAAGAAAAAGCGATTGAGAAATAAAGATAAGTGGATTGATACGAGGCGTAAATTACTATTAAATTCAGGTAAGGAACATCAGTCTCGGAACGGAAAACTGCAGCCAGCGAAACATATTAAGCCGCCATGTGAAACTTGCAAATTTAACTGTAGTACAAACATATCTCTTGAAGACAGAAAACTTATATTTGATCGTTTTTGGAATCTTTGTAATCACGAAAAGCAATGGATTTTTATAGGTAAGTACACCAAGCGTTGTATAAAGAAAAGAAGTACTACAGAGAGTGAATCTAAACGTAAATACAGTGTAAACTATACACTGCCAGTAAATTTAAAAGAATTAAGCCCAAAATGTATAAAAGTTTGCAAAACTATGTTTAAGAACACTCTGAATATAAGTAATCAGTTTATACAGAGTGCTCTTGATAAATATGATAAGACCACTGGTAATTGTGAAATAGATTTTAGAGGTCATCATAAAAATAAAAACAAGGTTTTAACGGGGGCTATAATAAAAGGAGTGTGTGATCATGTAAACTCATTTCAACCAGTGGAGTCACATTACGCAAGGAAAGACACAAACAAAGTTTACTTGGCTGATTTAAATTTTTCTATCATGTTTAAGTTGTACCAGACTTGGGCCCAAGAGAATAATATTGCGGAGAGAGTACAGACAGTGCGCCAGTATCGAGATATCGTGAATAAAGAAATGAACATAGCTTTTTTTGTTCCAAAAAAAGATCAATGCGACATATGTATAGCATTTAAAAATTCCCTTTCTGCACAAACCAATGCACTAGATTATAATAAGCATATACAAGAAAAAAACCTAGCGAGATCTTTAAAGAAACAAGATAAAATTGAAGCTGTTTCTAATCCTGAGACTGTAACTTCAGCTACGTTTGATTTTCAAAAAATTTTGACGTGTCCACACGGAGAAACCAGTTCATTTTATTACAAGCGTAAACTTTCTGTCTTCAATTTTACCGTTTTTGATATGGGTCTTAAAAAAGGAATATGTTATATGTGGCCTGAAACTATAGCTAAGCGAGGTTCGAATGAAGTGGCTAGTTGCCTTTATAATTTTATTAAACAGTCAACTGAAAGAGGCATCAAAGATTTCCGCCTATGGTCTGATAACTGTGGCGGTCAAAACCGAAACCGCATAGTATTTTTGATGTATGTGTACTGCTCACAAAAATATAACATTGACATTCATCATAGGTTTTTGGAGAAGGGTCACACCCAACAGGAAGGTGACAGTGTCCACGCATTGATCGAAAAATCATCAAAAAAAAAATTAATTTACTGTCCTCAGGAATGGTATACATTAGTTCGATGGTGTAAAACATCCGGCGATTCTTATGAGGTAATAGAAATAATACAAGACGAAGTTTTTGATTTCAAAATGAGATTGAATGATTTTAAATTGACAAAAAATACCGACAATCAAAATGTTAAGTGGAATCAAGTTCGAGAAATAGTAGTTAAAGCAGAGAATCCTAACACAATATTTTATAAGTATGATTTACATAAAGTAGAATCCAATCAGATTGACTTAGTGCAAAAAAGAAATACTCGTTCTCGCTGTGGTTTTACAATTAATGATCCCGTAAAATGTTATAATGAACCCATCATGATAACAAGTGCCAAGTACAAGGACTTATTAAGCCTCTGCCAGCAAAACTTGATACCCCCTAGATATCATAGCTTTTATAAAAATTTGAAACATGGTAACGATACAGACGGTAATGAGACTGATTAGGTTTTATATGTTTCAAAATAATTAAATTGCTTCTTAAATTTTGAATTGTTGTTTTAAAATATTTTAAATATTGAGTTAAATTTAGATTACATTTACGTTTATCATAAGAGATATGCCAATTTTTATTATGGTGTACGAGTAGAACACACTTTAGAGGATTTATATTTGATAAGTGCATATTTACTATTTTGATTGTGATTATAACTAAGTGTTTATACAACTATAACATTGGGACTGATATTTATTATTTTTAAGTGTGAAATCTGTAGACTGTTCTAGATTTAATTTAAATTGTTTTTCATAAGGAGTTTATAAGTTTTACTGTTGATTCTTAACCAAAAAACCTCAATTACTTTATACTTAAATATTCAGAGTGAAAATGTTGTGATAAGATTAGTTTTTGCCAAAATAAGTAAATAATTCCTTACTAAATATTTCATTTAACCTTCTTATAAATCGTGTACTTTGCACATACTTTAAGGTGTAGAAAAAGACATCTGCGCAATTATGCTCTAAAGTTGGTGTATTTTCAATTGATCATAGTCACAAACTAATTTTAATACATAGTGAATGTTGCATTTATTATCTATACTGAAATATATTAAGCATACTTTATTAAATCTAGATTTTTTAATTCCCATGTAGAAACGACCAAGTGGTAGTTAACACATTTGTCATAATTTTAAGCACAGTGTAGATGCAGACAACTGTAATATCTTGTAAATTAAACATAATTAGAAGAAAATAAATATACATGTAGATGCCATATTAAATAATGAAGCGGTAATGAAAATTTCAACAAATTTAGTTTAAAATAAACAAAATGGGAGCATTTATTCTTATTATACGCTCTCCTGAAAACTAGCTGTTTTGTATATAACTCTTTTTACTTTGCACCCGTCGATTTGATCTTTTTGGGGCTTGTTTGTCTCTCTTAATTCTTCGATGTCGATACAAAATTTTCGGTACTAGCATATCACTATTGTAAGGGGCGGAGTCGGCACCATTTTGTTCATTAAATGTGCCGCATGTCACGTGACCATATTACCCATCCTCTATACTTCTTTTATCATTGGTTCTAAGTATCGATAAGCATCTCATCGATATTAATATTATAAACGATTTTCACTATGTCAATGCACAAGTTTGTCAAAATTACGGCAGTTACATAACTCCATTTTTAAATTGCAATAAAGTAAATATTTGATTGCAGCTTATCGATTCATATCGTATCAATTTTATTCATAGCGTTATGATATAAAATTTGACTGCTCCTTTAATACTTAGAAGTCATAAATCGGTATGACACATAATATAGTAATTTAGAGTATTTAATTCTAAGTGCTGAAGGTTATTATCTTGATACATTTTCTTCGTATCAAAATTACATTTATGGTACAAAGCTGGTACTCCGAAAAACCATTGCGACTTCAAAAACTGCAAAATGAACTCGTTATTTCATTAAACAATACCAAATTTATAATAATACTTGCCGTGCGTTATTTAATTTTGAAAAACAACCTTCTCTATTACTGAGAAGGTTAGGCCTTAGTCCACCACGCTGGCCTAGTGCGGATTGGCAGACTTCATACGAGTATACCTTCAAAATTCTCATGGCAAATTCTTAGGTATGTAGTTTAATACTTAATAATTTAAATTAAATGTTTATTGTCGATTTTTAACCATCGATTTTTCTAGACATTAAAGTGCTTATTAAAATATAACATTAAAATCCTAATTCTAAAACTCCAAAATGAATTTTAGTGACACCACCATATGCAATCATCACGCCACCAACAAGGGTAGGCAGTGAATGACAAGCACGCTTCACAATCACATCACATCGTAATCTACATGTCTTAATATCTGCATGATGGCGGCATTACTATGTCAATGTGGACCCGATAAATGATAAATCAAGGCTTAGGCGGCGAGATCTGAGCGCGAATGGATTAGGTTACCAAGCCTGGGTAACGACGTCACGGCCATGAGATAACACGTCATAGAGTCGATTTTCGCTAGTTATAAACATTAAAAAAACGTTGGGAAGCTTTACATTGTGACAAATTAATTCCCGTAATTATTATTTTATTTTTAATTGTTTTTAGAAATTTCTAGCTTTTGGCCGCGGCTTCGCTCAAAGTTTTTCTGTGATAAAAGTCCCGTGTTTATATTTTCTTGGGATAAAAAGTAGCTCATAGGATTCAGGAGTAATTTAGCTTCGTATTAGTAAAAGAATTTTCAAAATCGGTTCAGTAGTTCTAGATATTAGCCACTACCAACAAACAGAGTAATAAACTCTACCTCTTTATAATTTTTATATATTATTCGACATTAAAATCACTTGGCAGAATAACATCACGACTGCCTTCTAAACAAGGTAACACCATCAACTGAGAATCCAATTGACTAGAAAACGATACAACTAGAAAGAAAAAAGAAAGAAATTATTATAATTGGGAATATAACAGTATAATATATGCAATAAAAGGAGAAAAAAAAAAGACAAAATACATAAAGAAATATAACATAATTATACACCTCACTCCTCTCCTTGCTGCAATACCAGTCTTATTGATACTCCAGCGCTGATTTAATATTATTATTTTCCCTGAAACATTTTTACCATAATTGAGATGGTCCGCCATCATCGACAGGGATTATTCTTTCTGTAAACAAAATATCTACAGCATGGTTCTATAGTTTACAAATTTGTCGATAATAACTTGTTATAACAATTTTATCAATGCCTGTATTCAAACTAAGACCAAAACAAGTCACGAAAATGACTCCTGCATTGATCCTATACTATTGTTATTGTTTAGGCATCTTATTTTGTTTTTTTATCTGATAAACATGTGATGTACCTTCGCGGATTAACCTTTACGACGTAAATTATGTAACAAGCCTCACTAAAGAACTTCTTATAATTCAGTCACAAGTATCGTGATCGTGAAATGCATTTTTACAAAATCATAAAGTACATTTCTGGACGTCACAGATAATAAATGAATGGATTTGGCTGTCTTTTATGTATTATTTCTGTCTCTGTCACACTCGTAAGTACTGTTATGTATATGTACGCGTGACGTCATTTGACAGGTCCACAGATATAACATATTGATCGTAAAGTCCGTTCTATTTTGAAATTGGAATTGGACGTTTTTAATCAATCGAAGTGATTTTGTTTAAACGAAAACTGGCTGAAAGTAACTTTTAAAATGTTCTATTTTTAAAATCCTATAACTGAATGCAGAATGTGCATGAAAGTGTGTCTCTGCCTATACATTTAAGCTTAAAGCGTGAGCTTATGTAATATAGATCTTGAACCTAAATTTGTTCCATGTACGAAGTCTACGAACCGTGCCTGATAAAAGCGGTTTGTACGAGTCAAACTATCAGGCAATAAATTATGTAATCCGTGTATATTACATATTTTTCCTATTCACTTATCGTGCCGTTAAGCCTGATATCGTATGAAATCGGCCGCTTCTCATTTATCAGTTTGGATTTTGTGCGCATATGGGAACGCGTATAGTAGGGGTGGGGGGAACGTACGGAACTATTCAAATAATCTCACGTCCTTATTCTCTTGTAGGCAGAGGTGAAATTAGTTGTACTTAATTCGAATATCTCACGCATGTTTTCTCAAAGTATAGGCAGAGGTGTAATTTGTTTTACAATTTTTGTTCTGTTCCGTGATGGGATATTGCTTGCTGTATAAAGGTCGCAACTGTTCTTATACCGAGCTTAAATTCATATTATATATAGTAATACGGATGAAATCACGCACTCATTTTTTTTCCATTTTATGTTTGATGACTAGATAGATATTGGTTAAACTGGGCAACGGAATAAATCCCTTTGAGCCGAATTTCGGCCACGGCGGCCAATCTCAACGGAGATCAGCCAGGTACGCAGGAGGCGCAATACACAGGTGCACTCTCTGTTCCTTCACTCACTCCGGTGCGCAACTAGGCTTCTATTAAACTATGTTTTTTATAACGATATATGACATACAAAAAGTATATTGTTGCCTATCAGTACTTACAAATGCTTTGCTATTAAAATTAAATTTATTTTAAGTTCAAGAACATAAATTACATTCGTAGAAGTACAGATAAGTTTTTAATTTTTTTGTTTTATCGAGAACGCAATGACCCGTCGCTATCAAGGCGGCGCCTTTGTGTACACGCCCCGATTTCTCTCAATGTTTCCACGAATTATTTGCTGAAACAATACAGTTCATGTTTGTGTCTTTAATCAAATTTGACTATACACCCACGCGATAAGCCCTCCTAAGTCAAGGGTGTAAGGTTGGATATCGTAGAGTAAAGCGTCGGAGTGATAGCATAAATTTTGTCAGTCCATAAAGAGACGCGAGCGGCATCTTTGAGATTATGTCGTTTGATAATTACAGACAAACCGTCTAGATTTGTAATTAGCGGCAAATTAACGGGGTTTGTTTTATAATGAGTATTCTGATTGAGGTTACTTGTCTGTTTGATGGGTAAACTTATTCTGAATGGTTTGAAGTTTGAAATAAATTTTCGACCGAGGTAGTACCACTGTCTTAGAAAAAACCGGTGTGTAACGACGACTTACTACTGGATTTAGTAAGGTGACTTAGATTTTAGACCTACAGCGTGAAAGTTCGACCGAGGTAATGCCAATGTCTCAGAAACACAGATGTGTAGTGATGGTTGTTCTTGCACTTGGTAAAATGACAGATTTCCAGTAGAGCCTTTTAAGATTTGCTAACAGCATGAATATCCTACCGAGGTCTGTTATCTCATAGAATACCCTTTTGAAGTGATGGCCTATAATTGCATTTTGTTTACTCTAATTTCCATAGGCCCCAAAACGTATTTATTTATTTGCCCTTTGCATACAATTAAGTTTTCTACATAGGCGGACTTATTGCCGTAGGCATTCTTCCCAGTCAACCTTAGGGTGGAGCAGAAAACAACAAGGTAGAAACCCTTTAATAATCCCAGTCTCTTTCCTAAACCAGGCAACAAAACCATGATTCTTCTGTTAGAATTTGCTGCAGTAGAGATAGTTAATACAACGGCCTACGTGACCTCACGTAGCTTTAACAATAAAGGCGAAATTTGCGTGTACTATACCGTCGTGACGTCACGTTTGTAGATATCGTATCAGGTAATAAAAGTTGAGTTGATGTCAGTCCAAATTTGGTATTTTTTATCATGCTTTTAAATTCATCATAAATATATTAACGCCTATCTATAAAGATGTAGGCAGATGTACACGTGTATACGGAAGCTAAAATAATATTCTGTTCTTTAATATAATAATATCAGCCCTGTATTATATACTGTCCCACTGTTAGGCACAGGTCTCCTCTACTACTGAGAAGGATTAGGCCTTAGTCCACCACGCTGGCCTAGTGCGGATTGGTAGACTTCAGATACTTTCAAAATTCCTATAGAGAACTTCTCAGGTATGCAGGTTTCCTCACGATGTTTTCCTTCACCGTTAAAGCAAGCGATAATTCACAAAGAATACACACATATTTTTTTTAGAAAAGTCAGAGGTGTGTCCCTTTGGGATTTGAACCTGCGGACTTTCGTCTCGGCAGTCCGTTCCACAACCAACTAGGCTATCGCAAACGTTTTATTTACGTTTTAATGTTATTCTGTTCTTTAATGATGTTTATTTATCGAAATCACGTTAGCAACGTCAATGTGAAAGTAGATGGAAAAGTCGGTAGGGGTCGACCGCATCGAACCTTCGAATGTCAGATATCTGATATTCTTAATAAAGGCCAGGTCAAAAGTACCCTGAACCGGCGGGAATGCATGAAAAGATTGTTGAAGGTGGAAGCGAGAGAAGTATGCCAGAATCGTGCAAAGTGGCAATCCATAGTCTCTGCCTACCCCTACGGGATCGAGGCGTGATAATAAAAAGAAAGAAAGAAAGAAAAGAAATTTATTTTAATATGTATGTACGTAACCAATTAAATAGTGTACCCGCTTAAGCATTTAAAAATAAGCTCAAATATTACAATGTGGGAAACCCACAAGTTGTAATTTAAGTATCAAATAAATTATCGAGACAGCACATGCTCAAAATGGAAAAATTTATTTGCTGATACACGGGTAGTCATTATTACGCATAATTTTGTGCAATATGTTATAATTCCTTATGAGTAATTTTATTAATTATATAAGTCTCTGCGGAAGCTTGATAAGCAAGAAGCTCATTGGAAAGGCTTTTTTTTACACGAGTACGGGAAAGTGACCTCACTGCATCTGATGGTGTGGAAAGCGGTCCAATAGAATGTCAACTGACGGGAGATTAGCCCTCGACAGTCGACACAATTATGCCGGCCTCTTGAAACCGGATATACACAGGCTGATCCGGAAGACGACTCATTTACATACCTTACTACCATACTACTTACTACCACCAGCAAACCCTGTATTACTATCTTGTAGCTATAACTTACAATTTCATTTTGCAATTCAGTAATTTGTTTGCAAAGGGCGTTTAGAGTTCAGAGAACACAAAAACATTGTATAATTCACAAAAGGGTCAACATTCAGTTCAATTGTCAAGCTTGGCAGTCACGCAAACTTTAAACATGAGGTTATCGAATGACTCTGTGAAGGGACGTAATGGGGTCATTTTAGGGGGACATTTACAAAATTATTCTAGAAATACTGCTTTACTAGCGACTAGCTTAGGCTTCAGTTGTTTGGGTATGATTTATATAATATTATGCATTTATAGATAAGGGAGGGATTGAAAACAGAACAACGTATTTAAAGAAGGAAATTTGTTTTTAGTGTTAGTGATGAAACGAATAATTCATAAAACATTTTTATTAATTTATATCTTCCCATTAAAATTCTAACAATAATAAATCATTAGATTAAACACGTGTATTTAATTTGAGTTCCCAATTATTACAGTACGTAACTTTACTTTCTTTCGTAAATTATAAATTTTAATTTTAAAAAAGAAAAATATGTAACACCTGACCTTCCTTAGGTCCGGTCCTGGGCGGTCGTATTTGGCCAGACTTGGCCGGACTTGGCCAAACATCGTCGTGAATAATAGGGTAAACAGGGCATGTCGTGACGGCCCGGCCACTCGGCAAATATTTACGCACGGACCTAGCACGAGTGTACCCTTTGATTGATCGAGCCTTGTGGTTACCCTAAACTTTAGGAATGTCCTGCGTTTGTGATTTCTTTTGTCTGGCAAAATATAGGTGAGAGTTGATAATTTTTTTTTTTTATTTAAACTAAGAATGTGGAAGTTGCTGTGTCTGCCTCATGCTATTTGCTTATCCACACTAGAGGATTTTTATTACTTCAATCTTCGCCTTAATGCTGTGTGTCCCAACGACTATTTTGGCATAAATATTTACATTAGTCTTTTATAATATTTATCCATAGAGTTTTAATTTAAAGCAAAAAATGCACTTATTACTCATTTTACGAAAATTTGCCGTGTACGTAAGCCGTAGCAACCAAATGCTAAAGCCATTGCGTTGCTCCAGGATTTTATATTTGGCAAATCAAATTCGTTAACGTAAACGTATAACTTACGCTAACGTATTACCTGACTTACATAGTTACGTTATTGGAATAAAAATATTTGACAAATTTTATCGTGATTTTTAATGTTATATAAATAGTATAATAGATAGTTAGTGAAATAATATCCAAATGTAGGTAGATATTGTAACTTTGACTTTTCGGAAGACCGACACTTCAACCCACCTCTCCCCTCTCCGTGACCATGAAAGCTGCAAAGTCTTCGAAACGACCGTAGAAAATAAAAATATAAAAAAACACGACAAAATCCGTAAACTAGTTTTATATCAATGTCTAACATTCGCATAAGACATCATAATACGTCATTTAAAATACTATTTTGGTCATGCGGCCTCACAATCCATACAGGCCAAACAGGCGGACCACAAAACGTTATCTCTCATACTAATGTTTGTCTACAAGGGTACACATGTCCAAATCGGATTTACAACTTTGAGCCAAGCGCCTCGGAGGGTTTGCATAAAAATACGTTAGAAAACGATGGGTTATTTTGCGATGGGAGTAAGGTGTTAAATGCTTGGGTCTGTTTATTGAATATGATTTTATATGACTAAGTTTTACTCGCGGCTTCGGTCGCCTGAAAAGCTTTTTCCTTTACAAAAGTCCCTAAAACCCTGCAGTGGATTATAACGCCATCTATACGACGCCAGCGTCATCTATATAAAAAAATACCATTATTTCCCACGGGAGCAAATTACCGGGATATAAAATAGTCTATGTGTTAAATCAGGACTTGGTCTATCCGGGTGCCAAATTTCATCCAAATCCGTTCAGTTGTTTCTGCGTTTACTTCTAACAAACATAAAAATATAGTAAGAACTAAGATATTCATTAAAATATTCTAAATAAATTAGCTTTTTTTAGCCTCTCAAGAGCTGCGTTAATATTACTATCAAAGTTGATAACAGCAATTAACGATATCTAAACACAGATCGTAGAGCATCGATATTTCTTGTTCATAAATAATTATTTAACGAATTTAAATTTCATCAAGTCATACAATTATAAATGTCAACAAAGTGACGTAGAACAGGACAATAACAATATATCCACCAAATTTTAATATAACACAAAGCACAAAGCCATTTGCACTCGACAAAACCCAATAGCCCGCCATAAATAAAGCTTCTCTGCTATCCATACGCGTTATCTATATCGAAAAAATTGTACGACACAAAAATTACAACCATCATAACATGCGCGTTTAAACTGTCGATACTCGACATTATCGATAAAGTTATCGGCACCTTTGTCGATGCCGACGGCAAATCAAAGTTGTAAAACAAACGTAATTTTAGGCATGCGATATGCGCTGACGGGCGCTCCGATAAGATATGTCAGCGAAAATCTGAAGCCGTGGGATTTGGCGGAACCTGATGTTATTGGAATACTGATATGAGCGTGTGGGGTGTTGTTTTGTGGAAATTTTAGTAAAGCTCGGCCTTGTTCGTGTGGTAGTGATAGTTCCTGAGGTGGTAGATAATAATCGTAACGATGCGATTTAACGACTACGATCTAATTTTTGACAGTTGATTTCGGTACTATGTATAACTTATATGAAGACTATCGTCACCTTTTTATACTTAAGAGTTAAGTGCACCTGATGGTAAGTGCAATTGCAATGTCGAAATTCGAAACTCATTGTGTCCTTCACGTTTATTTGTTCATTATTTAACTTTTGTATGTAAAACCCGCTGTGGTCCGCTTTTCACTAAGAATAATAGTCGATTATAATATGATAGGGAAGTTACTTACTGTTTCAAAATTTACAAATTCGACCAGACTACATGGACATCAAAGCTTTTATGACGCGATTACATGCGTCACCCTTAGTTTACAAACGTACTAGATAACGTATAGTACGATCAACACAGTCACTGTTAATAATATGTCGACTTTTGAATTTGTCGTTAACTTATATGATGAAAAATGTTGTATAATATCGAAAGCTTTTCTGTCGAAGTCGAAATATAATTGGCTATCGTAGTTTTACTCTTATATTACATCTCTATAGGAATGTGGCGTTGTACGTGACATACAAATCACACTTGAAGAACTCAAGAGAGAGATCAAAGAACTAAGGCGGTAGAGTATAAAATAATCTTATCTTGATCAACCTCGCTGTCTCATTGTAAAGGGGAGAAAGGTCATAATTATACTACTAATAAATTTGTATTGATGGTGTATAGTTATATGTCGACTATTACCAAGATTAGTTGTTATAAAATTTGATCGAAACTTATTTGAAATGTAGCTGTACAAAATTTAAAATAAATAATAGTATTGTTAAGAACACAGTTGAGCCTCCTTTACAAATGGTAGCATATGAATATTTTTATAACTTTTTTATATTAAAGCAATAAACATAATCACGAATTAAACTCTATTTCATCGTGATATCTTCTCTTAAACGTGCCGACTAAGGAAAAGATTATCGAATATTTTAGTACCCAATCGTTATGCGGAAGGATTGAAACTGTTGGATAACGAATAAGACTCATTTCAATAGTTTAGTGGTTATCGGGTTAGGAATCGTAAGTTTTAGATTTATTTCTCAGTTTTGAACCTTGTTTGTTAGTTTTTCGAAACATACAAGTTGCCTTGAACTGCATTTATACCTATAATTTATTGATATTGTGTATAGATTTCTCTCATTTTACATAATGAGATAGAAATCGGTTCTGCCTCCTCAGCCTTTCAGCTCTCACCTGATGACCTACTTAATTGGTTGAAAGTAGTCGATACCGACTAAGAATACGTTAGGGAAACCGTTTTGTTACCTTATTTTTTTTTATTTATTTAAAGGTATACCAACTCATACACATTGATACATAAAATTAAACACAAACAAAGTTATAAGGTATTGTTGCTGATATATATGCCAATAACAGGTACACACAGCATTTACCAATTATATGACGTGTTGTGTGAACAGAAAACATAGTAAAGTAAAATATAATATGGAAGTATTAATAATATTTATAAATTACCGCTTACCTCTCGCTGGGTATGCATCATGGCTCTGCAGTGGTGGTGGAGAAGCGAGCCTCGGCTCCGGTCTACTCGCAGAGGCGCCCCAGAGGGACTGGCAGAGGCCGTTCCTCAGAGCTTCACTCGCTGACACACCTGTAAACAACGATAGTAAGTCGGTCAAGTATATTTTAATGATAAATTTATCTTGCTTATAATTTTAAATAAAAATCACCTTTATAAGGAATAAGTGAAAATTTATTACACGCAAAATTCTCTAGCAATGTTTGATCTAATATCATACCGGGTGAGTCAGATATTATAGCCAAAGTCGGTTAGGTTAGATAGGTTCGCTGGTGACATTTTATATCCGCCTGGATAGCGACCACCGTACACAAGGTGTTAAAGCCCGCCATAGTGGTCCACATAAGTGTGCCGCGTTTCAGGACCAACCTCTATATGCAGTTCCAACAGGCCGGCATAATTGTGTCGACTGTCTATAATCAACTCGCGTCAGTCGACATTCTATCGGACCCTATCCACTTACCATAAGGTGCAGTTGAATCACTATACCGTGCACGTATAAAAATGTAGATAAATACCCTTCATAAGCCTAAAAATGTGTTATAAAAACGAATGCAATTCAAAGACAAGAAATCATGATAGTTTAGGCGTAGTTTTAAGTCAAAGACTAAAAATCTAATGTGTTATAAAAAAGAGTGCAATTCAAAGACAAGAAATCATGATTCCATATTTTAGGTGTAATTTTAAGTCAAAGACTAAAAATCTAATGTGTTATAAAAACGAGTGCAATTCCAAGACAAGAAATCATGACTCCATAGTTTAGGCGTAGTTTTAAGTCAAAGACTAAAAATCTAATGTGTTATAAAAACGAGTGCAATTCAAATACAAGAAATCATGATTCCATAGTTCAGGCGTAGTTTTAAGTCAAAGACTAAAAATCTAATGTGTTATAAAACCGAGTTCAATTCAAAGACAAGAAATCATGATTCCATAGTTTAGGCGTAGTTTAAGTCAAAGACTAAAAATCTAATGTGTTATAAAAACGAGTGCAATTCAAATACAAGAAATCATGATTCCATAGTTCAGGCGTAGTTTTAAGTCAAAGACTAAAAATCTAATGTGTTATAAAAACGAGTGCAGTTCAAAGACAAGAAATCATGATTCCATAGGCGTAGTTTAAGTCAAAGACTAAAAATCTAATGTGTTATAAAAGCGAGTGCAATTCAAATACAAGAAATCGTGATTCCATAGTTTAGGCGTAGTTTTAAGTCAAAGACTAAAAATCTAATGTGTTATAAAAAAGAGTGCAATTCAAAGGCATCGTGATTTCATATTTTAGGTGTAGTTTTAAGTCCACGTGTTTTTTCCGCATAAAAATATTAAAAAAAAATCGTTATGTAATTCCCAATTCCCATGAGCGGAGTGTGAGGGTGAGGACACGTCACTAGGCCACTTCCTCATTACTATTCCGCTGCAATTATACACAGTGACTCATCCGACATCTGTCCTTAGATTTAGAGATTATCTATTGCGCTTATTAAAATATTTGGCGGCGTTTTGTAATTACCGTTCTTTAGTTATTGAATTGCTTGGTCTAAAATTTTAAGGTAAACACAAAGAAGGAATTTAATTTTATAGAAAATAAAATGGCATAAGCTTATCTTATATTTTGTACGAAGTTCGCGTTTAAGTGCTTTATCCAAGTTAAAGTCCCACTACACACTTCGGTAAAAACTAGCTCTACTAGTTCTATTAAATAATATATATAATGAATGTATAATCAAAAAACACATGAGAGTGTTGAATAATTTCTCGTAAAAACTATTCCGCTACACGTACTTTTTTTAAATACTCATTTAAGTAAGTACTTATATCTTTTACCAACATCTCAAATGATATCTTAAGTCATAGCATGACAAATTTTTATTCAGCTGACAACAAGCTTAAATTTTGTTTATTGACTACCTTAAATGTATACTTAAGATCGTACTCAAAGGTGTAATTACTTTATAAATGCGGCCTTGAGGAGGCATGAACATGGTAGTGGGCAGTAAGGTGTATTCGGCTAACATCGGGTAAGGGGTAAGATCGTATAACGTAAAAATAACAAGGAAATACGCTTATTTTTAGTTTAAGCTACATAGGTCGCGACGCAGTTACAGTCTGGTATTATTATATTAATTCATACTGTACCATTGATAAAAAAATATAGCCGTTAAATCAAATAAAGTACGCATGCGTTGTTTTTCCTTAAAAACTTAACCAATCAAATTAAGCCATTTTTAACGTTCATGGTTATGCGATAATATAACAAGGTCTAAAACTATCAAAACAGTAATGGTAGTAAAATACATGATGAATAAACGCCTGAGTAATTAATTATCGTTAATACCATCTCAATTTCATCAAACTAAATACGGGTCAAAATCGATCCATTCGTTTAGGTGGTTCGATGCTACAGGTAGACATACACACGGACAGACAGATATAAACCTTGAACTTAATAGACTCGTGTTTCTTCGTGTGGGTTAAAAAATACCTCAACTTAGTTTTAAAATTGTTTAAATTTTGATCTTAATTAATATGAGTGTTTGTTAAAATCCATGTAGTTTTCTATATTCTTAATCGGAAATAATAAGGATTTATGTGTGCGTTTACGTGCGTTTTCAATATTATTATTTATCAATATACGTTATAATTAAACGGGCTCGGTAGAGGAAAAATATATTTTTAAATTTTTGTTAAGAAAACCACATGTGTACGTTGATTGTAATGAATGAATGAAAAAAATGGTCTAGTTGTAGTCTAGCAAAAGCTGAGGGGATCTGTAATCGATTCCCACGATGGGAATCATATATTTTTGTAGGCTTTTCGGTTTTAAAATCGTAACTGTGTTGCCAGAAATTGGTGATAAAAGTTTAAAAGTACACTTAAAAAGGGGAGAGAACGAGAAAATGAGCCTTATTTACAATGAACTAGCATGAAGTTTTTCCGTAATTACTTTCTATAAGACCTATGCCCAGATATATCAATGGCATTATTTTGCTCTGTAATGTCATTTTTTTTCATACACGGTAAAGTGATCCTACTGCACCTGACGGTAAGTCGAGTGATGTCCAATAGAATGTCGACTGATTAGAGATGATTACCCCTCAGCAGTCGACACAATTATGCCGGCCTGTTGAAACCGAACATACATAGTCTGACCTCGGAACGCGACACACTAATGTGAGCCACTACAGCGGGTTTTTACATCTTACGATGATCGCTATCAGTAAATAAAATATATCCTACCACCAGCAGTTTTCCATTTATAGAGTTCTAACCCCAGACAGCTTAAACTGTGGGCACCAAATCGACCTCGGGTAACTAATTGAGCGCTTAAAGAGCTGCATATGGTATATTTCAAAATATTAGGCAGTTTGTCGAAACAGGAATTTCTACATCATCATCATTTCAGTCGGGAATCGTCCACTGCTGGATAAAGGCCTCCCCCATTGAGCGCCATAGGGACTGGTTCTGGGCTACCCTCATCCATCGGACTTCGGCGACTTTCACCAGGTCGTCGGTCCATCTCGTGAGGAGCCTGCCTAGGCTGCGTCTTCCGGTTCGTGGTCGCCACTCCAGAACTTTTCCGCCCCAAACTCGGGACAATTCTTTAGAACAATTTCTACATATATGTCTATTATTATAGCTTAAGCAATCAATGAATGCCTAAGCTATAAAAATAGGTGATGATCTGATGTCAAGTAAAATCTTTCGCTCAAAAATAGAGCCCAAGCAAACTTGCATTGCTGGTCCTAAAGAAATGAATGGGAAAGAAGATATTTTTGCTTCTGAAATCTCATTACTTCGAAACGCAATAGAGCTGTCACTTTCCATATTTCGGATTAGTTGAAATAGGTAAGCACGCATCTGTTCAGACCATAGCCACAATAGCACGTTTTAGAAGTTTTTTTACGTTTCTAGCATCATAGTCAAACACGTAAGTCTGGAAATCTTTAGGCCTAAGTTCTGCAGTGGACTTGCTTTAGCTGATTACTGCATTAACATACCAATTATAAGATACCCAAGGTCTTCATTCCGTTGTATATATCACTTTAAGGTATCAAGAATTATCAATGGCGCCAATCGTTTATTCAAATGCAGTTTACATTGCGCAATACGAAAACAGCAAGAATGACAAAGCGTTATCAATCTCAATCAACGTGTGTCGAAAATAATTTAATACTTTTTCGCTTCGATTAGATTTCGCGTTTCGAAGCTGATGATATGTGTATATATGGTGTTAATTGTTAGTATCCGAATGCTATAAATGATTTTAAACTTATCGTCGGATGTATAGCAAAAATGAACCAATCAGAATAAAGTATAGTAAAGTGGCAATAGCCTAGTTGGATGTGGAACGGACTGGCGAGACGAATGTCCGCAGGCTCAAAACCCAAGGGCACGACTCTCGCTTTTCTAAAATTATGGTGTATTTGTGAATTATCGCTTGATTTAACGGTGAAGGAAAATATTGTGAGGAAATCTGTAACCTAAAAAGTTCTTTATAAGAATATTAAGGGCGTGTAAACTCTACCAATCCGCACTAGGCCAGCGTGGTGGAATAAACCTAATCCTTCTCAGTCGTAAAGGCCCAGCAGTGGGACAGTATATAATACAGGGCTGACATTATTATAAAGCGACAATAGAGTGTTAAACGGACTGCCGAGACTAATGTTCAAATAGCCTTATCAATAATCGAAAGCTTTGCCAAAACCCAGTCATTGTCTTCCCGTGGAAGTAAATAAACAAAACCGTCTCCAAAGCAACATCTTACAGTCTCAACTAACCAGACCAATTGAATGTTTGTCTTATCAATGTAATGGTCGGTCATGATTTGCCCGGCGCTTGTCCTCGCGTTAGGGCCCGCCGTCACTCCTCGCGCGCGTGGACCGACACAACACGGTGCCAATTTGTTATTGTTTAATGTCTTTATTGCTCCACTTGGGTGATACGTCTGGCCTGCTTTAGTATTGAAAGCTGTTTTGATTATGATATGAGGTCTTGGGTTCAAGTCCCAGGTAAATTGTTAATTAAGTAGCTTGAAATTATCAGATATAAAAGCAAAAAAAGAGAAGTTTGGTGAAATTTGGATGCTTTTATACCCCTATCTACCCCTACCTATTCGGGAATAAAAGCATAAATTACGTACAAAAAAATACAACGCCGTCCTATTTATTATAGTATAATTTGCTTTCTACGATCAGGGTTTTTAAAATTGCATTATTAAATCGAATCCATAGTAAAAAGATTTTTTTACAATATCATATTTACCAGTTTTCCAAAAAAACATAAAATTTAATGCGTCTAATAAAAAAATTAGAATTAAAAATATTAAAATAATTGATTGAAATGAAAACATTTTTAAAATGGATTTAACGATAAAAATTATCAAAACATGTATTTAGGTAATCACAGCCACTGTTACAAGATATTAATGATTATTGATTACACTAATTCCATGTTACGAATGATAAGCGAAATTGTCAAATTATCATTGCGTTAGCGCATTCGAAAATACAATGTATTAATTAATTCACTATTGCGATCAATTCTATGATGTAAGTGAATAACTAAATTAGTTTAAAACTGATTTGTACAGACAAGTTCGAAATTTAAATCGATTCGAAGAATACGTTTTTTTATTCCTTATTCAAAAAGAGACATTGTACGTAGTAGTCGGAAAATGTCTCAAATGCATCAGGAGAAATAATTTTCAATTGTTTTTGGTTCATTACTTTGGTCCAGATTTTAAAGACTCAGTCTGAGAATTAATAACATGGGTTTTGATTATGACAACATCAATACATTATGTTTTAAGTATTTCTAATAAAACCATGGATCTTAATTATGGGGCATCGATACCGCTTCAAATTTGAGTAAGACGTCATCATTTTTCTGTCAACAAAACTACAAAATCCTTGTAACACCTAACCATAATGCCCTAGTGACAAAAGTTCATTGACGATAAGACACAAGGGCAATCAGTGCCGCGTCCTGAAGGAAGAGAGCGATTCGTTGGCGCCAGGAAGCCGTCAGGAGCCCCTGCCAACTGATATGTGTGCCAGGATGCGGCAATTTTTGTTAAAACTATAATTTAAAACACGCATGACTCATCTTTGTTTACGAATTTAAATTAGGAATTGAAAAAAATAGATTTAATATTCCCATGTAATATAAAATAATAAATATTGTGATTAATTATTATAATCTTTGAAGTTTTTAGCTATATTGCTAATCAAGTTCATATTGCAGAATGTGCGATAGTAAGTATTTGTAACTAATTGCTTATTTTAATTTTCGAGTTTACTATTTTAATTGCAATTGGTAACTTTAATGCGATCTTGAATTCCTAAATAACAACACTATTGTCATGTGCAGTTTACATGAATGAATAAATTTACTACCCGTAATAGTACATTACTCCGCAAACTTACTATTTAGGACATGGAACCACACACAGGCAGTGTGACACGAAGTGTCCTAATTAGATACATCGCATCCACACTCAATTGCCATCTCAATTGCTATAAATAGCATATAACAATTTCTATCTATTTTTAAATAGTGAATCTAGTGAGTCAGTCAAAAAAACAAAAGGCGAGCCGAATGGCGCCAACGCTGCTCAAGAATCAATGACCGTCGTCCGGGCGCGGGATAATCATTGAATTGACGCTGACAAAGACAATTGCCTCATCGCTTCCTGTGTTGCGTTGGTGAGCAAGGGACAGACCTTTGGCGACCGAGGTACGCCATACCACGTCAAAATTATGGCAGCTGACGATGTTCTGATAGACGAAGTAAAATGCATGGTAAAAGAAGAAGACGGGTTGTATGTCATAGGAATAAACGTTTTTAGCTACCAAACTATTGTCCTAGAAGTGATGCTTTGAATATACGATGTGAAGATTCATTCGACTATGATGATAAACTACGGAATAAAATCTTAAACTCTGGAAAGGATTCACCGTTGAGACGAAAACAAACATGAAAGGTAGCATTGAACATGGTAACTTCGAAAAAAATATAACAGATTATTTGTTAGTTGTAGTTAGCGTCAGTAACTCGCTTTCTCCCCTGCCTTACACGGCCAGATAAATGTCGCGTGCTGATTCTTTAGAGTCGAAATTCAACCGAGATTTATCTCCTGCTGTAATGCGAGTATCAGACGCTCAACTGATTTAAAAATATTCGTTGTTTATGACAAAATTGACCTCGTGTTGAACTTACGGAATAATCGCTGTGCAATTTTAAGGAAGCGGTTCATTGAGACGTGAATATTGATGCAAGGAACTTATGGAGAAAGAACAAAGAAGGAATTATAGGTTTAGGTTTCCTTCTAAAAAATCTTAAAAGGCTATCGTTTTTTTAACTGGACTAAAGTTACCTCCAGAGACTGGTTTGTACAAGAAGATTTCCTTTTCAAATATAAATATGAATTTACTTTCAAAAGTAACAACATCTATAATTTGCGAAGTATTGCAATAAAAAAATCCCGTAAAACCGATGAGTGTAGCAGACGCCGGGCGCCACCGACGGCGCCCTCCTCGAATAACGCGTGTCCGGCACTCCCTGATCGGTGTCCGGTGTCTGACATCCAATTATCTTTTTATTGCATCTTTATAATTTGTACCCAAAAGTATTGAAGCTAAAAGTACTTACCAGACAGTGGTGTATTTACCTTAAGGCTAGAAGAACTAGTTTTGGTATTGCGCGTGTTGCCAATAAGACGATGAAAGGAGTTCTTTATTGCATCTTCATAATTTGTACCCAAAAGTATTGAAGTTAAAAGTACCTACAGGTTAGACAGTGGTATCTTTACCTTAAGGCTAGAAGAACTAGTTTTGGTGTTGCGCGTGTTGCCAATAAGACGATGAAAGGAGTTCTTTATTGCATCTTCATAATTTGTACCCAAAAGTATTGAAGCTAAAAGTACTTACCAGACAGTGGTGTATTTACCTTAAGGCTAGAAGAACTAGTTTTGGTATTGCGCGTGTTGCCAATAAGACGATGAAAGGAGTTCTTTATTGCATAACTTCATAATTTGTAACCAAAAGTATTGAAGTTAAAAGTACCTACACGTTAGACAGTGGTATCTTTACCTTAAGGGTAGAAAAACCAGTTTTGGTGTTGCGTTTGTTGCCAATAAGATGATGTGAGGAGTTCTTTATCGTATGTTTTTATAATTTTTTGCCCAAAAGTATTGAAGTCATATAATAGAATCAGGATATCATACTTTGCCGCTTTACTGTTAAAGCCATATTGCCGTTGCCCTACAGAATCAAGAAGCACCAACTTTGCCTTCATAGGGGCAAGAAGAACTAAACATCGTTCCCTTCTTATCCTATCCATTACGGCTGTTAATTTCAAATCTGAATGATTTCATTTCGTATAATTTATGGAATCTGATAACTTTGTATTTATCTACAAATGTATGAAATAGTTCCGTGACGAGTTATTGGAAACGGATTTTGATAGTGAAACAATGAGTTTTTTAGTACGTTCCAAGAATTTTGTGCTCACACCCATGTACCCGATGTAGATAGAAGCCCAACTAGTGCACTCGCTTGTAGAGAAACTTTATTACCATCCAATTATGTATAGTCGACCCTGTTGCAAAATTTTAACGATGTTACGGCTACGTATATGTGTTTCTAAATATGAATACTTTAAATGCTGATTACTCATTTTGTGACCAGGCAGGCACTCTTTTCTTTTCAGTTATTCCTGGCCCAAAACAATTTATTACTAATTTTGCAAAAATGATTTGGTGAAGTTTCCATAAACTCTTGATGCTAATCTATTTAGGGAAATATTAGTCAGTCTTAGCTCAAGTTAAATATGCCTGTCCAGTTTCTACAGTCGCCGTGGCCGAAATCGGCTAGGAAGACGTCATCATCATCATCATTTAGGGAAATTCAATACTAACAATACACTAAAATATATATAGTCATGCGTATAAACACATGTAAAACATCCTTATCGTAACAAATGAAAGTTAATCATGAATGGAATTGCGCCTGAATCACAGTCCCTACTGTAGATAATCATTATAGATTTGATATGGTAGCTACACACAGCATTATGCCCTTTAATTCTAAAGCAGTAAAGGACGATATTGCTAAGCTCAGACATGAGTATAAAAACGATTTTTTAATCTCTTCTCATTCGATCAATCACTGCAGGATTTGTAGTGGCCGAGTCAGTGTCACCTACTATCGATGTTATTACAAATATGTACATTTCTATAGTGTCGTGTGTTTAAGTCGAGTTTTTATGTAGAATGTAATGTAAATGTAAATGTGAAAGGTTTGAAGAGTTGCGAAAAAACTTTGAAGGGAGTACTTAGGGAAGGGGTTTTGTGCCTTTGGCTTTTTACAGATTTATGACATAAGTTTTTTTTAAGAAATTTCGTTTTCATGCCATATAATCACGAAAATAAAATTGAATTTATTGTATATAAAAGTGGTCCAATCGTTTTCATTGATTTCTGAAAGCTTTCTAATATTCGATGTAAACTCCACAACCAAAAAAATAAGTTGTTATGAAACTGGAACTCCAAATTAATCTCAACAAACAACTTTCGGAAAGTTGACCTGGTTCAATTGAATAGATCACAAGTTCTGCATCTTACCACCAGCGTGGACGTTATCTAGATAAAAGGGCACCGCGGCACATCAATTAGAGCCAGTTGTCATAAGACAACGAGCCATTTATCGTTCATCAATGGATCCGAGCGTTCATTCATCGGTCGGTATTATTAGCGAATGATGCATCAAATCGGTCGATAGGATGTGCACAACAATGCTGTGGAGTAGACTTTTGTATCTAGGAATCATGTCGTTTTCTACAACAGACTGATGGATAGAATACTTGATGGAATTTGCGACTTATCACTGCGAATTTTGAATTATAAATTGAATGGCAAGATAACACATGTCTCAGACCAAGTAATAGATTTTAATGTTGACTCAACTGGTGAGGTGCTTTGCATAGCATAGATAATAGTGTAGGTAAGCCTCTTAACAAATTGTGTTTCTACCAATCTAGACGTTTCATCTAAATCGTATTCTATGAACATATTTAATTTTATGCTACATGCGTATTTATTATTTTTACCTTCCTTTTTTACTGAGCAACGGCTTCCTCAACTCTATAAGCTTAAGAGGCCACCAATTTACTGCTTGAAATGATATGAAATAATTTATATGAACCTGTAAAATGTTCTACATTATTTAGATTCCGTCAGACTTTACCACCTGTTCGGAAAGCAGTTCTCACGAGAAGGACGGGCAAGAAACTCTGGTGTTGCTCTATTCAAAATCAATTTAAGTTGTAGTGCAACAGAGAAAAAATAGATTAGGTTTTTATTGTTATTTAGAGCAGTTCATTCATACTCGTAACTTCTAACTTTCGGTCTGATTCCGTGGCGGTTGGATTTAAAATGTTTATTAACAATCAACTCTAAAGTTTTCCTTATATAATCCGGGTGTTTCGTTACGTTGTGCTTGGGTGGTCTTGGCCCAGTACATTATAATTACAGACTAACCACACACGGCCCAATAAGAGCGGAAACCATCCGCAAGTTGCAAATCTGACGCTGTCTGGTAATGACTGTTTATTTTGATTTTGATGAATCAATCCTCGAAATTTCCTTAGTGATTCGAATATTATTAGTGGGGATAGATATAAAAAACTGTTATGTATAATTTGCCACCGATTTTAATAAAGGCTTTATAAATGGACCAATCAGAACAAAGTGTTTTTAACACGCTTACAAATGAGTTATTTTGATTGGTTCATTCTCGAAATCGGATCAATTGTTAAGATCTATAAAGAAAACTAGAGTAACGCGTGATAAAATTCTCTCAATAAATCACCATCGTTTCATAACGTAAATATCGCATAATGATTTCTTATGTGTAACCGAATGTTAGACATTAAAATAAAAATAATTTTCGGATTTTATTGCGGGTTTTATATTATCATTTTCTCCTGACGCTTCGAAGACTGCAACCTTCGTGGTCACGGTGCGAACTCGGTGAGGGGGGGTTATAATATAAAACCGCGATAGTATCAAAAAAGTTTTTTTTTTTAAATGTGGTATCCTTATCTTCCTTTTTTCAATAAATCGCCAACGTCCCAAGAATACCCAGCGTGGCATACAAGCCTGTCTTCTTCGAGTTATCGGTGACACGCAGTCTGCCAGCTATCGTCAAACACTGAACTATTGTGTGCCGTATAAAGAATCTTTCATTTTTAATCATGGCGCAGTCGGCCGGGTCGCGGTTTCCTGACCACAGATTATTAGCGAATCCATTATTTTTTAACGATAACAATGTTTAATTAACGTGTTATTCTAGGAAAGTTAATGAAGGAAACTAATTATTGTATATCTTTGATATGTTCTTGAGTTTTAATTCGGGGAATATAGGGTTTTAATATGTATGTAAGTATGTATGTAAGTAAGTAAGTGTATTTTTCTTTTTTGGTGTTTATTACTTAGTTATACGATTATACAGTTTATGTTTTATCAATAGAGTACAGGGTCACATTACCATAGTCCAATGAATCGACATCATAGTGTTGTCGAATTTTATGAAAATCACAGTACGTTTGCATTATAATATTAGCGATTAATATGATTATTCCAAAAATATATTTTTAACATACACCATGACTTTATCTTCGCAAGGGTAGACAGAGGTGAAACCGTGGCAATTATTTGCGTTCCGCCTAATGTAATAGAGGCGAGCCTATCGCTATGACGATGTTTGTTTGAAAACATTTTTTTATTGATTTTAATGACGAAACGAGCATGCCCTTCGCCTGATGGTAAGCGATACGATCGCCCATAAATAGCCGAAACACCATCCAACACCTTAAATTATAAAGTATTGTTTGGTATTTCACTGCGCTCGCCATTCTGAAACATGAGATGTTAAGTCTCATTATGTTCAGTAGTCACACTGGCTACAATCTCCTTCAAATCGGAACACAAGTGACTACACACTGCTGCAGCAGAAATTGCGGTGGTACCTACCTTTTTTTTTATTTTTGGTTTCGCGGAGAAAGTTCCTTATTACTACCGCCCAGCCTTCGTGGGGGGTGACTGAGCGGTTATGCTGGGGTAACCGTGCCTTACGGCCCGGCGTTGAGCCGCCCGGATTTGATGACGACCTTCGGGCGACCGCCGGGCCGAGTCCCTAACCCGAGTACAACTAACCCATGCACGGCCTACCAGCTAAAACTCCGCGGTGGCCCTCTTCGGCGCATTAGGGACGGCTGCGGGCTTCCTCTGACGTTGAGGTGTCTAAGTCTACGACCGCAGCCGCTCGGTGGTACCTACCTACCCTATCTCACATATGAGGGACCTACCGCTTGCTTTAATGGTGAAGGAAAACCTACATACCTGAGAAATTCTCTATAGGAATTTTGAGGGTGTGTGAAGTCTACCAATCCGCACTAGGTCAGCGTGGTGGACTAAGGCCTAATCCCTCTCAGTAGTAGAGGAGGCCCGTGTCCAGCAGTGGGACAGTATATAATACAGGGCTGATGATGATGACCACCAACGGCTAGATTTTTAAAGATCCAAACGCTGTAAGGTTCATTCAGACACTACCGGAACGTGGTATTCAAGCTTGATACTAATCACTGCATGATTCACGTCCCAGGCCGTTCCCACGGCGGTTTAGCGTCCGCCCACTGCCTCCGTTTTCACGATGGCCGTGAAATTCAATCGTCGTTTCCTTTACGTTGCTATTGGTGATTTTGATTGTTTCTTTACAAGACAAATGTTTTTTTGTTCAGTTACTTATATGGGTGTATATGCACGGGGTATAATTATATATATTATTATAATGAAATAAGGTATGTATCTAACACTATATATAGTTAATTAAATAAAAACGATATATGAAACATAGCTTATTACTTACGAACCATATATATAAATATAAAAAAGACAGTTTTAACGAAAACTGATTTTGATCGAAGTTTTTAAAGTTGGCCTTACTTAATTAGACTGCTAAATAAATATAAACTGTTTTTCGAATTGATTTTGATTTTACGATAAAGATTATAAACGAATGTACTCAGTACAAATTACACTTACACTTGTAAAAAAGCATGTTTCGAGTCTAGAAATATATACTTGTCGAATATTTTGCTATAAGTGTAGGCGAGAACTATTTAATAATTAAATGGAGCATAAAACTATTTTCGCCACTGCAGCAATCAATGAAAATAACATTAAATGTTTGGTACGTGTACGAGTGAATTAACTTACACATTCAATATAAATAATGTATCTGATTATAATAAATTAATCAACAATTATAATCATACTAATACTACCGGAAAAATCATTCCAAATTTAAATTTATAAAAAGAATTACTACTTAATTCAAATAAAGTTGTATAATAATTTAATCAATTCTATTTTCAATTCAAATGTCTACAGAACTTCTGTAGACGTGAGTGTCGTTTCTGTATCTAGTCCGGTTCCCACGGCTCCACGACTCCTACGCATGGCTCTTACTCATCTCTACTGTTTGTCATCTGTTAGTTTAATTGATCCAGCGAGTCGTAAATTAAATCGTGGTTCATCAGTGCACGCCGCTTCGTGAATATATACTTCCAAGCGATAGAAACGGCCTTGGATGACTAATGTGTAAAATACACGTATGTTAGATGCATTGATTTATATGTGGTAAATAGTTTAATTTCATTAATTATATTTTATTTATTGTATTTTCATATTTAACAGAGCTATTCAAAATTGTTTGTATCAATATTATACTGGGACCTCACTAATAAACCATAAAGTTTTTATATAATTTAGTAAGATCAGTAAATTTGAATTTCGAACATCAAATTCCAAATTCGAATTTGCGTTTATTCAAGAAGAACATCTAAAGAAATCGTCCAATATAGTTCTTTACACCAAGATAAACCGAACAATTTAAAAAGCCCACCACATCTATGAGCATTAAACCGTAAAAACTACGATTAAATTGTACAGTAGTGGCATCGTGCTGATTGTCGTGCGAACGTCGGATCGGGTTAAGAGGTGTTAATTGTGAGAGATTGAATGTTTTCTCAGGGCAGAATTTCAATTGAACGCAATTGTCTGCTTGCTTTTTATAAAACTAGTTTTTAAGTAAATAAATAATCGTCTATTTTTTATATGAAGGCTGAATCGCCAATTTGATGTAGACTTTAATGGCAACGTTTATGACTGCGTCTCGAGAGGTCTTGGATTGGAATTCCAGATCGGAGTTAATTTATGTAGTTTTTCTAATGCGATTTGCTCGGGTTTGGATTGGAAAAACAGAATTTAGAAGACATTGAGTAAATTAAGAATAATCAACAAAATATTTGAACTATAACAAGTTTGTTTTTCCATGGTATCCATTTCTAATTTCATGTTGCTGTTTTATACTAATTGATTTTAGTTATGGACACATCAATATATACTTACCGGGTAGTGCATATTGTTTTTTATGTAATAGAAGTAATATTGGAAAAGATAATCTGGAAAGTAATGGAGAAGATTCATATATAGCGTCAATACCAAAGACGTATATAACCGTTCTTTATGTATAAAAAGAGAAGATTTATTTGGATGGTGGAAGGATGATAGTGATGCAAGAATAACAATTGCTAATGGCAACAGAAAACGTCGCGTTAGTTCTCTGATATCTTAGCAGAATTAGCATCCATCTATGTTGTAGAAGGTAGAGTTCTCAGAAATCTTGATTTCTATATCTGCAGTTGTCTCCAACATAGGTATTGAATGTTTTACTAAAAATCTTTTATTATTTAATTAAAATTACCTGAAAATTGGCACCCAAAAATCATAAACAATTATAAATAAAATGCCCATAAAATCACTAAACAAATTGAGTGTTACATTAATTAAATAATCGTAACTGATGCCCGTGGGACCAGTGTTGAGGTCGCTCCGAATTGAGGTCAAAGTCATGGGACCGCGACACCATTGGACACTAAAACACCATGCTTCATTCTAAATTGATTTGTTCTATATTACACATCGACATGTGTAATTAGATATTCATAAATCAGTATCAAAGATACAATATTGTTATTGAGGCTAGAATTTGGTTTTGGAATGTTAAAATACTAGACGGTTTTGCAATTTTAAGTCCACAAACCTAAGAAAACTCAATGTAAATTTGTCTTGTTTATATGAGAGCAAGTTATAATCATATTTTAACAGTATGGATCAAACATATTCTTAACAAGGTCCGTTTAGGAAAACTAAACAGTATTAGTAATAAATTGGAATGCATCAATCAATTATAAATGTGAGAACTTAGAGAATAACTAAACTAGAGAAGATGTGTTTTGAAGGAATTTTAAATTAACGCACGATTGGATTCTGATGAAATTGGCACAAAATAGACCAAGTTAGGAATTAAAAGACTAATAATGTCAATTTACTTTGGTTTGTCTGCAACCATTAGACAGGCTTAGACCAAATTAGGAATTAAAACCTACCTAATAATGACGATTTAGTTGGCTTCTTTTGCAATATTCAAAAATCAATGCTTTTCAGACTACGCGGTTCTAAAAACGCTACTAACAGCGGGCATGCGCCTAATTCCAACAGCCTACATCAATCTAAACCAACTATGATTCATGCGGAATGGTCGCGTTTGATGTGCCCCGACCGTTTCACAAGCCAATTGGAAGAGGAAGTTTTAATGAGGTTAAGATTTAAAGCTTTCAGGTCAATCGGGACCTATGAGTGGTTCGGCTTCTTCTTTAGGAGTTTAGGGATCTCGAGTTACCAGTGATTTGGGCTTTTACTTTAGATTCTCGGGATGGATTTAATGTATTTATATTAACAGTTCTGAAAGGTAGTGGTATTCAATTGACCCTTACTGCATTTAACATACTGTTTAACACTCGAATTATCTTAAAAAATGTATGGGCAAAACACCTGATTGAAAAGTTTAGAGCCTAGTTTGTATTTCACATGTCTGCAATAAAGTAATTTTTGCAATACTTATTGAATCATTATACAAATAATTCAAAAAATAATGAGCAACGAAGTTCTTGACACTAATGGATTCCGGACAATTTGTTATGTTAATAAAAATCAAAGACTACCAAAGTTTCTCAGATCGTCACCTTAAAATTGTGGCAATCAACTAATCATCTCATCGTCGCCCGACCCAAAGGGTCATTAATTATGAATTCGGCCAGTAAATCGTCCTTTATACGACGAAGGGATTTGCCAAATTCGCCTCGAACCGCCACGTGTGCTCCATTAGGCTAATGGGCGGCCGAATCTTTCTCGTTTAACGTTAATTTTACAATCAAATAAATTTCCTGAATTGCGGTAAGGGCTTGTGTGATTTTTGTCGCTAGTGTTTTAGCTTGCAGACGCTTCGGGAGAACCATGAGCGGCGGAATAATCTGCCTATTGGAAAAGTCTGGTGTTCCAGCGACGGCGAAAGGCAATAAAATTATGTTTAATGCATGAAAGAGTAATTTTATAATTTCTTGATCAATTAATAATAATAAGAGGATTTATTCTGAATTATTTTTTATTGAATTGTAGGTTAAATGCCCCCGCAGTTCAGTATGGCTCTTGACAGAGGCCTCGTATAATGCTTTCCACTGGGTCCTTTCATACACATTTCTAAAGTTGTCCAGTCATGAGTTTTAGATCGTACTATCTTTTTGTATGTTGACGACAATTACTAAATTGAAATAATTAACGTTGAAATCTATACTTATTATAAAACAAAGACCCCTTTTCTATCTGTCTGTATGTTATCAATTTTCTCAAAATATACTTAACGGATTTTTATGAAATTTGGTATGGAGATAGTTTAAGACCCTGGGAAGGTTATAGGCTACTTTTTATCTCGGGAAAATATATAGCGGGACTTTTATCCCGGAAAACTCCTTCACGCGGGTGAAGTTGCGAGAAAAAGCTATTATTTATAAAACAAAGTTAAAAAATGAATGACGCAACAATACTCCACAATATACATTTCGATATCCATAAGAGTAATAACACGCTATTTTTATAGTTCACGTCCAAGTGTTGCAAGGAATAGCTGTGAGAATCGGATGCGGATGTTGTGAAGGACATCGTTTTAATTGTTTTGTCGCTACTCGGGACATGTGTGCGACTTCGATTGCTCGTTTTTCTCGCGCATTAACGATGTAAACGGATTACTAGTTGACGAGATTTGCTATATTCATTAGAAATAACTTGAAGTGTCAATATTATAATCATTATGATAATCTGATTTGATTGATATTTAATGATTTTAGAATTAAAAACGATGTTTTATTAGCTTAGAGTTTGTAGAAAGCAAGAAAATTTGTAGATATGATCAGGAAAATTATGGCTTTTACAATTAACATCTTATGAAGTTTGTATTCCTGATGAACCTGTGTATAGTTTAGAAATCTAAATTAGTTCACATATTGTTACTTAAATTGTTTTGTTTTTATGTAAAGAGTGGCATATATAATATAATAAGAATAATATCAGCCCTGTATTATATACTGTCCCACTGTTGGGCACGGGCCTCCTCTACTACTGAGAGGAATTAGGCCTCAGTCCATCACGCTGGCCTAGTGCGGATTTGTAGACTTCACACACCCTGAGGGACAATTTTTTATAGAAAAACGATGAAATCTATTTCAAGAACTATTAAAATTAGATTAAAATAGTTCGCTACCACAGAAGAAAATGAGAGCCTAAAATAATTGACTATAAATGCTAAAACTGGAACTGGTACGAATCATAGACTATGAGAATACATTCAAACAGTTTAGTTAACCGACAAAACAAGAAAACCCAAATACTTTCTAAACTGGCAATTTCACTTAAGTCAAAAATTCCCTATGAAAAATAGAAAAGCCAGAAAAAATGTACAAAAATCAAGATAACAAGGTTACCGAAGCTACCAGGGCAGCAGAAACCGTATAGAGTAACAATAGTAGAAATAAATCATACATACATGTAACAGTGGCGAGTCGTGACGGTAATTCATTTAGGGAGGACGCACGGTGCCAAATGCGGACAAATTAGATTTCCATCTGGGATGATGGATCGACGCGGTGCGGAGAGCGCAAATCAGAGGTCCATGTTGCTTCGACATCTGTATTGACCTAGCTAAATAAACCTATAGGATATGAAGATCTTTTAGGATGGTTTTATTGGAATTGGGTACTTGAAGTTTTTGAAAGGGCTTTGTTTATACAAAAAATGGTTCTTGTGTTATGTCGAAAAGATGTAAAAGTAAATAGTTTTGAAAATTGAGAGAAATTATCTCAAAGATTGATACGACAGTTATATTCAAATAGTAATTTGAATTTTTGACATAGAAGATTTCAAAGTTCAGGATCCTAAAATTACAAAATTTAAACACCTTTCTGCTTCTAACATTCAAAATTGTCCAAATAATAACGCAATCTTATTAAAATCAATGTCTCTAGAATGTTACCCGCCGTACAAAAATAATGGCAAACTCAATAAAGACTATGTTCGATCAGCCAAATCCGATTATGCCCGGGATCAGATGTCTCGGCCGAGAACGTAGAAATTATTGCCAATCCGGCTTATAACCTCTCTGATATTAATTGTTTTCTGTAATCTGTTGAGAGAGATTTGTCTGGAACTGTAATTTTATTTTCTATTTATATAGCTTTAAGTGTTTTCGATCGTTTTGATAACTTTAGGTCTAATGAAAGATGTAAAATGTTAGATTAAAACGTTATATTTCTTGTCATAAGCGGCGATAGCCTCGTTGGTTGTGGAACGGACTGCCAAGACGAATGTCCACAGGTTCAGAATCTAAAGGCACACACCTCTGACTTTTCTAAAATCATATTGTGTTCTACGTGAATTATGCCTGTTTTAGCGGTGAAGGAAAAACATCGTGAGGAAACTTGCATACCTGAGAAGTATTCTATAGAAATTTTGAGGGTGTGTGAAGTCTACCAATCCGCACTAGGCCAGCGTGGTGGGCTAAGGCCTAATTCCTCTCAGTAGTAGAGGAGGCCTGTGCTCAGCAGTGGGACAGTATATAATACAGAGTACATATTGATTGCCAAAAGCCCAATATAATCCTTCCCTCCAACGTCTTTTCTATTACTATGACCGTTGCATTATTTCTTATAACTGCTTTAAGACGAAGTTATCGCTTCGTGCGACCTGCTTTATTAATAGCTCCCGCATAAATACTTCTTAACCCATCGAAAACAGAGTTTGGTATTCTTTGAAGACTCCTCTAATAAAAACTTGTATGCACATTAGGTTTAGTATTTGACAACCATAGATGTGTGAAATGAAATATGTAAGACGACTGTTAGAGCGAGACGGAAACATGTCGACCCATATAGGATAAGGATAACGGAATGATATGGCGGCTCAGGCCTTTGATGTGATGAGATAGAGTTCAAAATATTTTCAGTCATAATTTCTTGATGCGTTTGATTGACGAGATGTACTTAATGTGATTTCGTATTGAAGTTGGAGGTAGATAAGGCTTGAGTGTCTCAAAAAAAACCGTTGAATTTTTTTTCCATTCGACCTAAACTTGACGTCTCAACAAAACTGAGACAAGTCAAATGCTTGCCTTTGATTTGTGATCTATCTTATTGGGACTGTTGTTCCGAAACATTAATTAATTCTAAATATCAACATTGTAATATATCAATAATACACTCTCACTCACGCCTTTTATCGTCAAAGGGATAGGTAGAGGCACAACTAGTGCACCCATTTCCGCTGTGTGTATTCCGCCCCATAATACGATAGGTGAGGCTATCGCCATATCAGGCGTACAATCCATAATTCGGGCTAATACTAAGTAACAAAACCCGGAGATCGAATCTCAGACCACAACACTGCAGTCGTATTACAACTACGCCATCGAAGCAGTCATAGATCAATATTTTTTTTTAAATGAATACTTAAAGGTATAAAACCTTCAAAAGATTCGAATAAAGAATAATATAATAAAAAAACTTTTCAAATTAAAAAAAGAACGGAATAAATTATTTAACAATTTAAAATTACGTAATCCTCAAGTAAAGCGTTGTAATTCGACGATTGCACTTTGAACACTCGGGAAGGGTCAGGGCGGCGCGTGGCGGGTCGGAGGGACCGCGGATTACTGTTATGGTGTTATTGTCTCGAGTGTGCACTGCGGTGTTAGATGGGGTACTTTTGGCCCTTTTTGTTTTTTGGTACCGGGTTAATTGGAGTTTCTGTTGGGGGACAAGTTAGTCATTTTTTATTTTTTAAAAGATTGTATATTTAAAACAATATTTAAAACAGTTGAATATTATATTTTCTCGGAGATTTCAATTTTTTTTTTGTTATGTATGCAAACATTAATTAGAATATATTAGCCTTTATATAAATACTTTTTGTCCTAATACTGGTTGTTAATCAAAAACTAAACTCAGTTTGTTTAACTTAGATCGCATAGCTGAAATATTTCTTCATACTTGTGCACTGACCGCAAACCTAAACTGATTATTAAAATTAAACTATTTTTCGGATTTTATCGCGGTTTTAATATTTCACTTTTCTCCCGACGTTTCGAAGACTTTGCAGCCTTCATGGTCCCGGGGGGGACTGAGGTGTTGTTCATCCGCAAAGTCAAAGTTACAATATCTACTTACATTTTACAATTATACAACTTTATAAATTTTAGCTATTAATCTTGTTCTAAACTTCTTGGTCTACAACCGCTGTAATGACATTTCTACTGAATGCGGAAAATGAAAAGTTTGTATATTTTACCTTTTTGCCTAATTGAAATTAACAAAACTAACAATTATCTATACTAATATAAAGCTGAAGAGTTTGTTCAACGCGTTGATCTCGGGAACTACTAAACCTATATTGATGTGTTTTCACTAATAGGAAGCTACATTACTCCTGAATGCTATAGGTTACTTTTTAGTCCGGGAAAATATATATCCTAGAAAAAACTATTTCAGGCGGGCAGAGCCGCAGGCAAAAGCTAGGTTGTAATAATTTGGGAAAATATATATATTATATCTTAATAATTTTTATAACTTAACGGGTAAAGGATGCAATACCAGCTCTAACTTGTAAAAAAACTTGCAAACTGCACAAAACATGATATCAAATTATTGAAAAATAGGCTTTATTACGATGTAATAGTTATTCCAATACACATTTAAAAAAACAATCCAAGTAGCAGGCGCATATCCCTTACAAAAGACAGACGCAATAGAAAAAAGTACACAGTAACCTCTCAGAGAATGGAGATGGAAATTGCAACATTAATATTTCAAAAGCATTTGCCGACGATCGAGCGCGTATACCAATACTCTTTGACCAATCAGTATTAAAATTACTAGCGCCATATCTTCATTTTATTCTTTAAACTGCCAGTCTATTAAAGTTGTTCTTTTTTCAAAATTTCGCAACGCGTTTGGAATCATTTGAAAGTTGAAATTTAAATTTAAAATCGATTTGAATAATGTAGTTGTAGTTGTTTTTGTTAATAATATCTCAATAATTATCGAATAATCGCAACGCGTTTGGAATCAATTCAAATTTGAAATTTAAATTTAGAATCGAATTAAATAATGTTACTGTAGTGTCGTTGTAATTGTTTTTATTAATTATGTCTAGATAATCCTTAAAAATTATTGTCATAGATTTAATATTGTTACAACTGTAATAAACCAGTTGACCTAAAATATTTTTTTAGACTGGACAATATTTTCAGACTAAAACAGTGATGAAAAATATTGTGAAACCTCTTATAGTATCTACAAAACATACATAAACATTGTTATACAATGCACTAAGCGCCAAAATAATATTATTAAAGTTTTTATAGGTTAGAAATATATTGAAAACGATACAAATAAAAATAACCAATGTTCATACATTTATTGTGGTCAAGTACTTACTTTGCCGTTTGGGAGATGGTTTTACCAGGTTTGCTAGAATTTTAGTACTATATGTACATAGGTATTATTTATAAACTACACGTTCTTTTCCAATAACATCTGTCCTATCACATTAATTATAAATTGAAAAAGAAAATATATAGGAAATTTATTGTAAACATTAGGTAAAGTAATATACGTTAAATAACCTATAATTTTACTATCCCGTAACATATTAATATTCACGAAACATAAGCATTGATTTATTTTTAATCGCGGATTTTGGTTACACAACTACTAATCGCAAATTTAAATTGCGAAATTTAAATGTTCCATTCTAAAAATAAATTCAAAATGGTTTGAATAGTGACAAAAACGTTTAATACAAATGTTAAAGCTTATTTAATTTTAAATGTTGTAAATGATTATTATAATTTCAAAAAAAGAATATGCTTTCGGGCCTCGGCGAGGTTAAAAAATGTTAGTTATATACAAAACATTTTTAAACATCGTTTACAACTAAATAATTATTTATTTTCGCGCAAATTTTAGCGGAAAGAACGTGTTTATTTATTCTTTCTACAAACATTAATTTATATTAATTGTTTTATAATTGATACACCATTTTCCCGGACTACCGGTAAATTCACAATTCCGTTTGCGGCCAATTTTTCCTCAATCCGCGGACCGGATAATTGTCTGTCTAATAATAAGATTTGAAATTAATCCTTTAGACTTTTCATAACACATGCTTTTCAGTATCCATGAGACAACATAATAAATACAAAGATGGTTTATTTCTATGTCATTTTCTTCTTTAATTTCTTAAGAAAGTACTAACCTTTCGGAGTGACAACTCGGAACGCGCTGTTGGACACGGGCCTCGGCGACTCCTCTCTCATGCCGCCTGCAGGAGAATCACTCCCGCTCCTCACCATAGAAAAGTCCAAAGGCATCGGGGGCATCGCACTTACTTCCATTTTAAAACAAACAACGCATAACCGATCTCACGGGTGAACTCAAAATACTTTATTATGGTAACGTTCGATAAACAAAATTTGAAAATGTCGCGATGCGTGCGACCTGCTCGGGTCGCGAGTGTGTTTTAAGTCCGCCACACACTCCGCTCCGGCTCGGCCGGCTTTCGGTGCCGTAAAGCCGAAAATCACTAGAATCTCCATAGTGATTCCGACCTTATCGCTCGCGAAGTTTTTCTGTGGGCGTGGTGTGGGAAGCCCCGCCTCGGGCGTCCGTGGCGCCGCCATGTGCCTCGAGTGACAATCACTTTGTATAGGTAACACAATAATATGATTCGTGATGGATTTTATTGTACTACCAATGCATTTATTCGTGAGCAATTTTGGTGAAAAAGTTTTTGTGTTTCGTTTGAATATGGAATAAGTTTCTTAATGTAATTGTAGCTGCGATTAGATTTTATAAATTTATTTTTTGAAAATAGAATGCAATTTAATTTAGAATTTATTTAAGCGGGATTTAAATAACAAAAAAAAATATTTTTACGTTATTATAATAATAAATTAATTAATTCAAGATTAACGATTATAATTTAATTTTTATGTTATTAAACAAATAACCAACCAATATAATAATAAATAATAAAAATCCACACTGCGTCGAAAATATGACACAATTATAGGCGACGTCGGACGAATGAAAGCCGCGGCGCGTCACGCACCGACATTTAAAACAATGAACGGTTCAATTTTTCACAGCCGGCCCGGACGCCGAAACGCGAATACGCCCCGCTAATCCGACCCTGGCGAGGCTGTATTCTGGAACAAATATATATTTTTGAATATTATTTTTAGGGAATTTTTATGACTTGAAAACTAAGAATTTTATTTCTTTTAGTGCAAAAAATTTCGACCTAAGACAAGATGGTTTTCTACAATCATCAATGATAATAGAAAATAAAAATGAATGTAAATGATGTCTTAGTTATAAATCTTTTATAGTTATTTTATATACATTTCTTTTTCTGGAAGCTTGTACGATTGTAGAAAATGATCTTGTCTAAGTCCTCTGGTGTTTCGTAGTTATTTTTTTTAGGTAGTGGATATAATCGAGTTATACAGTCAATGATCGGTGCTAATCAATTTCTGAGGGGTTTATATGAGATGTTTCATTCGTTAATTGTTAGTAATTTTCTTGTTTTTATAGGTAATTATTATATGAAACTATTTTTAATCGAAATATTACTTGCATTACCGACCTACCACTAGTTTAAATTATAAAAACGATTCATTTAAAAAGAAGCTCAAACTAATTTATTATCGCAATCATCAGAATAAGGCGCCGGGGCTTGCTTTGCGAAAACTAATTACACCTCCACTTCGCAATGATAAAGCAAAGCCGTCGTATGGTATATTTTTATTCGGGACAAAATGAAATTCCCTTACAGCGGCACTGCAAGCTGATTTCAACCTTACGTTCCTACAATTAAAATTTAATTTCCCACACCAGAAAAGTGTGATTTTTTTTTTATTATGTACTCAGTGTAAAATAATCCAGACATAATCTCGCCGGGGAAATCCCATTATTCAGCTCATCCCTCGATTGTAGGCCAGAATAGACCCCGCGTATTGTGAGGTATGGAAATCGTTACGAGCTTCGGACGTTTGATTTTCGGGGATTTACTCGTAAATGTTCACGCGAATGGAATTTATTATTTAAAAGGATCCAAGATTTTTCTATTTAACATTTGGTATATAAAACCTTTTAGCTTTGATTTTAAGGCTTATTTTAGAGTGGTCTACTCATATTCTTATACTTTTACATCTACTATAATAGTATGGTGTATTAATAACTTCACTTAGTATTTGTGAGGTCATAACCTAGAGTTCTTGAGTTCAGGTAATAGCTGATATTGCAGGTTTATTTCGTGTGATAAAAAATTTCATGATAAATATATTTTAAATAACCAAAGGTTCTTGAGTTCAGGTAATAATTAGCTGACATTGTATATTTATTTTGTGTGATAATTACATGATAAATATATTTTAAGATACTTTGGCATAATGACAATATTAGAATTTCTCGTGTGCGAGAGGCCATCTAGGTTACCACTGCTTTGTCTATTTCTTTAATACGTGCACGGCAAAGTGACCCCACTGCACTGTAAGTGGAGTGGAATAGAATGTCGACTGACGAGAGATGATTACCCCTCAGCAGTCACATTTATGCCTCTTGGATCCGGATATACACAGGCCGATCCGGAAAGCGACATACGTGGGCCACTATAGCGGGTTTTAATACCTTGTGTGCGGTGGTCTATCCGTATATAAAATATATCCTACCAGCAATAAATTTCTGCCTCGGTGGCGTAGTTGTATTGCATGTGCGGTACAATAGCGCTCTGAGGTCCTGGGTTCGAATCCCGGGTCGGGCAAAGTGATATTTGGGTTTATTCTGCTCAGTATCAGCCCGGAGTCTGGAATTTGTGCCCGATATGGCGATAGGCTCGCCCCCTATCACATCATGGGACGGAACATACTTGGCGAAAAGTGGGTGCCCTAGTTGCGCCTCTGCATACCCCTTCGGGGATAAAATGCGTGATGTTATGTATGTATGTATGTAATAAATTTCTATTCAACATGCGTGCAATTGTGTTCCCGTTTGAAGGACATTGTAGCCAGCGTAATTACTAGGCATTATGAGGCTTAACAATGTCTCAGGATGACGAGCGCGGAGAAGTGCCACGCAATATACAGAGTGGTGACGACATAACGACATTAAATGAAAACACGCACCCCACTAGTTGATCCAAACACTCTAAAATTATCAAAAAAGTTATTACGCAAAACTACAAGAATCTAATTTTTCAAACAAACTAAATGCGAAAATAATCTAAATTATACACACCAGCCTTTATAATATTGTTTATTAACCTCATCTGACCTGTAGGCACTGCACGTAAGAGGCATACATACGTTCTTATTTGGCGGTCCCTTTTGAGCGTAAAGTTTCATTCATGAACGTAATCTAAAAAATGGTGGTCATGGTCACTAGGTTCAGATTTCATGTAAACACTTGAACATTTAATCAAAACTAATACACACGCGTACGAACTACAAAAGAAATGCCGACAAATTGTCGGCCGCCGCGCCGCGCCGCGCAGCATCAGCTGATGTGCGTCTTACAACTTACATTATGATATTTTTTTAATAATAATTAATTTTGTTTCTAATTAATAGTTTAGTTTATCTATCCATACGTAACGCTGTATAGAAATTTAAGAAAATTTGAGAAAAATTGTAATAATTCGATCGCGCTGTCTTCGTTTTCGGTAGCGCTTCCCTTACACCTGGTATTTTTGCCTACACTTACCTACATGTATAGACAAAAATGTCGAATTGACAACGTAGCTATCTTACCAGTTTACAAAACAAGTGGTGCGCCTCGGCAATCTTTCTTTGCTAATAATAATAATGTTATCTTTATGGTGATTAGGTCTAAATACAATCAGGAATACAATAAAATATTGTAATATTATTTCTGAGTAGCGAGTAGCACATTGTATTTAGTTGTATTACGCATGTAGGTAAATGAAATTGTTCTGAGGTGAATGACCTAATGAACTTGCGTGGCTATATCGTAATGCATGTACATCATGCTCTAAAATCGTTAAAGTAAAAAATAATTCCTGCGGCTAAACCTTTGATTGTAATTTGATAATTTTTGGTATACGTACTACTAACGTGATACTCGGCATGTGGTTTCATTTAATGTCGCTATGTCGTCACCACCCTGTATAATACCAAGATTTGTATGGTTTCTCAGTGCTGACGGCATGGCAGCCTTCGCAGTGCGTAGACATAGGGCCGTTGTGATTGGCAAATATAGAGCTACAAATCTAGTTGACTGTCAGATAAATAAAGAACAAACAGCAAGCTGTCAGATAAACAAAGCTGAGAAACAGACTTGTTATCACAGCAATGCTCCGTCCTTAGATAAAAAAAAAACGTCTATGAATATGGAGGTATTTGTTGTTCCTTAAAAAAACCACATTGAAAAATCTAAATAATAAAGATTTTATGACCCGCCATTTATTTGATGGTCACGATTCAAACCGAGCCCCAATCCTTCGTTTTAATGCTGTTTAAAATTCAACAGATCAAAGCCCATTTACACGCAAACGGCCACTCAAAAATGAGTGTCGGATACATTGAGCAATTTTGTATTACAGCAGTAGAGGCGAATAGCTTATTAACCCCAGGTTTTGTGAGCACGCTCTGTGTTTTCCAACTTGCGGCACAGTGGCCAATTTACTTTGTTGGCTTTACTAGTTTTAAGTATTTGGTCAACTTTGTTATGTAAAATTCGAATTAAAGCACTGAATGGTAAGAGACAGAAAAGTATACGAGTGTCGCAATTTACTAACTTAATGCAATCGTCATATATTTACGTAACTGCGCAAAATTACACATAGTATTAAACCCCATCAAATCATGTATTACAAAGAAGTATTTAAAATAAAACTAATTTTCAGATTTTATCGCGATTTTTATATTATAATTTTAGGCGTTTCGAAGACTGCTTTCTTCTTGGTCAGGGGTTGGACAACCGCGCTAAAATCCGCAAAATAGTTTTATTTAATGTCTAACATTCGCGTAAACGTAAGAAATCATACAAAGAAATCCGTCAGAAATGATCCATGACATTTTCCAACAACGCAACACAGTTTACGAGCGCTGAATATTTTTATTCACACAATAAACACTGTGTCCATTCGTGCCAGCGAGTCGAAAAACAGCACGCTCAGGTCAGCCCAGTGTTTCGCACACCACTTTAATTATACGGAGTTAATTAATACAAAACATTACGAGTGGGGCCGTTAGATTAGCGATACGTAGATTTTTTTGCAAGTGGAGGTTATTATTTCATTATTAGTAAATGATAGGGGTTTTAAGAACAATAATAATTGCATAGTTTGTTGGTTGGATGTATTTTGCATTCGCATGGATAGTGACCACCGTGCAGTTAAAATCCGCCATAGTAGCCTACGTAAATGACGTTCTGTGATCATCCTGTGTATATCCGGTTCAAACATCGACATAATTGTGACTGGCAAGAGGTATCTCGTTCGTCGACATTCTATATTGACCTCATTCCCCTTACCATCAGGTATAGTGAGGTCATTTTCCGCTCCCGTATAAAAAAAAAATAAAAAACATCTTTAGTTCACTAAAATTAACAGTTAATCTAAGTTAACACTTAAAACAATGTGAGACATTATAACAAAACTATCAATTACAAAGTTTAAGACTCACGGAACATTAATTTACTTCATAGCTAAATAATGTAACACTTCTGCTTCCCTATAACAAGAGAAAATGGCGTGATATTCATAAGCAAAAATATCAATTTGATAATATTCGTCCTACTCATCATAAAGTATTATACTCCTGATCACTTGAAACTTAGTCGGTAAGGAACATGCACTTAACGACTTAATTTCTATGAGGGAAAGGCAAAAATTATATTGGCGCTTAAAAGGCAATTATATCTAAGCGACAATCAGTAAACTGAAGTAGAGTGACGTAGTTTTAATTTTAATAAGAAAAATCATAACAAAACTGTCCACTTTACAAAAGTATAGTCTAATGATATTAAAATTATCTTAGACATACAAAACCTAGATCTACGGACGCTGAAAATTCTGGCGATTCCAAATGTTTATAATATTTTTTGGTACATTTCTCGTTTAGATATACCTTATATTCAAGCGTCGAAATTTATTGATGGATCGGAAATTGTAACATAATCATCACAATATAAATTATTTTTACAATAATTTAATTAGTATTTACTTTGGTATCACAATTTTCAGTTCGGTGTATCTTCCAAGCGGTGTCATACTATTGTACGAAGTCTACCTTCGTGAATTTTTCCACCTACCGATCACAATTCCACCTCCATTCATGTCAAATTCAATATTGGCTCGCTTCGCACCCTCACACTTTCAACCCCTAAACACCCGCCGGTACAATGGCCCCACATTTTCCCCAAAAGCTTAACTACAAGCAGGTAGTTCGCTCTCAAAAATCATTTGTTCTTTGCCTCCGAGAGGCGTTTTACAGAATTACCCCGCACTTGATGTTTACTTTTAATTCACAGTCAAAATTTTATTTGAAGCTTTTACCTTTGAAGCGGCGGTGGCGCTGCGAAGCGCTGTTTAATTTTCTTGATTGAACGGTACAATGGAACAATATAAATTTGAATGTGTTATGGTTTGACTGAGGCTTTGAAGTTTTTATGCTTGATGAAATGACTATGAAACGACTAACTGACAATTAATTTAAATTTATTTTAAAATTTGCGACAAATGTCTGAATGACAAATATTCGAATTCTCCTTAAATTAATTTATGGGGTATTTTAGAAAAAAGCATTTCAATCCTACGCATAAATTAAATTGATGAATAACAAAGCGAAAACCAATTCGTAGCCTATGATCCTATCGTCATATCTCAATGACTTTTCTATTCTTTAGTGAATGCTACAACTTTGAAATATCATAATACAAACGACATTATAAACCCAACAAAGGACCTAACAAAACCCCTTATTTTCTATTCTAAACATTTCGACGAGACGTAAACTTCCAGTATCCCAACAACTAAGATAAATTAAGTTTCCGTACTGACAACTTGCTAAGAGACACTCAAACGCCGAATTATCCCGTCTCATTTTTTACCCCAAAAAATATAACAAGGAAAGCGTACTAGCGCTTAAAAGGGCAACCCTTGCGGTATTTACCGGCGAGCAAATTAGAGTTAAAATAAATACCGGGGCGGGACAATTTGCATCTTGATGTGACATTAGAAAGGCTATTTTGCCTTTTTGCCGGTCGGAAGGTGACCGCCGCAAATTACAGATGCTGAGAGAAAAAGTTGCGGAATTGTTAGTTTTGTGGAAATTAGCTGCGGGAATGGTAAGTGCTTTAGTTTTTTTAAGGTACCTGCAGTTTATTCACAATATAAATTATGTTTTTATGTTAAGTCTTGCGGATAGTATGAGAAGAGCAAGTTGTAAGCTGGGGATACCTTGATAATGTAATACGCTCTTTATTGAAATCTTTGTATTAAAATATATTCCATATGTGTTATCTAATGTTATCTCTAATATTTATACAAAAACAGATATCGATGTTTTTGAAAATGTGGGCATCATTAATATACATTTTTATGTATAGAAAAATATACTATATGAAAGAATTAATTTTACTAAAGCGTAAAGTGGTGATGATGTGGTGAGTGGAGACCACGTACTGGCAAGCGCAGCATTGGACGTCCACCTGCAAGGTAGACAGTCGACTTGATACAGGTCGCAGGAACACGTTGGATGTAGGCCGCTTTCGACAGGGCTGTCTGGAAATCTTTGGGGGAGGTCTATGTTCAGCAGTGGACTTTATGTGGCTGATGATAATGATGTGGTAATAGAGATTCTAGCCGCTCAGGTCTGTAAGTACTTTTTATTAAAAACCGGAATCTAGATCTGATCTAATGATGCAAGAGCTATGGCTATTGGATATGCAAAAAAGTCTAGGTTGTCATCGTAGACTGTAATATAGTTTTTGCATCGAATTGACAAGCCCCATTAAAACTTATATCGTAAGTATACAACGCGGATAGGCAAGCTTCTACTAATGATGCCTTAATGCCAAATAGGCTCACCCCCTATCACATCATGGGATGGAATACACACGGCGAAAAGTAAGTGCACTGGTTGCGCCTCTTCTACTCTTTGGGGAGCAAAAAGGCATGTGTTCGTAATACTTTAGGGCTTTTTTAGTTAAAAATTAATTTCTTCGAATCCATATTTTTCTCTCAAACAATTACTTCATATTTTTACGTTCCGTTTCACACCACAAGCGAGACGACGCCCGAGATTAAAAAAAGAAAGATTTAAAACCGTAAGCAGATGTTAATTAAGTCTAGATGTTCTAGTGTCGCGGGGTTGAACGCCCTCGTCACATGTCCCGCAGACTTCCTGCGCCTCCCACTTTATACATTTTAATGTGCAATTTTATTGTGGAATTAATCTCGGAGATGTTTTCGGTTAACTTATTAACCGATTTCAGAAAAAGATGTTGTCCATTCGACTTTTGTGTGTTTATTTGTATCATCTTATTAGCTTTGGGTTCAATAACATCTTACTGAGATTGGAATTTATTATTTTTGATAGGCTTGCTTATTACCTGATGGTTAACAACAATGGTTGTGGGGACACGCTGGATGCAGGCCGCTTTTGACAGGTCCGTCTGGAGATCTAGGGGAGGCTTGTGTCCAGCAGTAGACTTCATGTGGTTGGTGATGATGATGGCTATAAACATCAGGTTTGGCGTGTACTAGTTGCGCCTTTGGGTATACTACTTTCACCCTCAAAGGTATGTCGGTAATGCGTCTTAACGCGTTAGTGGTATGTCATAACATATATCGCTTCTTTGGCTTATATAGACTGGGAAACTGGAAGTGTGGATTTTGCCCCTGAATTATGGTGTTAGGTGTTAAGCAAGCAGCCAAACGTAGAGCTAAGTTTACACTAGCAAGTTGTTGCAGCAACACATCGCACAAGAACTTACACACTAGCCAGAGCTGGTATTAAAGACAGGTGAGAAACCGATATTTCATCGTTCAAAAAACGTCCAATAACAAACAAGTGACATGTTCGTTCAGTTACATAAGAGCAAGATTCGCGCCCGACTGTCTGTGTGTCCCGATAACTCGCACATGTTGTCTTAATGATCTGGAACGACAAATGTTTCACACTACAGTTTAATAATGCTTTAGTAATGGATAGAACTGGCATTTGCTTGAGTGATGTGATAAGGTGATGTCTACCTAACCAATTTCGGTCACGTAGAATTGGCATTTGCGTGACGATAATGTGATGTCGATTTCTAGCCGATATAGGCCATGGCAACATTAAAAAAAAAATTAGAGGTATATTCAACCAGACTAAAGTTAGGTACCCAATAGTCGTTCTTTTGCCATTTAATGTAGACAAGCTTATCCAACTTAGACTAAGACAGGGTACCCAATAGTTGTTCTGCACTTTGTTGTGCTTTTACGTGGATTGTCTTTTCATGACCAATATAAAAAAGATATGAGAGATATATCCAACCAGAATAAAATTAGGTACCCATTAGTAGTTCTTCTGTCCTTTAATGCAGACAGGCTTATCCAACTCAAACTAACACAGGGTACCTAATAGTCGTTTTTCTGCCCTTCGTTGTGCTGTTACGTGGATTGTCATTGTTATTGCCTGAGTACTAGGGTTACTCGCGACTCCACTCGTGTAAAAACCTTTACCGAATAGAACGAAGTTTAATTCATTCATCCATTCAGCAGTTTTTGCGTCTACTTAAACAAACATCCAAACGTCACAATCTTTGGCAAAGATAGAGGTAGATACTGAAGAAATATTTAATACGAAAATTCTTCTAAACCGGTACCAACGTCATCTATTTTCTGGGGTGCAACATTGGAGGGTGTTGTGAAGATTGAAGATCAAAGCATCTAATGAATATTATCAACAGGGCAATGCAGTAAGCATGAAATGATCGCAATCCGAAGCTCTATGTAGTTGCGCTACGGTTTATTTTCTGATACTTTCATTGATTTGCGTCCATATTCAGTTCAGAAACAGAACAAAGAAACAGTAGAACTATTATCTAAATATACTATTCCAAACAGGATAGTCTTTATTATTCCTTGAGTAATAGTTCCCAAAAATCATCAGTCGATACCAAAATTTGCAGATCAAGTCACTCGTTTCCACTGACGTCAACATCATAAAACATTTTGACACCTCTACAACCAAGCAGGTCTATGTCGTCGCCATTAAAAAGAAGATTATGAATGAACAGCAAAACAGATATAAAACACGTTTCCACGGAATAGTCGTGGCCGGCAATGAACTATTTTTGTCAATGACTGTATGAGAACTTAGTTATGTGACCAATACGCGTTGCAGCGAGACTTGGAATCTTGCTGATACTATCAGAGAGAAACAACAAATAGCACCTTTATGCTTTTCTAGGGCTTGTTAATTGTTCAATTGAGTATACTCACTGGCATTATGGATTACATGTAGGGTTATCGTTTTTTGTTTTTTTTTATACATGCACTGCATAGTGACCCCACTGCACCTGACGGTAAGTGGAGTGGGGTCCAATAAAATGTCGACTGATGAGAGATGATTACCCTTCGGCTGTCGACACAATTATGCCGGCCTGTTAGAACCGGATATACACAGGCTGATCCCGGAACGCGACACACTTATATAGGCCACTATGGCGGGTTTTAATACCTTGTGTACGGTGGTCGCTATCCGAGCGGTTATAATATATATTCTACCACCAGCAAACGTTTTGAAACGCAACAGCAAGCGGTACTTCGGTTTTTTAAGGCGTTGGAATCACCCCGTTCGAATTCATATGCTGTAGCCAAAAAAGGATTACAATATTTAACTCACACAGCCACAGGCTTAAGCCTTATCATATTAGTAATTAGGCAAGTAACATAGTTCTTTACATACCTAAACTTCCTTAGATATAATACGTAGTCGCAGTCGTACAAGGAAGGAAAACAAGGAATATTATAACTGGTTTATATTTTTTGAATTAACTTAAATGCATCCTGAATATTTTAAGGAAAACATCGTATCATAATCATCAAGCATGGCGGTAAGGTCATTGCAGGCCACTTGGTACCGTAGAACTTGCTGTATATAACATAGAAAAATTCTAAATTCATGCAGTCTGCGGAAGGCAAATCCTCATTCAGCATCGATATATGTACTACGTACTAGATTTGGCGTTCCGAACATTCACTGTGTTCAACTGAATTGAACTGCAATCCATTCAAACTGACTAGTATAGTCAATGTTGACAGCTTGTGGTTGTGTACGGAGTGGCGTTCATGATATTATAAAAACTCGAAGTGTAAAGGTGGATTTGAATAAAAAATATTAGTCAAATAAGTAAAATTATTTATTGTTCAAATGAATAAATAGGTTATAACAGTGACGTTTTGATTGCCATTATAATTCAGATTTTGAACAAATAGTTTATATGGACGTTCGTGTCTATAGAATATAAGTAATATCATTCAGACAAATCTCAGAATAAAAATAGAATCCAAACCTAGACCCCACGCCTCCACCCGTAATTTATTAATTAGTAACCAAAATAAAACGACAATAAACCCTTCAAAACCAGTGGGGGTCTAAACGACCAACGTAATTTTTTCTATCGCATGATTGTTTTTCACACCATAACATCGCCACAAATCATCCGTCGGATGTTGTATGGTTAAAAACAAATGGCATCATCGCCACCGCCGGAAGTCAATCATTGTGCCACATCGCAAACATGTGCGGCAGTCTCATACATAAATTGATATGATTTCATTCATTAAAACTTGTAATGTAAGCTATAATTATCGCTGTGAGACGGAAACTGTAATTAATATGTTGTACGGCGAAATAAAACTATATTTCGGATTTTATTGTGGGTTTTTTATATTTTTAATTCTTACGACGTTTAAGGAAACGGCTTGAAGAACGAACCCAAAAGATCGGCTGCCAGACTTCAAGACACTGTGAGCTCATTTAGCGTAGATCGCACTGTCATAATTTAATTAATTATTAAATGTAGGTAGATATTGTAACTTATTTTTCCGACAACCTACAACCCAGTCCGCCCCGTGACTATGCAATTTTCGAAACTCGTGAGGAAATTAAAATATAAAAAACCATGATAACATCCGAAACAAGTTTTATTCCGACTTCTACCATCGCGTAAATGTAAGAAACCATTAACGTGTTTTAATCTCTGGGATATCGCTTACTGGAATGCTGTAATATCACCTTGACGTTTTAGGAAGTCTCTCCTATATGAGGGTCCAGCCTGGGCCACTATGGTGTCTATCTCTGTGATACAGCACTGTGCAAACAGAATCCGGTATAAAGGGCTAAACTAGGGTTATTAAATGGGGCTTAACATGTCCTCGGGTGAATGACGTAGTATAGTATCATGGAGTGACTTATTAATCAACGTACTAAGGGTTATTTTGTATCAAACCTCGCAGTCAACACCGAGGAATACCTGCAAATGGGATACTGGAATCTACTGGCGTAGCAACTGTCTACTCGGAGCCTGGAGGAAAGTTGGAAAGGGATATCTAGGGGAAGGAAACGAACTCTCATAAGATGGGAGAGGGGAGAAGGTCAGAAAATGTTCATGAGCCCTCATAGGCCTCAATGAAAATTGGAAACAAGTATACACACTTAACTATGTGTTTAGGGCAACGACAAATGTCCCTCCATAGATGGCCGTGCATTTGGTGTGGAGACCGAACGCACAAGAAGTGGCTCGGGAAAGATGTACTGAAGGTTGTCACTGTTAGGTACTTGTCAGTGGCGAAGATTCTATGTAACTCGATTCCTACCGGCTTCCCTTGATGCCGAATTTATGTAGAATCTAATTATCATGAGAACGATTTGCAGACAGTATTTATGCATATTAGTACCTATATATTGAGTCGGGTTCCCTTTTGGAAAATTTCACCTCGACGGTTAACTCGAATAATATCAAGCGAGCAGCTAGCTCGACCTTTACAAACCAATAACAACTCAACAGAATGCGTTTTCCACCATTACAGTCACAAGTCTTAAAATATACCCCAGCAATAACAAACTCCGCAAGTAATCCCCAAAACACCTCGCTAAAGCGGGAATTATAAAAACAACTCGAAAAGTATTTACAAAGCGTTCAGCAATGGATTATTGTCATAAAGAGAGGCAAACGCGCCAGGAGTTTCCTATAAACTTCTCGTTTATTGTACTTTGTACGCACCGGCGAGTTCGCGTATAAACTCTGTTTTATGTATCTTGGATGATATTTAGTCGGTGAAGGTTTGTCTGAATGTTTGGATTAGTGGAAGTTGGTTGTATCTTTTGGGGTGTCATTTTTGTTTATATTCGCTTTTTAAAGAGCAAAAATTTATTTTTATTAGGTACCTTTTGAAATGAACTTTAGATGGTTACCTATCTATATGGCTTACACTACGATATCAAACATTTATAAAGCCTGATTTATAATTTATTATATAATTGAAAAGCAAGGGGGTTACAAAAGAGTAATATAACACAAATCAACGATTTTTAGCATATTATTCTATATAGCTATTTTTGTTTTTATAAGCATAAATATCTGAATTCACTGAATGTATTTTTATTGTTTTAAGGAAGACAGAATAAAATTATGAGCTGAATATTGGCTTTGTTGGATTAAAATCAGATATCGCTAATTACCTTCATTTTAATAGGTATTTCTAATTTTTTATACTTATATATCTAATAAATCGAAAGTGAGAAATACAAACTGTATTAATTGTCAGCCTAAATGGGCCAACTTGGCCACTCCCTCTCCATCTCCTCACGTACTTTTGCGTTTCTTTTCCTAAATAAGATATCCGACAGCTCAAAATACCCTCACTCTACCTTAATTACTGTTCCTCATTCAAATTCAGTTAACACCAAGACCATTTGCCTCTTTGGCAACTGAATCAATAAAGTATTAAACCGCACATTTAACCGCCACACCACAAACCGCACGATATAAGGAAATATCGTAAACCACAAACGAATTCCATACTGCAATTCCTCATCCGCAATTACACTCTCAAACGTAGCAAATCATTGAAATAAATGAACTACTGTAATACAAACTCATAATATTAGGACTAAACTAAATTAGTAAAATCGTTCTGGTCTCGAAGAAACAGCATTGCCTAGTTTCCCCCTGTTAAATAAAATGCCAAATTTTCTTGTAAGCACAAACAATTTTTATCTATGTCAGGCTCATGTGAATAATATGTTGTCGTTTAATGTAGTGCGAAAAAAATATCTTTTTATCTATTTAAAACTATTTTACGGATTTTATCACGATTTTATACATTATATAGTGTAAGTCGTTCCTATAGTCTTTTCGGACGACCAACACCTCAGTCCCCACCCTCTGACCATAAAGGTTACAGTCTTCGAAATGTGGAAAGAAAATTATAATATAAAAAACCGCGTTTTATTTCAATCCAACTCGCATAAACATTTGAAAATCGTTAGCAAATCATGTAAACACCGATTTCTGATCAAAGAGACTATAACAAAGGAACTCTAAAAACATAATGAGGCGATGGGGCAAGTGCTCCTGTTCGCATGGTCCCGTAGCAATTTTAGGATCTCATAAATATGTATAAGGTACTCTTTTCCTTTACTTATCAATTATGGGGTCGTTTAGGCGCGGGGACGCGACGTAAGGGTTAAGGACTCGTTTCTTTGAAGATTTTGGTAACTTTAAATGTGTTTTGGTATGTTATGCTGGTTTTAATTGTTGGAAAGTTTTTGAATCTTTAAATGGAACTACTTAAAAATGGTATCGTAATAGTATTGTATTTTGTTTTCAATATCTTTACAGGGAAACTTATTTTTCGAAGTATTTATAAATTACGTTTCAATATTTGGTAAAAAAGTTTTAAAGTAAACTATGTATTACCTCCATTACCATGATTTTTGTTCCCATTTTCAAAGTTGTGTTTCATTGACGGATTTTATAAAAAACAAATTATTTTGAAATGTATATTGTTTCATTGATGGACTTTAATTTTGATTTAAAAAACCAAATTATTTTGAAATATATGCTGATCCTTCAAAACCCTATATTTACATTCAAATCATTCACTCGGATAAAACGGAATGTAGTTTATTTTGATTATCATTACGCCTACCCACCATTAGGACGAGCGTAATCCTCACTTACGACCCAGAAACCGTCACCAGAGGGCGCATTCAACCCTTAACCGCCCCGGGTATAAACGACCCCACACTTTAAAGCAAGGGAGCAATTTTATTGCAAAAAATACGCGGCAATTTTACGCGACGCACAATACAGGTCCCGATGTCCCCGAGGTAGTTTCGACTCAGACTCGATTATGTTTAGGGTTAAACGTCATTGATATTGCCGATCGGCGCCCACTGGAGGGTTATTGAATTTTTTTTCTGTCTCTAATTTGTACGGTCCACATGGTTAGGGTTGAATCGCGATAATATTGTTTATTGATGGTTGTTTAATGAAATTTAGTAACATTTTTATTTATTTGTCAAATGTTTGGGTGAAGTTAATTCAATTGTCCCACATGTAATGGAAGTGATAACTGATAAGACTCATTTTTTAAATCAACAAAAACAAGCTCACATCACGCCTTTCTCCCTGAAGGGGTAGGCAGAATTGCAAGCTAGGCATTCATTTTTCGCCGTATATGCTCCATCCAATGTGGTAGGGATCCTATCGTCATATCGCTCACTTATTCAAGACTTCAGGCTGATACTGAGTAGAAAAATCCAATATCACTTTGCCCAACCCGGAGATCAAACCGAAGACGTTAGCACTGCAGTCTTACCGAAATACAACTGCAGTCAAGCAGTCAAATATAATCTATCAATGAACGGGTAGCGCAATATACATTATAATATACGGCATTCCATTATATTTATAGTAATCTATTCCATTTTTTAAACTTATTGAGTTTGTTAGAATAGCCATTTGAACATTTTATTCTCTGGATCTCTTCTTTTAACCCTGCGAATATAGTTTAATATTGCCTTAGTCATTAGCAATAACAGTCGTATAATCTGTGATACTATTGTAATATTTAATACTCAGAATTAATATGAGGTATTACACTTCCCACATATCAAATAATTCGAAGGAAACATTGGTTACCTGTATTGATCAGTGATTAATTATTATAGAATTATCCCACATGAATAAGTCAAATTATATTTTGCGTGATGTTTACGAACACACCTATGCCCTCATATCACCTGAAGATAATATCTAAAAATAACCGCAACACACATTAATAAAGGAAACGTACAATCCAACCCGCATTAAAAAGAGCAATCTAACAATCTTTGAAACAGAATCGTAAATGTGTCCGTGGAATCAGAATTAACAGTTTTAGCAATTTACTGTTGAATTTACTTGAGGGTGTTTTTTACCAATTGTCCGTCGGCGCGAGATTGGCTGATAAACTGTTGTGGGACCCGCATGTGCGCACACGCAAGTGGGGACATAGATTAACGAATACAAAGACAAGACAGAGCGCTATAGGTAATTTAACCAATACAATATTGTGTTTTACCTTTACCCAGAGAGAATTAGGGCCTGTATTACAACTTGTGAGTAAATGCTACTTCACTACATAGTATAAAACAAAGTCGCTTTCTCTGTCCCTATGTCCCTTTCTATGCTTAAATCTTTAAAACTACGCAACGGATTTTGATGCGGTTTTTTTTAATAGATAGAGTGATTCAAGAGGAAGGTTTATATGTATAATAACATCCATTACATAGTGGAGAAATACTGTTATTTTGTTATGTTATACCCGTGCGAAGCCAGAGCGGGCCGCTATGTTTTTATATACAACGTTCACAGTTTTTCTGTAGTGTATTTAGTATCAGCATTGCACCTGTGCGAAGCCGGGGCGGGTCGCTAGTGTAATATAAATGTATAAGCCGACTAAATACAAAAGTCACACTCTAATCTATGCTCACAAGTGAATGGCTATAAAATGGGTACTATCTACATTAGCTATTTATACGATAACTACTAATAAAATGTAATTAAAACTTGTAATATACGGTCTAATAATTATTATTAAGAATATTCATACTTACAGTAAAATGACGTCTATTTTTAGGGTTTTTATGTTTTAACATGGTTTTTTTATGCGAACTAGTAATAAAAAACCTGTCAGAAGTGGGATTCGAACCCACGCCCACAGAAGTGGACTGCGACCTGAACGCAGCGCCTTAGACCGCTCGGCCATCCTGACTTGCTTGTATTATTCTAAATTAACCTAAACGCTGCTATTCCTTTTAAAAAGCATTTTTTTAAGTTGAGATATTTTAAACTGCCCCACTGCCCTTTGGCCTTGAAATATAAACTCTACCCCAACATAAACTATCTTAATATTTACCAATATTAACCTTCGTATTTTGTAGTAACTATAAAAGACATATTACATTTGCACTTTTACGCATCAGAATCAAAATACTTTCTATTTAGGTATAGTGATTCGCCGAATACAGAGTATCCTATCTTCTTCCTTTATACTTATTCATTGATACAGGAACACACTCGCACACAAAGTAATTAACAAATCGTCAGCGGATCCGTATTGTTTCATGGTGGCGCGGACGACTTTACATTATTGGGAAAAGTATACATTATGATTGATGGGACAGTCATCGAGGGATATTGGATTGATCATTTAATATAGATTGTTATTACGTAAGCCATGCTGGTTTGTATTTCGCGTCTCTTCTTGTGTTTTAATATAGCCGGTTCCAATAAATGATGGAAACCTAAACTTTGAGTCGATGTCGTGAATCTATGGTAATATAATATAAAGCTGAAAAGTATTTTTATCTCAGAAACTACTAATCCGATTTTGAAAATTTCTTCACAAATATGAAGCTACCATTACTCCCGACTGCTGTATGCTACTTTTTACAAAATAATTACTCTGGAAAAAATTATTCAGGCGGGCGGAGCCGTAGGTAAAATAAATAAAAAATAGTTTTTTTTGTAATAATAAAAGTAATTCTGTTCTTATTGGTAAATTTTTGCGATGGATCGAAAAAGCGATTGAGATCGTTTATTGACAAAGGCAGATAGTCCGTCTGCGTAGGTACCACCGTATTCTCTATATTATCATCAAGTTGTGGTCAAGCACTGTTGGATTCAGAGTTAAAGGACATTCTTAGTAATACATAATAATTAGTAGTCAATAAGATTTATCAATATTGTATTGATAAGGACAGTTGTGGTGCATACTAGGAAGATCCTACGCGCAGAGGTCCCGCAAAACATTGCAGTGAAAAGTTGTAATGAATATATATTGGTGGTAGGTCTCTTGTATGCGAGTGGACTTCTGGGTAGGTACCCTGGCAATCTCTCGTATGCGATGGGCCTTTTGGAAAGGTGACATTACAGTGTCTATTTCTATCGCCAAGCAGTAGTGTGCGTGCACTGTTGTATTCCAGTTTGAAGGACTGTAGCCAGCATAATTACTAGGTAATATGAGCCTTATGTCTTAGTATGAGAAATGCAGTGAAGCGTCATGCAATAATTTGTAATTTAAAATTCTGTGTGCTTAAAATGTGGCGCAAAACATGACATAAGTCCATATCGTTTTATTGTGATTGGTTGAGACTAACACGTGACCGACGCATTGGTCTCTCGACCAATCTCAAACATCAAAATAAATACATCGACGTACGAGTCGCGTTTTTTGGACATTATAAGGGTTCTGTCACAAAAAAACGACTGTAAAATGTTGCTATAGTCTAGTTGGGTGTGGAATGGACTGCCGAGACGAATGTCCACAGGTTCCCGAGGGCACACACCTCTGACGTTTCTGACATTATGTGTGTATTCTTTGTGAATTATTGCTAACTTTAATGGTGAAGGAAAACACCGTGAGGAAATCTATATACCTGAGGAGATCTCTATAGGAATTTTGAGGGTGTTTGAAGTCTACCAATCCGCACTAAGCCAGCGTGGATGGGACAGTATATAATATAGGGCTGATATTATTATAACGGGATTGTATTATATTATTGTTATAGGGCTGTATGTTGTTACTACTGCTTATAGTACGTCGTTTTGCTTACTATCAGACGAGCGGCATGTTCATCTCGTCATTCAACTTCAACAAAAAAGCTTATCAGACAAGCTCATCTCTTCATACATCAATTAGGTTCGGTAAAAAAACTCTTAAATAAACAGATAATTACCGTGAACTACATTTGACGTAACTTGTGATAGTCTCATCAAAGTTTTAATAAGTGGTTAATAAGCAATCTGACGCATCACAATAATTAATGTTGTAATCAGTTTTAAGTGATAACGACATGCGGGCGTCACTCGTCGCGTTGTGTTGTCTGTCTGTTTGTTTTTTGTTATACGTGCGTTCACCCCTTTACGTGGGGTTTTAACTATGTAATTAAATTTGAATTAATGCAATGTGTTCTACAAAAAAAAGTTAGATATTTTGTTTCATGTGAACTTTTCCGACTAGCGCTATAGATTTAACCAAAGTTAGATATATATAAATACAGACTAAATTTGACATTGATTTAGTAAATATAACTGTAATAATACTCGTCTGTATCTCTTTTAACATTGTGTCAAAAATGATTCATGAATAACTGATAAGTTCATCAAAAATACAGTTTTACTTTTCTGATTTTTTGATAATTTTGTCGTTTAGAGCTAGTACTGCTTTCTTATCTAGTATTATTGCTGTAAAGAAATGGCGCAACAAACTTCCTCAGCATAATAATAACACGATAAAATAATTGTATGAAAGCTAAATATTGACAGCTCGATCGGCACCGACTCCAAAATTGGTAACCAGTATATAGGTAATGTTAAATTAGTTTGGTTTTTAGTTGTTTTTGACGGCGGTAAAATTTTCTGTTAAAAAGTATTTTTATTATGAGTGCAATAACTGGCAGCGTCTGCGCGGCGACTAAATTGAATTAATAGCCGTCAAATATCTTAAGTATATTGCGTAGTGGATTTCTTTGTATATTAATATTGTTACGTACTTTGTTATTTACGTACAAAAATATCCACTATCACGTGTGTGCTCAAGATTTTTGTCCGCCATAATAATGTTAAATTTCGATGCAAAAAGTAATGTCAGAAGTGGGATTCGAACCCACGCCCACAGAAGTGGACTGCGACCTGAACGCAGCGCCTTAGACCGCTCGGCCATCCTGACTTATTAGTAATTGTTAAAAATGCGGTAGAACTTCATTCAAGTAACGTAGGTTCAATTCTAGTTTTAAAATAAACAAAAAATCAGTTTCTGACATTTTTTTGCATTTCTTTATTTTCACACACACACACACACACACACACACACACACACACACACATCACGCATTTATCCCCAAAGCGATATGCAGAGGCGCAACCAGGGCACCCACTTTTCGCCAAGTATGTCCCGTCCCATGATGTGATAGAGAGCGAGCCTATCGCCATAGTGGGCACAAATTCCAGACTCCGGTCTGATATTGAGCAGAAAAACTCAGATATCACTTTGCCCGACCCGAAATTCGAACCCAAGATAGCGTGGTAGTCGTACCGCAATACAACGCCTACGCAATCAATTATAAAAATAATAATATAATAATATCAGCCCTGTATTATATACTGTCCCACTGTTAGGCACGGGCCTCCTCTACTACTGAGAGGGATTACGCCTTAGTCGATTATAAAAAGCAGGATTTTATATATACTTTATTGGCAACTTTACTCGATGTACTAATCCACGGTTTTATAGTCTAGATAGACAGGAAATTAAATGATCAAACAGTGTCCCATAGTTGACACAGGATCACCGAGTAAACTAGTCAAAGGGCTGCCGACTAGAAAACGCACCCGGCTCCGCTCTAGATCAACTAATTACATGTTATTCTCACTGATTAAAGCACAGCTTGGTTCTAATGAGTGAGTCAGACGGACATCGGTTCAATTTCATTTTTATAATACACGATTTGTCGTTGCCGACATTTTTGATAAATGTGGATAGTGTGAAATGTGGATGTGATAGATTTCAGCCGGAAATCGTCCACTGCTGGACATACTCTCTCCTATTGAGCGCCACAGGGACCGGTTCTGGGCCGCCCTCATCCGTCGGACTCCGGCGACCCTCACCAGGTCGTCGGTCCATCTCTTGGGGGGCCTGCCTACGCTGTGTCTTCCGGTTCGTGGGTTGCCTGTTCAAAGGATTCAAATTTTTTTCAATACAACTGAGTAGCTTTACAGATAAAAAAACGCAGGAAGTTCTCAATTCGAAACGTATATTTTTATGTTAGAACACATCACTTTTTACAGAGTAGATCAATTTTGATAATTCTTTTTTTAATGGATAAGGTATTTCCATAAATATTCTATGATTCCAATTTTCTTCATACAATACTTTTTGACATTTGTCAGAATCATCATAACTGTCAACTGTTAAATTCTGTCTTTTCCTAAAAGATGTCAAATTAGCTATCTATCGTTAAATTTCTTAGATCCAGAATATTATCGATTTAAGAATATATCCCAAACATAAAACGCCGAGAAATTAATCATTGTTTATTGTAGTACCTTCAACTGTTCATTTTTAGATCAAGATGTATTCACAAACTCTAATCGCAAAATAAAAAGGAATTTAAATATCGGATCCTAAAAATCTTCCAAACACAAATATCTAAATCATTATTTATTGTAGTACCTCCAATTATACATTTTTTGATCACGACGTATTCACAAACTCTAATCGCAAGATAAAAAGGAATTATAAATATCGTGTCGTATAAATCGTTGTCGTAATCTGGCTTAGAATACGTTCTCACAGGCGCGCTCATCTTTCTCAATCAACGGGCCATCGGGAGCCGACGATTTTTATTGTTTTCGCCCCAATTGCTGCCCAGTGTTAAGGTTTAAAGTACACAAAAACGATTGGATAATTAATTTTACAGCATCTTTATTAACTTTAACGGTTGCATCTAAAATCGCCTATTGTGTTTTATTTTTACATTTTATCGTATTTTTATTGCGAATAGATTGAGGTTTGTGGTCATCGCGGGGTGTCGTTGTTATTATTTTTTAAATCAATTAATGTACCCTTTTGTTATCGTAAAGTTCATTTTACGTGCGTAGAACTGTTTGATGGCATGTAAGAAGGTATTACATTTATTTAATGGATTGTAAGAGTAATAAACATAAAAAAACATTCGAGTTTAAAAATATGCATCTTGTTGCAAGTCTGAGTGCTGTATGTGTGGATTGTCAGTTGTAATTCGCCATACAAATAGGGCTCGTATCAAAATATTACGTCAGTACGTCAGTTTTAGACATAGTAATATTGTTTTTGAGACTTCTACTAGTATTCATAAATAGAAGGAAGAGGGTGCGCCCGAATGATAGTGTCGGCAGTTACGCAACTTTCTTTGGCTTTGTATATGTGACTGCTGAAGTAAAGTTGTATCTCAATATTAGCCAATCACCAGCCCCCAGATCTTTAATTCTTTCCCCTATCCACCTACATTTTTACCTTTGTCATCAACATCATGGACGTCTCAGTCAAAGTTTTTATTTAATCTTTATTTAAAAAGCTTGGTCTACCTTAAGACTATGCCGCTCTGTCCAATATTCAATAAGATTTTAACATCCACACCTTAATGCATTTTAACTAATTTTAAGAGCATTTTGGCATTACAAGACAGGGGAAAGAGGACACCCACCAACACCGTCCAAAAGGTCCCAATACTGTATCCGCATCTCCTCGTTACGGGGACATTCCATAATAATGTGGAATACATCGTCTATTTTATCACATTCGGAGCAAAGTGGGAAAAGGATTTTACCCAACAAATAAGCGAATTTGTTCAAAGGAACGTGTCCAGAACGAAGACACATAGTTAAGACAACATGGGTGCGATTTAAAGAGCAGTTGCTAATCCAAGAAATTGACAAGGGAGTAGTCAAAGTTGCATTAATACGTTGTGCATTCGTATGTCAAGTTTGAATTCGCCACCCGGGACATGGACCTCGGCTTACACCCCACCTAGATCCGGGACTGACAATCAAAGCACCCCTATGCCTATACTACAAAGTCTGTAATGTCAAAAACACTGAGAAACTGGCTTATTATCACATTATTCCGTACCAAAGTAACGTTTGAGCACAGCTTTAAGAATGTCCTTTAACTCTTAATCAATTCACTATTTCGTAATTTACCAACTCGAGGTTGTCAATGGCCATTACGGGTTAAGCTTCCAAGTTTGAAATATTAGCGTCGGCGCGGTCCCGGAGGCCCGTCACTCAACCGCACCGTCGCAGGGTTAATAAAAACAATGTTTTAGTTGCGTCGCGTTGGATTCCCATTAGACCGCTAATGAACGATGTTTTTGTCAGTAGTGCATAATAACGCGGGTTTTATTTTTAAATAATTACTTGTTACGTCAGCAGTTTAGGGTTGATATTGGTAGTTAATTTGGAATAGGCTCTAAACTTCTTGACGATGACAAATCTGGTTGCTTCTGACTAAACACAAAAATCCTTTACTACATATATAGTATCACGTCTCTATCCCATAAGGGTAGGCAGAGACTATGGATTGCTACTTTGCACGATTCTGGCATACTTCTCTCGCTTCCACCTTCATCAATCTTTTCATGCATTCCCGCCGATTCAGGGTACTTTTGATCTGGTCTTTACTAAGAATGTCAGATATCTGGTATTCGAAGGTTCGGTGCGGTCGACCCCTACCGGCTCTTGCATCCACATTCGCCCTATATATCTTCTTAGTCAGTCTCCTATCATTTACCCTCTTCAATGCCCAAAACACCGTAGCGACTTACCCCCTTATTCATAAACGTTATTTATCTAAGGACGGAGTAAAGCTGTGATAACAAGTTATAATTTAGTTAACGATATTATATTCTTACGTCTTATACATGTGAGAGGTTTTGAACAAGTATGTTAAAAGTAAACGCGAAACCGCTGATCGGATTTGGACAGTTGTGGACCATGTCGAAGTAACATATAGGATAATTTTCATTCCAAAAATATGCCCAGTTGGTCTCTTGTTTTAGAAAGTATTTTCACGTGGCCATGCTTGTAAAGCCTAGCAGTACACTCCAATAAATAAGATATTCAACAATTATGTAACTCCACCCCATAATTACAGATAATTGTCCAAAACCCGTGGTCTTTCAAAGGCTAATGTAATAAAGCCATAACAAAGGTAATCAGTGTAAGTATAATTATATCACCGCGGCGCACTCCCAGTCAAATGAGTTTTGTACACTGATATGTATTTCGCGTGATTGTGTGATGGATTGGTATTTAGTATGAAGATGGTTCGAATAATTAGTTTTGGTGGGGTCTCTTAAGCGGGGTATACACCAAAGTAAGCTAGCTTAGCTTAGCTCGCATATGAGAAAATTATAGCGTAGTTTACGTAATTTGCGGTTTGCACACAAATATGTTATGAACATCGATAGCCTAGTTGGGTGTGGAATGGACTGCCGAGACGAATGTCCGTAGGTTTAAAACCCAAGAGCACACACCTCAGACTTTTCTATAATCATGTGTGTATTCTTTGTAAATTATCGCTTGCTTTAACGGTGAAGGAAAACATCGTGTGAAAACCTGCATACAGAAATTCGTTATAAGAATTTAGAGAGTATGTGAAGTCTGGCAATCTGCACTAGGCTAGCGTAGTTGACTGAGGCCTAATTCCTCTCAGTAGTGGAGGAGAACCCTGCCCAGCAGTAGGATAGTGTATAATACAGGACTGAAATTATTATATACAGAAGTATGTCTAAAAATATATCAACTATGCAAACTTAGCATAGTTCATGGGCTGCAACCAGCCTTCATGCATTTGGTACGGATATATTTTGTACTTAAGTAGAGGAAACTTAGTACGCATGGAGAAAACTCTAATTTGGCTCCTTGCAATGGGGTTACTTTGTGGTGCTCAAACAAATACCACCTCATGAAGCACAATATCAAACTATGGTCATTTTGTACCAGTGGCGAAGAGTGAAATTTTCGAAAAGGAACCCGACACAACATATAGGTACTAATATGCATAAATGCGGTCTACAAATCGTTCAAATATAATTTGATTTTATATATTACGAAAGGGAGGCCGATAGGAATCGGGAAGCCGGTAGGAATCGGGTTATGTAGCCTTTGCCACTGTTTTGTACTATTTACACTGTAGACAAATCTGCAGTGTCGCTTAAGCACTTTATCACGAATGCGGGCTCATTAAACCGTCTATAAACGTTAAGTGATCGTAAAAATTCACGATTATGAATTCCGATAAGTGTCGCATGATTAGAGCTGTGGCATGCATATAGTATATCCCCTGTTACCATATTGCATATTCGATAAAGAGAATGCTAGAATATATACTGTGAAGTTGTATATTCTAGGTCAGATGGAGTAACAGCATTCTATAATAATTGTAATATCCCGTATAATTTTGTTAAAATTTAGGTAAAATAAAATGCTTTATTCATCACATAAGCGAACATAGATGCGCTTATGATAAATCAAGTAAGAATATTTAATTATTATTCCAATTATGTCGCTTATACTAGTAACAGACATTTTATTTTACGTTAGCAAGCATTCGTACGATACATAGCTTAAATGGATCGATTTATCTGCAACATGGATCAGGACGGCGCTAAATAGGAAAAAATGGCAAGAATTGAGTCCTTCATCAAAGTTGAGCAAACAAGCCAACATGTTTATTAATTAAAAATAGATTTATAAATACTAACGTGTACTGTAAATTATATGTCTGAATAAAGGCTTTTATTCTCTTTATTTTGAAACTAAATTTTTAACCTTTTAAATATACCTATCTTAAAAATATTAATGAATAATATAATAATATTAAAACAATGAATCACCTTCCGAGGCTCAAGACCCAAGCCACCAAGACAATGACCCAATTATATTAGTTGCGGTTGGCTGTAACTGGATAGTGTGATTTGAGTGTTTTTTTTTTATTTTTATTTTTAATGTATTACCCACTGGCGATCTAATCAAATAAAAAATATTTTATTAAACTCATCTAAGTCTGTCAATAATCATGATATTATGATATATTATAAATGATGATAACAATCATTGATCCCTCTCACATTTGTTATTTTTACATACTTTGATGTTTTTCTTATTTGTTGAGTATTAATTATATTATTAACTAACTCAATAAGTAGTTCCATTCGGTGCATGCTGTGACGCCTGAAGGTAATGCCTTTAACACGTGTTTTTCTTAAATGATTTACTTAGTTATAAGTTTTATTGTAATTACCACTGGATGTCCTAATAAAATAAAATAAAAAAAAATCATAAGCCAATAGAGTAATGAATACATATCGACGGTTGAAAAACTAATTAACTTAAACGACATTTTTTGCGACACAAACTTTCATACTTATTCAAAATCAGCATATTTTCTTATTTCTTTTAACCTAGTTTATATAAAAAAAAAAGTCGTTTAGTCAATGAGCCTCTCAACCGACGATATCAATAATT